>NC_136262.1:129663098-129888727 GCF_964187855.1 Myxine glutinosa | reverse complement strand
CGTCACCTCTCGGCCGTGTCCGAGTACACGACGGACATCCAGCACGTCGCGGGGAAGGACAACCCGGTTGCGGATTGCCTTTCCCGGGCCGTCGCCCACGCAGTCCACCTCGGCATCGACTATGCCCGGATGGCAGCGGACCAGGCCGCTGACCCCGACGTCCAGGCCTTGCGGACCGCCGTCACGGGCCTCCGCGTCACCGAGGTGCCGTTCGACGGCGCGGGCGCGGCCCTCTTGTGCGACGTCTCCCTCGGGCGTCCTCGCCCCATTGTGCCCGCGGGCTGGCAGCGCCAGGTGTTTGACGCCATCCACGGCCTGTCCCACCCGGGCGCGAGGGCCTCCCAAAGGCTGATCGCCGACAAGTTCGTCTGGCATGGCCTCCGGAAGGCCGTCCGCGGCTGGGCCAGGACATGCCTCGCGTGCCAGCGCGCCAAGGTGCACCGGCACACCCAGGCCCCGTTGGCCCCATTCACGGTGCCGGAACGCCGGTTTGACCACGTCCACGTGGACCTGGTGGGACCTCTGCCCCCCTCGCGGGGTTTCACCCACGTCCTCACCATGGTGGACCGCACCACCCGGTGGCCGGAGGCCGTGCCCTTGGCGTCGACAACGGCGGCCGATGTCGCGCAGGCTTTCATCGCCACCTGGGTCGCCCGGTTCGGCGCCCCCTCAGACATCTCATCCGACCGCGGCCCCCAGTTCACCTCGGAGCTCTGGGGGGCGGTTGCGCAGGGGCTCGGGGTCCGGCTGCACCGAACCACGGCCTACCACCCCCAGGCTAACGGCCTGTGTGAGCGATTTCACCGCTCATTGAAGGCTGCGCTCCGGGCCACCCTCCGCGACGGCGGCTGGGTCGACAGGCTCCCCTGGGTCCTGCTGGGCCTCCGGACGGCGCCCAAGGAGGACCTGCGCGCATCCGCGGCGGAGTTGGTCTTCGGGCAACCGCTGCGGGTGCCGGGCGAGTTCCTCCCCGACTCCACGGCACCATGGTCCGCGGCACAGCAGCGCTCCGCTCTGCAAGAGACCGCCCAGAGGTTCGCCCCGGTGCCAACGGCATGCCCTTCGACCGACGCACCCACCGACGCACGTCGCCCCGGAGCTTCGCACGGCGGAGTACGTCTTCGTCCGCCACGATGCCCATCGGACACCACTGCGGCCCCCGTACGACGGGCCTTTCCGCGTGCTGGAGACCGGGGCGAAGCACTTCACCCTGGACATCGGCGGTACTCCTGACCGCGTTTCGGTAGACCGCCTCAAGCCGGCCCACCTCGATGTGGACCATCCACCGCCAGTGGCCCGACCCCCACGTCGGGGCCGCCCTCCTGCGGGCAGACCCCCGGCACCGCCCAGCCCCGCCGCCACGGCGCCCCCCGGTCCTGCACCCATCCCAGGGGCAGCCAGGGGCATCCCACCTGGTATCCCTGCACCCCGGACGCCGCCGATCGCCAGGGGGCGCTTCGGCCGGGTCATTCGACTGCCCCACAAACTGGCCCTCCAGGTGCGCGGGAATTCTGGGGGGGGCGCGTGTGGCGGACACAAAAGCCCACTGGCGTGGTGACATCATTCCACGCACCAAGTGGGCGGTGGCCACGCCCGAGGGGTAGGCGTGGCCTCATGATATACACCGGGCGACCAGCCCGGAGGAGTTCAGTGTTACAGTGTAGTCTTACAATAAAGACGTTTATATGTTACCGCTTGTCCGCTTCCTCCTTGCTCACAAGCAGCGCGCGTAACGCCGCGCTTTAATATCACCTTTATCTATCAATATTGTTGAAATGAAGATCAAAGAGTTGTATGTTGAAATATGTTGAAAAAGTCAAAACTTTACATGGGGTGTACTTACTTTTTCACGTGACTGTGTATATATATATATATATATATATATATATATATATATATATATATATATATATATATATATATATATATATATATATATATATATATATATATATATATATATATATATATATATATATATATATATATATATATATAATATTATATTATTATATTATATATATATATATATATATATATATATATAATATTATATGATTATATTATACTGGTTTAGCTAAAATCGATGTACCTAACAGTTTAACCTGTAATAGTATAATCGATGTATAACAGTTTTCTTTATCAAGATCCAGCAACTTGCCGTCGTAATCTGTTTTCAATAGCCAATATGTACTGACATACCATTTTAGTCTGTGATATGACTCAGCCAGGTGTCTAACTGTTGACGTCCCAGACTCCGGGCAGACATTCGAACCATTAAACTAAACCACCGAGGCTGATGATTCATAAATGTATAACTTCAAAAGGCCAATTTGAACTTTAGATAGCAGGTGTTTGTGTGTTAATGGAAAAATGTGTATATTATTATTATATCCAGACTCCACTCTGATATCTCGCGTAGTAATGTTTTAACTTAATAGTAGTATTATCATTATCGAAGGATTGAACCATTCTTGAACAACTTCAAGTACATCGAGCCTCGCTGTGGCATCTCATTGACTGGATTTGCATTGAGTGGGGTATATGTATTTATACAGGTTAAAATGTGCAGCTCTGCGAGATCTCTCGATTTCCAGTGTTTTTCGATTTTTTCAACATAGAAAAAGATAAACCGATTTGAAGGTTTTCTAATCCAGTGATCAAAATGTTGAACTCCATGCATGCGCAGGTGAGGGGAGTATGATAAATAAAAACTCACGTAATGGATACAAGAGATGCATCTAAATCATTCGAATCACTTTTTTTTTGAAAAATATAAAAAAGATAGGGAGATATAGAGGGGTGGGGGTAGGGGGGGCATGGGGGAGGAGAGGGATGGGGGGTTTTGAAGTTTGACCTCAAATATTTTTCTCTGGAGTTTGACCTCATGGTTTTTTTTTCCATTAACCAAACCTTGGGTGGCTAATTGGATGGAAATTAGTGGGCGATGAGAGTTGCACCATTGGGAATAGCATGCAAAATGGGGTCGATTAAGCCTAACTTAATTTTTTCCCTTTGTTTTTGAAGTTTCAATTACTAAGGACTCACTTTAAGTTGTTAATTTGTTCACTCACTAGTTCGCATGCCATGTTGTGTTTTGTTTTCCTGTCTAGATATCAGCAAATGCTACACAGGAACCTTGTATATTTGGCCACCTTGGCTGACTCCAGCCAAAACACACAGTCTCTACTGCCTACGGTAAGGTTAAAATTTATTTTCAACTGACTGAAAAGTCTTTACTTAAACTCAGTATTGCTTAATTAAAAAATTTATATAACATTTGTTATCTGGGCCTGTCTGTCTTTTCACAATAGCTGCCAAACCAAAATATTACAATGGCTCAAGGAGGTAGGAAACCCTCGATTTTCCTTCATTGCTTGGTTATTATTTAAATAAGTGTTCATCACATGATGACTGACCCATCAATTGGACCTCTTTTGCAATTGGATTGCAGATTATACTGTATGTTCTGTTTTCTGTGATATAATGTGTATTGCTCAATACAGTGGTCGCTGCTTTTGGTGGTCGTTTGTGGTTGTAGGTCTTGGCCACCAAGTTAGTGGCTCTATGAACCTTCCAGCCAACAACCATGGTTACAGCCACTCGGTACCTTCCTCACAGGGCCTGCCTGCTCAGGCAGCACCTATGGGCAGCTATGGAGGCCGTCCCACAGGAAGTGATAGGCAAGGTGGGATGTGCTTGCCTACATCATGGTTCTCATGCTCATTCTGCCAAAGATTTAAAAAAAAAACAGTCAATAAAAACCATTTGGTTTGCTGAAACAAATGTTCATTCTTGTGTGCATGTGAAGTAGGACGTATGATAGCACAGCAGGGTGGTGCATCTCAATACAGCATTCCGCAAAGCGTTGGGCAACATTACCAAGGCATGATGGGGCAAAACAACGCAAGTGGACAAATGATGGCACAGCGGCAGATGCCTGGTTACAGTCGGGCAGTGCTGTCCGGTGAGTGCACTCTGAACAAACATAAAAAATGAAACTTGTAATTCTGTACCTAGTAGGTTAAATAAAAACTTTAAATTGGTGTAAGTTCAGTAGGAAAGAGTGCTGGTTTAGTGCATTATGATACAGTGCATTCTGAAAGTATTCACACCCCTTGACTTTTTTCACATTTTGCTGTTACAGCCTGAATTGAAAATGGATTAAATTGAGATTATTTGTCACTGTCACTGATCTACATATAATACCCCATAATGTCAAAGTGGAATTTATTTTTGGAATTTCTTTACAAAATAATTAAAAATGAAATGCAGAAATATAGAATATACATAAGTATTCAATCCCCTGAGTAAATCTATACTGAAACGCAAAAGAAACTTACCACCCTTGAAACCTTTAAATATCAACAATAACACTGCGTGTAGTAAATGTGTGAACTTATTTGTGGACAATAGTGTCCTCACTGTCAGACAAAACGGTCATGGATGGTCACTTGAACCTTCAATGGTCACTTCATAGCACAGCTGTTGAACAGCCGTTTTGACTGTCAGTGATTAGCCAAGGGGTACGGGATGATTTTAATGAGCTGCACGTGATGTCTTGATATTGGCTTTAAAAAGGCCAGTGCAAAATGGGCATTTCAATCAACATGCCACGATTGTCAAGGGATCAACGGCAGCGTGCCCTGGGCATGCTGCAAGGCGGACTGAGCTACCGTGAGGTGGCACGTCGCCTTGGCTGTTCACACCAGACGATATTGGCCCTGGTGGACAGAGACACCCTCCACAACTCTGCAGATGACAGACCTCGATCAGGGAGGCCAAGAGTCACCACTGCAAGGCAGGACAGGCAGATGGTCCGAAGTCACCTGCGGGATCGATTCAGTCCAGCATCCCGCACTGCGGCAGAAACTCTGGGGCGCTGCCGTTGATCCCTTGACAATCGTGGCATGTTGATTGAAATGCCCATTTTGCACTGGCCTTTTTAAAGCCAATATCAAGACATCACGTGCAGCTCATTAAAATCATCCAGTACCCCTTGGCTAATCACTGACAGTCAAAACGGCTGTTCAACAGCTGTGCTATGAAGTGACCATTGAAGGTTCAAGTGGCCATCCATGACCGTTTTGTCTGACAGTGAGGACACTATTGTCCACAAATAAGTTCACACATTTACTACACGCAGTGTTATTGTTGATATTTAAAGGTTTCAAAGGTGATAAGTTTCTTTTGCGTTTCAGTATACTATATAAGAGAGATGTTGGTCTGTGTGTCGCCATTTTTCTCAAAGATTCCTGAACAGATCTTCGTCAAACTTTCAGCGGTTTATCAGTGAGTGCCTGGGAATGTTTTAGGCAAAACAAAAAAAATTGAAAAAAAAAGTTCGTTTTTTTTTTAGTTAAAAAAAAAGGAAAATCACTCGATAGTGCCCAAGCCTTTTTTAATTAATGACAGCTACATACAAGTACACATTCGTATCAATAAATACAAAACAATCACCAGACATTTGAATACAAATAAATCAAACAATTCCGGAAGTGGTCCCTCCCCTAATCCCTCCCCTTGTCCCTTCCCTCCCAAACTCCCCCCTCACCCCTCCCCTTCAAATCTCCCCACCCTCATTGCTTCTCAATTTCCCCCCGCTCACTCCCCCTCCTCAAAGTGTCCTCCCCGCTTCTTCCCCCTTCAAACTCTCACCTCCATCTCCCCCAACCTTCTGCCTCGCTCTTCCCCCTCCTCAAATAACACCTCATTGTGGCTCACCCAATCACCATCAAACCTTTTGTCCGCCCCATCCTTCCCTTTCTCCGAGCTATTCTGAAATCTCTGACACACCTTCAACAGCTCTCCCTACCTCTTCCACCTCTTCCACATCTTACCCTACCGCTCCTCCCCCCTGTTCTGTATCTGATGCTCCCCCTTCCTCTTCATTAACGGTATGGACCTCAAACATCCGGGGCCTTCGTTCAAACTTAACTGATCTCTCCATACAGGTTGCTTCTGTCAAACCAGACGTGATCTGCTTAACAGAAACTTTCCTCCTTTATGATGTCTCTGATTCCATAGTATCTCTCCCGGGCTACTCCCTCCTCCGGTATGATAGACCTGAGCCTCGTCCTGGAGGCGGGGTTGCTATCTTTATCAAAAACTCTCTTCCTCACTCGCCCTGCACTGCACTCTCTCCACCTCACCCCCAGGAATACCTCTGGCTACGGCTTCCCCTTCGCTCCCACCTCTTGTTCATATGTGTGTTGTACCGTCCACCAAACAGTGATGACTCCATCTACATCTCGCTGTCTGATGATATGGACCAACTTCTATCTACTCATCCCAACTCTCTCTTCCTCATATGTGGTGATTTCAACTGTCATCATGCCAGTTGGCTGGGTGTGGGTACCTCTCTCACCAGCCATGGCTCCTCAGCAAGGGACTTCTGCGACTCACTGGGACTGACACAATCTGTCAATTTCCCGACCCGGATCTCAGTCAACGGAACATCTTCTCTTCTGGACTTGGTTATGACTAACTTCCCTGAAAATGTCTGCTGCTCTTCTTCTGCTCCGATCGGATCATCTGATCATGTCCTTGTTAAAGTGGACATCTCTCTGACCATCCTCAGGGAGCCTGCTCAGCGTAGACGAGTCTGGCATTTCACTCAGGCCAACTGGCACGGTCTTCAAGCAGCCATCAATCATCTGGACTGGTCTCCCATCTCTACCACCTCTGACATCAACTCATCCTGGGAATTCTTCCAAAGTAAATTGCTCTCTCTCATGCACAGATTTATCCCATCTCGTCTTCAGTTGTCATACCCTTCCTCCCGCCCATGGTACATGGAATCTTGTGGTGAGGCTGTTGCCCAGAAACAACTTGCCTTCGTCTCCTGGAAAGCAAATCCAACGGAAGGAAATCTCATTTCCTTTCACAAAGCCCGAAACAAGTGTGTGTCCACCCTCAGGAGAGCCAGGAAACAATATCTCTCCGTTCTCAAGACCGAACTCTCTTATCTGTCTCCCTCTTCCAAATCCTGGTGGCGTCTGGTCAAATCCGTTTCTGGTGTTTGTTCCCCCTCCATCCCCTCCCTTACCTCAAACGGCTACACAGCTGACTCCGCACGTGAAAAAGCTGAATGCCTCAACTCTGTGTTTGCCTCTAAATCTTGTGTCCCAAACCCATCCCTCTCTGTACCCACCATACCCAGTCGTACCCTGCTGCTCCTGGACTCCGTGTCCTTTCCTCCTGACAAGGTGGAAAAGTTTCTGTCAACCCTTGACTCTGATTCTGCAACTGGACCCGACGGCATCAGCCCACGGGTCCTAAAATCCTGCTCTGCTGCTCTATCTCACCCTCTCTCTGTTCTCTTCACCCTCTCTTTTGCTCAAGGTCAACTGCCATCTGCTTGGAAATCAGCCAACATCACCGCTTTGCACAAAAAAGGTGCAAAAACAGATCCTAGCAACTACAGACCAATCAGCCTTCTCCCAATTATCAGCAAAGTCATGGAATCCATCATTGCTTCGGATATGAAATCTTTCCTCTTCTCCAATGGCTTGATCTCTGATCATCAATTTGGTTTCAGACCAGGTCACTCTACTCTGGACATGCTGCTTCTGCTGTCTCAACAATGGATGGAGGTCCTCAATGCCAAACAGGAAATTAGAGCTGTCTCCCTCGACATATCACGTGCCTTCGACACGGTCTGGCACCCCGCTCTGCTCACCAAACTCTCCTCCTTTGGTATCCATGGAAATCTCCACGCATGGCTGGCGGACTTCCTCTCTAGTCGTCGTCAACGTGTGGCCCTGAATGGGTTTCTCTCATCTCCTCTTCCTGTTCAGGCTGGAGTTCCCCAAGGCAGTGTTCTGGGCCCTGTGCTTTTTCTGGTCTTCATCAATGATCTCTCTGACTCTCTCGAAAATCCTCTCTATCTCTTTGCTGATGACTCCACTCTCTGCCGCTCCATTCCTCTTCCCTCAGATCGGCAGTCTGCTGCCTCCTCACTCTCTGAAGACCTGGACAAAATCACAGACTGGTCAAACAAGTGGAACATGTCTTTCAATCCTGACAAATCTCACACTCTTACTATGTCTCTCCGAAAAGATCGACTGGACAACCCTCCCATCTACTTTCTCAACAATCCTCTCCAAGAAGTTCTGTCGCTCAAGATTTTGGGTCTCACTATCTGCCATGATCTTTCTTGGGAAAACCACATTTCCAAGCTGGCCTCCAAAGCCAGTCGCCGACTGGGCATCCTCCGTCGTGCGAAGTCCTTCCTCGGCACACCTGAGCTCCTCACCACATACAAGGCTTTCATCCGCAGCTCAATGGAATACTGTTCTCCCCTATGGGCCGGTGCTCCTGCCTCACACCTAGCTCGGCTTCACGCTGTTGAAACCAAAGCTTTCAGAATTATTGGAATCTCCCGCGATGAAGCTATCTCTGAGGGCCTTTCACTCACTCACCGCAGGCAGGTAGGTGGTCTTTCTGTCTTCTACCGACTCCTCTCCGGCCTTGCACCCCCAGCTCTCTCTGTGCTCTGTCCCCCAAATATTCCTACAGGTCGCACAAGATCTGCCAGCAACCCTCTGATGGTTAAACTGCCGAAATCTCGGCTCTCCGCTCACCTTCACTCTTTCATTCCTCTTTTCTCCCGCCTCTGGAACAAACTCCCTCACTCCCTTCAATCCCACTCCTCCCTCCAGGTCTTTAAAACAGCTGTTCACCACCATCTCCTTTCTTCCCCCATCCAAAACCTTGATCTTTTCTACCCCCGCTAATTCACCCCAGATCCACCTTGTTTGAAATTCCAACTTCTTTCCTGGAAGTCCTGGCAGTGTCCATATGTTTTATACCTCTCCCACTGCCCCCTTCCCACGCCCCCCCCCCCCCCAAATCCCTCGCCCTCTCTCAGATCTCTCGATGTCTCCATGTCTCTCGGTCCCTGCTCTCAAATGTTGTGTTTGTGTCCTTCCCCCTCTCTCCTCATCTTGTCTACCGCTCCCTATGTTATATGTTTTATGTGTCGGTTTGTCTTTCTGTGTGATTAATGTTCGCTCTTTCACGAGCCTCGATCTTGTATACAAAAAAAAAAAAAAAAAAAAAAAAAAAAAAAAAAAAAAAAAAAAAAAAAAAAAAAAAAAAAAAAAAAAAAAAAAAAAAAAAAAAAAAAAAAAAAAAAAAAAAGTGTACGAAGTTGGTAGTACGGCTTCTTCTTCTTCTTGATCAGCATCAAACTGAACTCAGAAACGTGATGAACACCACATTCACCCACCAGCATATATACACAAAGAATTAAGTTAAGCACCCCCCCCCGTTTTTTTACAACCTCGCACATTACAAGTTTGTTGTCGTCAAAACAGTGTAATATACCCATGATATTGCTATATTTTCTGGAGAAGTGATATTATGGTCACATAAAAACATAACAATCATGCCGTTTTCAATATTTTATTCTGAATAATTTAAGGTGAACTTTTTTGGGAATTTTAGGCATATTTTCACCTCAATTTAAGTATGGAGCTATAGGTCCATCACGGACAGTGTGGATGACGTTTATGTTTTCTAACGTACAGTCATTGTTCTGAGAAGACCTCTAGCGATCTTTGCGTCAATAACGTGTGTAGGACCCACGTGATCGGATCACTGACTCAACCCTACGTCGCATAGACCCTGTAAGCCGTCGTATGCGTTGCTGTGGCAGGTTGTTCCATTCCCGATGTAATGCACGTTCCAATTCATCCAGATTGGCTATTGGAGGGACCATCTTCGCAATTTGCATTACGTGCATTACGTGCATTACGTGAATTGGAACGTGCATTACATCGGGAATGGAACAACCTGCCACAGCAACGCATACGACGGCTTACAGGGTCTATGCGACGTAGGGTTGAGTCAGTGATCCGATCACGTGGGTCCTACACACGTTATTGACGCAAAGATCGCTAGAGGTCTTCTCAGAACAATGACTGTACGTTAGAAAACATAAACGTCATCCACACTGTCCGTGATGGACCTATAGCTCCATACTTAAATTGAGGTGAAAATATGCCTAAAATTCCCAAAAAAGTTCACCTTAAATTATTCAGAATAAAATATTGAAAACGGCATGATTGTTATGTTTTTATGTGACCATAATATCACTTCTCCAGAAAATATAGCAATATCATGGGTATATTACACTGTTTTGACGACAACAAACTTGTAATGTGCGAGGTTGTAAAAAAACGGGGGGGGTGCTTAACTTAATTCTTTGTGTATATATAAACCCCGTTCCTCTCCTGCCTCTGCCCCCCTCCCTCCTCCCCTCCCCATTCCCCCCCCCCTCTCCCCCCTCCCTCCTCCCCTCCCCATTCCCCCCCCCCCCTCCCCCCCCTCCCTCCCCATCCCCTTCCCACCCTTCCTCCCCTCCCCCACTCTGCCACCCTCCCCTCCCCTCCCCCCCTCCACTTCCTGCCCCTCCCCCACCCGGCAACGTCGGGTGCTTCTGCTAGTACTTCATAAAAGTGTCTTTGGCAGTGATTACAGCTTCGAGTCTTCTTGGTTATGTCTGTATCAGTTTTCACATCTGGATTTGGGGAGTTTCTCCCATTCTTCCTTGCAGATTCGCTCAAGATCTGTCAAGTTGGATGAGGAGCATCAGTGAACCGCAATCTTCAAGTTTTTCCAAAGTTATCAATAGGATTCAAGTCTAGGCTTTGGCTTGACCACCCAAGGACTTTCATATTCTTGTTCAGAAGCCATTCCAGTGTTGTTTTGGCTGTATGCTTGGGTTCATTGTCCTGTTGGAATGTAAATCTTTGCCACAGTCTAAGGTCTTTGACAATCTGAAGCAGGTTCTCCTCAAGCATTTGCCTCTATTTGGCTCCATTCATTGTTCCCTCTATCATTACAAGTCTCCCAGTCCGTGCTGCTGAAAAGCATCCCCATAGCATGATGCCGCAACTACCATGCTTCACGGTAGGGAGGATGTTAGATGGTTGATGATCTGTGCTCAGTTTCTGCCAGATGTAGCACTTTGCATTCAGGCCAAATAATCCAATTTTCATCTCATCAGACCACAGAATACTTTCCATCCTGCTTTCAGTGTCTTTCACGTGCCTTTTTGCAAACTCCAGGCATGCTGTCATGTGCCTTTTTCTCAGGAGTGGCTTCCATTTGGCCACTCTCCCATAAAGCCTAGATTTGTGAAGATCTGCAGACTTGTCTTTCCGGCAGGTTCTCCCCTCTCACCCAAGGAACTCTGTAGTTATGTCAGAGTGGTCACTCGGTTCTTGGTCATCTCCCTGACCAAGGTCCTTCTTGCCCGGTTGCTCAGTTTGATCGGACAGCCAGCTCTAGGAAGAATCTGGATAGTTCTATATTCTTTCCCTTTCCTAAAGCTGGAGCTCACTGTGCTCTTGGGACCTTTCAACACTCTTGAAATTGTCTTATACCCTTCCCCAGATCTATGCCTCTTCATAATTCTATCTCTGAGTTCTATGGACAGTTCCTTGGATTCACGGACTTCATGGTAGAGTTTCTGCTCTGACATGCACAGTCAACTGTGGGACCTTGTATAGAAAGGTGTGTTTCTTTCCAAATCATGTACAATCAATTGAATTGGCCACAGGTGGACTCAAATCAAGTTGTGGAGACATGTCAAAGATGATTCAAGGAAATGGGATGCACCTGAGCTCAATTTGGAGTGTCATAACAAAGAGGTTGAATACTTATTGACTACAGACATTTCAGCTTTTTTATTTTTGATTACTTTGTAAAAAAAATTGTTTAAAAATTTCACTTTGACATTATGGGGTATTGTGTAAATCAGTGACAAAAATCTCAATTTAAGCCATTTTATATTCAGGCTGTAACAACAAAATGATGCCGAACGGTGCGCAACATCTCATGACTCCAAACACCACACCCGTTATTAGTACGGCCAATTAATCTAAGCTGGGCCCCACAGGGATTGGCCAATGAAGCGAAACATTTTTATCTCCAAGTGTGACACGGCACAGAACCAGACAGACGTGTGTTCTTATTCAGTAAAGATCATTTATTAAAATATGGCGAGACAACATAAATGTAACAGGTCAATCGAGATTGAAGACAGCAGACCTTTATAATAATATTAATAATAATAATAATAATATTAATAATAATAATAATATTAATAATAATAATAATTGCATACGTAGTATATATGGCGCATTTTGCCTTTGGATAAAAGGTGCTGAAAGAAAGAGAGAGCGAGAAAGAAGGGGAGATGTGGGTAAGGTGGGTGGGGGGAGAGTTTGAGTTAGGGTGTGCTGCCATTTGGGAATACTCTCCATAATACACTTTTTAAGGAAATATCGAGGGGAGGGGGCAGCTTGGGCATCATTCATGTTATCGTGACATTTATCACGGGCCGCTATAATATTAATATTAAAAATATAATAGTAATAAGAAATGGCAATGGTAATAGGGATAATAACATGGCTGCCCCTCCCCTAATGATTCTACTATTCCCAAGATGATGACACAACGTGGGTGGGAGCCCAGTGTATTTTGGATTTTAGATGTGGAGACTTGAGAAACATTGTATTTTTTCCAATGCAAGTACACAAATAAAAGTTTATTTTTCCATTGATAACATGATACCGAATTTCGTTTTTTTGGAAACAGAAGAGGCACCGTTTTAAAATGGGAAATCATTGGCTTTAAATATACCAATTCTGCACCATTGAGGGTTTCCCATTTCTCTTATAAAGACTGCCCTGTCATCGTAGCTTTTCCCAATCCAGAGCTCTTATCTCTCTTTTCATACCGTTAAAGTTTGCCTTCATGAAATCTACCAGCTTTCCATACTTTCTGTAAGTCCTCGCTTAATGTTTTTTCCAATGTTGTTCTTGAAAAGAGCAACTTTAACGGAAATGACTAAGCAAATCCAACTTCCCCATAGGAATGAATGTAAATTGATACATATTTATAATAATAATAAATAGCAACCGCAAAGCGGGTGTAACCCCTCATCCCATGCATGGTGGAAACCAATTTCAAGATGGCTGCCGTGGCGGCCATATTGAAAATCGCAGCACACCCATGAACCTTCCTCAACTCAACCCCAACACACACTGCAAAAATGAATTTAATCGGACAAGCCATTCTGCTCGAAATTGACGGAAACCAATTTCAAGATGGCTGCCGTGGCGGCCATATTGAAAATCGCAGCGCGCCCATTTTCGAAAGGAACCTTCCTCTTCTCAACCCCAACACACACTGCAAAAATGGATTTAATCGGACAAGCCGTTCTGCTCAAAATTGACGGAAACCAAAAGTTGACGGACGCCCGGATGGCTGCCGTGGCGGCCATATTGAAAATCGCAGCGCGCCAATTTTCGAAAGGAACCTTCCTCTACTCAACCCCAACACACACTGCAAAAATGGATTTAATCGGACAAGCCGTTCTTGAAATTGACGGAAACCAAAAGTTGACGGACGCCCGGACGGACGCCCGTGACGACAATACCCCTTAGCCCAATTTGGGCTGAGGGGTGAAAAGCAGTGTGTGTGTGTGCATTAGTCTCCTCCGTAACTCCAAAACCATGAAAACTAGCAGCCCCAAACTTTGCATGCATGTTAAGGGAGCTCCAAGGGTTTGCATGAATGAAAACTGGGTGTTTGGGTGTTAAAACCAAAATAATAATAATAATAATAATAAACGCTTATAACCAAAACCCCCAAAAACCTTACCAAAATGGCAGTCTGCCATCTTGGTCAGCTCACTCACATATTTTTGTATTCTTAAGCCGCCATTTGATTGGATCCAGTACACTATATATGTCTGTAATCTGGAGTGACATTTGACAAATTAAATCATACTAGGGCGTGCCCGTACGTGGGTACAAAAAAACATGCGTGCAAACAACAACAACAAAAAAAAACTTTGAAACCACGTGGCAGTAACGACCACAGAACCCCCCCCCCTCTATTTACATGAAATGGTTTGGTCCATTCGCAAAGCCAAAGCGAACGGCTTGCGAGTACGGTAGAACCCCCCCCCCCCTCTATTTACATGAAATGGTTTGGTTCATTCGCAAAGCCAAAGCGAACGGCTTGCGAGTACGGTGACCATACGTTGGGAACCACTTGTCCGATTAATTTCAAACCTTGAAAAGGCACATCCTCGGGTCCCCAGCAATATACCTGGCAAGTTTCAAGTATATCGGACCCGTGGTTGTCGAGAAACAGCGGTCACAGACAAACACACAGACACACACACAGAGATTACTGGAATTATAGATAGATAATCAAAATTATCTTCTTGTTTTCCACGTATTTTTCTTCTTGTTTATTTATGTTTGACCATCTCCCTAACCAACACATAAATTTGAATTATTTATTTATTATTAATCAGTCAATTAATTTAGCTATTTTTAATCTGCATGTCCCATTTTTAAGGCCGTGCTCGATAAGGACTTGTAATCCTACAGTATTGTATTTGCAATAGACATTTAGTCGGTCTTGACTTGTGCCTCATTGTTTTGCTTATTTTTTGATTCGTCTACATTGCACTAACAATCTTTGTCTGACTGCAGCTCCTGCACAGCAATATGCATCTCCAGATGATTATTTTGGTGAACAGTACGCTCATGGACAATCCAGTGAAGGAATGGGTCACCAGTATTATTCCGACGGTAACTTCCCAATTCATCATTCTTATTTGCATGCATCACAAAATGTATTTTGCACATAATGCAATGTTTTCAAGATAAGTTTTTGTATACTGCATGCTGAGAACATATTGGAAATTGACCTCCCATTATTTCAAGATATTGAATCATTTTTTTGGAACACCTATTTTTTGTTTTAAACATTTGGAGATGTCAGTCATTCTTCTCTCCAAAGGATATGTTAAAGCAAGTTTCGTTTTTTTCATCAAGTATTGTCTTGGTGTCCGTGGTGAAGAATTTAGTCAAGTGTTGTCTTTGTGTTCGTGGTGTCCCACTTTTTGAAGATTAATTTTTCCATTGTTTACTTTTTTAATTTAATTATCTGATTTTTCAATTACCTACTTCATTTTTTTTTTTAATTTTCCATTATTTAAATTTCAATTATTCTCCCGCACCCAATTCTCCCGCACGCAACCCCCAATTTTCAATTATTTAATTACTTCAATTTGGAATTATTTAATTTGAATTATTAATATATTTTTCGGTTTTCAATTACATAAATATTTTTAAAAAAATTTTCCCATTATTTAATTTCCATGTTATCATGAATGAACCCTTTGGAAAAAGAAAATACATTTGCTTTCATTATGAGGCAGAATTTTGCTACCAATTGACTGTTACGAGTTTGCTATATTGGGAACCATCAGCATTCTCCGATCACAGCCCTTTAGTTTTAATTTGTTAAAGCAACAATCACTAATGGCAAAATTTTCATAGAATGGTATATCTATCGTTGATGTCTAAAAATAGACTGCAGGGTGATACACTTTTCTCTATTTCCTTTCAAATCTACGTAGGTCGTAATGATTTCAGTTATCAGCAGCCTTCCTATCCCGAGCAAGGCTTCGATAGGACATTTGAGGATCCCTCTCAACATTACTACGATGGAGGTATCTGGAACTTTCACCTGCTGCACATTGTACATCCATAGCAGTACGGAGATATCTCCTGGCCACTATGGCATGTACATTTATTGCCTTTTCATTCCTGATTTCTCATTTTAGTATCTCGAGTTTGAAACACATGCCCGATAAATTTAAAACATCACCTCTACTTGAAGGCCAATTCTCTATCATTTTTATTTGATCGTTGTTTCTTATAGTCAATATTTGGCTTTTTGGTTGCAAATTACAAATGGATTGTATGATCAAAACAATGAAGGAGCCTTGCCAAGCATGCAGACTACTGTTATGACTAGTATTCATATCTTTTTAGCCGCGTCGCAGACGCTGGTCATAGAGTGCCCTCTGCTGTTGTTGTTGTTCTTCTTCTTCTTGTTCTTCTTCTTCTTCTTGTTGTTCTTGCAGAGAAGACAAAACCTCAAAGCTCCACCCATTCTGGGAACCATAGCTCCACCCATTGTGGGAGAGGCTTCATATAAACAAATATCCACCATTTTATTAACTCGCATAGCTTTGTGGCCTGTTTTGTAGGCCCGTGGTGTCTTCCTCTCTCACACAGTTTTATTTCAAATCAAATTCGATATATCATTTCATTTTTCACAGTCGCTAACATAGTTTTAGACTCGGTTGAAAAAAAACGGGAAGAAAATCCGATGAAAGTTGCCCTTTATAGAACGAAATGAATTCTCAAAGGCCTGTAACTTCAAGTCCATTGAGATTTTTTTTTTTTTAAATCGCGGCATGGTCAGTCATACACCGCCCGAAATAACAGACGGGAAAATGCCGAGATATATTAAAAATTCGTCCATTTGATGACAATCGTCACGATCAAATATTTAATTTATACGTCGTCACAATAATGTGGAGAGAGGAGCATAGCTTCGTTCAGGTGTCGCCACACACGGGAAATTGCCGAGATATTTTTTTTAAATTGCGGCATGGTCAGTCATACACCGCCTGAAATAACAGACGGGAAAATGCCGAGATATATTAAAAATTCGTCGCCACACACGGGAAATTGCCGAGATATATTTTCACTTTGCACAAAAATAACATCAAGTAATCGAATCAATAGGAATGTCCTGTGCCTATAACATCGACGTTATAGGCACAGCTGCATCTAGGCATTGTGTAACATCGACGCGGCTTTTGTTTTAATTAAAACTTTTTGTACTTGTTATGTGTTAACGGGTCAAAGATCTCGACATTGGGGCATTCTGCATGCATAGATGTTTGCTGAAATGTTCTGCTGTGCATGTGTACTTTGACATGTTGCTGTTTGCCTTGTTGAAAATTTAGCCACGAATCATTGTCTTGCTTTTTCATACCGACATTCATGCATGGGTCCTAACTCTCAGTCAGGAGATGGAAATCTGTCATGACAGATTTCTGGCCAAACGTTCTTTTGATTTTTTTTTTTTTACACTGAAAAACAATTTTGTTAAACAATGTTGTAAAATCTCAAACATGCCATTATAGAGCCTCCGCTTACTGTAAGCCCCATATGACATTGACAAAGTGGAAAAACAACAGGTCACTATTTCATCCAAACACAAACAGATGATCAGTCATTATAGACTGATATACAGATTCAACATAAACTGCACTTAAACTCTTCTCAAATATTGTACCAGGAGGAACATGTAAAACCAAAACATGAAAGTTTTGTATTTAGAATATTCATTCGTTTGGAAACAAAAATAATATTGCAATGTGTATGCAGTCATTAAGTGATCACGGACACGCTGGGATTTATTTTCAACAGAATCTCTGATTGGTGATGGGCTGAATGGACCATTGTGTGGGGAGGTCTACGTCACCTACTTTTCCCGTCATTCCTTCCTACATGGTGGGATCTTTCCTCCAAATGGCAAAATAAGTGGGCGGCCCCAAATATCATTTAACTATTTAATACGAATGGTGACAAAAATATGGAGCGCAAGTACATTTAATAGATTACTATATGGGAAATGAAGCGCAAATCTCAGAGGAAGCCTTGACATTAAGATGAACATATCGATATGTACTTATCAACGTCTCGGTAAAGTCAAAATACTTTCCCACTATGGTCACACATCCTTACAAATTATGGGTGTCGGGAATTGTGGGTATGCAAAGGAATAAATTAAAAATGTCGGGACAAGGATAAGGGGAGTAAAATAAGTAGTACCCTTGATATTCCGGCACTAATGTCAAGACGGAAGAGCTCATTTGCAGCTGTGGGGAGATTCTGGACTGTGCATTTTCCACCACTCCACCACTCTACCACGGATTGCCACTCTCAAAGTGCTGTAGGGAAAGAAATGCCCCCGATTTTATTGGCACCTCCCCAGAGGCGGGTCACGCCCCCAGCATTATTTGCACCTCCACTACCTGCCACATCCCACTCTGAATCCCCAGGGCGATGATGTAGTTGCCAGAGTGGTGTGGGCACGCTAGAAACCATGGTTTAAAAAAATTATAATAAAAGGAAGGTGGGGGTGAAGGAAATACAGGATCTGTGGGACACTATAGCTGGTCTAACCCATCAAAAAAAAATGTCCATGTGCGTGCGCATGCACATATAATCGTGGAATATACACAAAACTGTATTTATATCAGCAATGACAGCAGGTGGTCTCCCACACCTCCCCACAAATTACAAATTACAAATGTCCAAATCTGTTACTTAAGCAAGTATGTAAATCTTTTTTGGGGTACTGTATATTGACATTAATACTACATTAATACTAATACTTTTACATTAATACTACATTTTACATTAATATAATATACATTAATACTTTTGGGATACTGTATATTGTGTAAATTTTGACACTTTTTAGCCTTTTTACATTTTCCAATAACAGCACTTTACCTTTTTATAAATGCAATAAATTATAATCTACCAAGATGTATGGGCAAACTATCATAATGGCGAGGGTCAACATTAGTGATAGGTGATGTTACAGCCTTGTCCCATGTACGAGACAGATGAAATAACAAACCACCCCTTTTGTTGAGAGATTGTGATTCAGCTCTTTCCCAAATGGATTCCTTTACACCACTAGCAAACCACTTTTTTTCTCTGTCTAAGTCTAAGATGACCACTTCACTATTATCAAAGCTGTGACCATGCATGTTCAACTGTGTACATACAGCAGGGTTCAAAGCCTCTTCATGAGCTGGACGACGATGTTGGTTCATATGGGCCTTAAGAGTTTCCTCGTTTCTCCTACGTATGTCTCAGTGCATGATGGGTCTCCATATCTGATGTCATGCACCAAGTCGCGTTTCCTATCCTCTGGATCTTGTCCTTGACATGAACCAACTGGCTGCGCAGAATTCTGCATGGTTTATATGCCAAACTTGGAGAAGGATCTTCTCATTTTTCTCAGACAGATGGAATGGTCACTCGTGTCATGTTTTCTTGAGCCGTGTCGTGTTGTTGTTCACCGGACTTGATGTTGTTCTTACTACATCCCACTTTTTAAAAAGACCATCCGGAGTAACCACACTTACTGAGAGCACTGCTGATATGCTCCTTCTGATATAATTTTCCCCTCCTGTGTGGTCGGAATAGTACCTGCATGATAGAAAAGAGTGCAAATGACAGATAATTTTATGGATCAGTGGGTGGTGTGAATGAAATTGTAAATAGTGGTTGGTATGAGGTTGGGTTTTCTGTATTCTCAAAATCCAAGTGGCCATCACCATTCATGTGAACCTTGCAAGAATCACCATTTAATGTGACCCTTCAATCAAGAAAGGCTAACTGATCATTGTTGTATGGTTCTTGTGTGAACTGGATGTTAAGGTCCACACTGTTCAGGTAATTAAATAAGTATTGCTGTTCACACTTCTTTATCTATCTATAATTCCAGTAATCTCTGTCTGTACGTTTGTTTGTCTGTGACCGCTGTTTCTCGACAACCACGGGTCCGATATACTTTTAACTTGCCAGGTATATTGCTGGGGACCCGAGGATGTGCCTTTTCAAGGTTTCATATTAATCGGACAATTACTTACCGAGCTATGTCCAAAAAACGATTCAACCAATCAGAGAGCAGCGAACGATCGCGTGTGCCGGCGTTGCGAATGGACCAAACCATTCCATGTAAATAGAGGGGGGGGTTCTGTGGTCGTTGCGAATGGACGAAACCATTTCATGTAAATAGAGGGGGGGGGGGGTTGTCACTGTACTCGCAAGCCGTTCGCCGTTCGCTTTGGCGTTGCGAATGGACCAAACCATTTCATGTAAATAGAGGGGGGGGATATAATTTTAGATAGATATATAGTACGGGCATATATATAGTACGGGCATGCCCTAGTAACTATAAAGGTATCATCTACATACAGTACCTCAGCTACAAATTGGGTTGGGAACCACTGTAATTCTCCAGCACCACACTTTCAAACTTTTCCATGTATAAATTGGCAACAATTGGTAAGCTGGTGAAGTGTTTGTATGTTACTAGTGTGTTTGTATGTTACTAGTGTGTTTGTATGTTACTCTCTCATGGCCGAACTGTAGCACTTAGAGGTCCCACATTTGGTTATAGGTACCGCATTTCAGAATCTGGGCAAGGTTTTAAGCTACCACATACTAGGCTACACTTGCACAGAGGCCACCATAAGCTGTAATAAAGTGTATATTGAGATGTGGGGTCAGGCACTGCTGCCGCAGGCAAAGGGTAGCCGCCATGAGGCCAATAACTCCATAGCTTTTCAATGTCTAACATGTCCCGAAACCATCGCCGGGAAAAGCCTGGCAGTGCGGGTGGCCCTACCCATGCCTCCCACGTACCCCCCCCGCCCCCCCTCCCCATAGCTCCCCTGGGGCAGCGCTAGATATCCCCTCCAGTCATAAATCAGCAGTCGTAATAGTCCAGTCAAAGTAGTGGCTTGACCTACCACTAATTACAACCAAAAAAATTTACTGCAGTGCATTTCACAAATATACCCTAAACACCATACTAAAAGTATACCAAAATATATTTGGTGGAAAGGTATCAAATTTGCATAATATGCAAATTAGCTGCCACCATTAGGAAAAATCAATTTTACACAGTAATTCTGTATCTAAGTATCCAATCATGAGAAATTAAGTGTCCAAACCCATGTTTTCAGGGTCATTGAATATTATTAGCACATTTCTGGATTAATTATACGCATTGAATAATGTGGAATATGCAAATCAGGGCTATGCTACCATTTTGAAAAAAATGATTTTCCGCAATAACTCTGTATCTAAGTATTCAATCATGACAAATAAAGTAGGTAGACCCATATTTTCTGGATTAATGGATATGATTAGCACACTTCTAAATTAATTATATACATACAATTATGTGAAATATGCAAATTAGATGCCACCGTTATTTCCCCAAAAAAATCTGCCAGAACTCTCTATCTCTTGACCCAATAGTGACAAGTGAAATGTGTATACCCATATTTTCAAGATAAGGGAATATGATAAGTGCATTTCTGGGTGAATTACCAGTTGTTGGATGTCACTCGTCATCTAGCTCCAGTCTTGATGAATTAGCACAACTCAAACCTTTACACTCTCCACACATCCATGAGCAGTCAAGGCCATGTTTCTTGCATGTACATTTAGTGGTGCTGCACCCCGCCATGCAGTTACATCTGAATATCTCAGTAGGTTTCGGTGGCGCTGGCGGCAGATCAGTTTGCACTGGGAGTAACTGACCCTCGCTGATCTTCCATCACTGGTTTCAATTGTCTGGTTTCAATTGTCCAACATTTCCTTTCCACTCCTGAATTTGGAAGTACACTCTCAGACTGTGATACATTGTAGCCGCAGATGTTGGCGGCAAGTTCTGGGCCTCAACATATTTGGTACTTTTCGCAACCTTCTCACAGAAACGCTTTTATCGTAGGGCATCAATACTTTCATCTTGATTTCCATTGCACATGCATACAGGGACTTCTCCCCTGCTGCAACTATATCATCCTTTGGTGCATCTCCTTCCTGGGTGAACAGGTCGGCATGTTTCATGAATTGGACGTTGTTTTGGATGTGCTTCAGGGCAACAGCTTTGCCAATGCCATACGCACTGGATGTTGTGTCACAGCCAAGCAGGGCGAGTACAAATAGCATTCTATCACAGACTTTCATTCCCAAGGTCGTCTTGGTCTTTTTGATGTTCCATACTCAAGGTTTCTTTGCATTAGGTTTTGGCTCAGGCTTGAAAAATATGTCCCTCCCTTGCTTGCCGGCATGGTAGCAAAGAAGAATCAGTAGGTCTGTGTTGTCACCAACACTGTTGTGTTGTTGTGTTATGTTGTTGTTGTGTTGTTGTGTTGTAAGGCAGTTGCAGGAGAAGTACATGGAGAAGAGGAAGAAGTTGTTTCTTGGGTTTGTTGATCTGGAGAAAGCATTCGATAGGGTTCCACGTAAAGTAGTGACATGGGCATTGAGGAAGTTAGGAGTGGAGGAATGGTTGATCAGAGTAGTGATGTACGAGACAGTGCGCACAGCTGTAAGGATGAAGGACGGGAAGTGGTGAGTTTGAGGTGAAGGTGGGAGTGCATCAGGGGTCGGTACTAAGTCCACTACTATTTGTAGCCGTGATGGAGGTGCTGGCTCGGAATGTAAAGGAGGGTTTACCGTGGGAGTTGTTGTATGCAGATGATCTGGTGTTGATTGCGGAAAGTATGGATGGACTGAAGGAAAAGATGAACAAGTGGAAGGAATGTATGGAGACAAAAGGTCTGAAGGTGAATATCGGAAAGACGAAGACGAAGGTGATGGCAAGTGGCAAAGCATGTGGTGAGATGGAAAGAACTGGGAAGTGGCCGTGTGCTGTGTGCATGAAGGGTGTCGGAGTGAACTCCATTCAATGTACAATGTGCGCTGAGTGGGTTCATCAAAAATGTAGTGGTCTGAGAGGATCATTAACCAGTGTGGCAGCTACATTCAAATGTAAGGTGTGCACAGAGGGAGCTGCAGATGGAGGAAATGCTGAGTTGGATCTTGGAGATGGCGTGAAGCTGGAAGGTGTGAAAACATTTTGCTACCTAGGAGACATGCTGAATGGAGAAGGTGGATCAGACTCGGCAACGGCTGCTAGAGTGAGATGTGCATGGAAGAAGTTTCGGGAACTGAGTGGCGTGCTGATGAGGAGGGGAGTGTCGTTGAAGCTGAAGGGAAAGGTGTATGCTGCATGTGTGAGAAGTGTTATGATTTATGGGAGTGAGACATGGGTAATGAACGTAGAGCAGCAACGAAGGCTGGAAAGTGTGGAAATGCGAATGGTTCCGTGGATGTGTGGAGTATCGCTGAGAGAGAGGAAGACAAATGATGAATTGCGAAAGATGATGGGAATAGAGCCTGTGATTGATGCTGTGAAGAGAAACAGGTTAAGATGGTTTGGTCATGTGTTGAGGAAGGATGAAAGTGACTGGTTGAGAAGAATGATGGGAATGAATGTAGAAGGAAGTAGAGGACGGGGAAGACCAAGAAAGACTTGGCTAAAGATGGTGGAAGAAGAAATGTGGGCAAGGGGGTTAACAAGGGGAGATTTTTTTTTTTTTTTTTGTATACAGAGTCGAGGCTCGTGAAAGAGCTAACATTTATCAAACAAACAAGCAAACAAAGTATATAAAAAGGGGAGCGGTCGACAAGATGGGGAGAGAAGGGGAGGAAGCACACAAACACAACATTTGAGGGCAGGAACATCAGGAGATGTGTGGGAGGCAGAGGGCCTGGGGGGAGGCAGGATAGGTATAAAACGCAAGGACACCAAGGACTTCCAGGAAAGAAGACAAAAGTCACCTCAAAAAAGTGGATTTGGGGTGAAATTAGCGGGGGTAGAAAAGATCAAGGTTTTGGATTGGGGAAGATAAGAGATGGTGGTGAACAGCCGTTTTAAAGACCTGGAGGGAGGAGTGGGATTGAAGAGAGTGAGGGAGTTTGTTCCAGAGGCAGGAGAAAAGAGGAATGAAGGAGTGAAGGTGAGCAGAGAGTCTTGATTTTGGTAGTTTAACCATAAGAGGGTTGCAGGCAGATCTTGTGCGACCTGTAGGAATATTTTGGGGACAGAGCCCAGAGAGAGCTGGGGGAGCAAGGGGAAGCAAGGACCCGGAGAGGAGTCGGAAGAAGACGGAAAGACCACCAACCTGCCTGCGGTGAGTAAGTGAAAGGCCCTCGGAGATAGCGTCATCGCGGGAGATTCCAATGATTCTGAACGCTTTGGTTTCAACAGCGTGAAGACGAGCTAGGTGTGAGGCAGGAGCACCAGCCCAGAGGGGAGAGCAGTATTCCATTGAGCTGCGGATGAAAGCCTTGTATGTGGTGAGGAGCTCAGGTGTGCCAAGGAAGGACTTCGCACAACGGAGGATGCCCAGTCGGCGACTGGCTTTGGAGGCCAGCTTGGAAATGTGGTTTTCCCATGAAAGATCATGGCAGATAGTGAGACCCAAAAGCTTGAGTGACAGAACTTCTTGGAGAGGATTATTCAGAAAGTAGATGGGAGGGTTGTCTCGTCAGTCTTTTCGGAGAGATATCGTAAGAGTGTGAGATTTGTCAGGATTGAAAGACATGTTCCACTTGTTTGCCCAGTCTGTGATTTTGTCCAGGTCTGCAGAGAGTGAGGAGGCTGCAGACTGGCGATCTGAGGGATGAGGAATGGAGCGGCAGAGAGTGGAGTCATCAGCAAAGAGATAGAGAGGATTTTCAAGAGAGTCAGAGAGATCATTGATGAAGACCAGAAAAAGCACAGGGCCGAGAACACTGCCTTGGGGAACTCCAGCCTGAACAGGAAGAGGAGATGAGAGAAACCCATTCAGGGCCACACGTTGACTACGACGAGAGAGGAAGTCCGCCAGCCATGCATGGAGATTTCCATGGATACCAAAGGAGGAGAGTTTGGTGAGCAGAGCGGGGTGCCAGACCGTATCGAAGGCACGTGATATGTCGAGGGAGACATCTCTAATTTCCTGTTTGGCATTGAGGACCTCCATCCATCGTTGAGACAGCAGAAGCAGCATGTCCAGAGTAGAGTGACCTGGTCTGAAACCAAATTGATGATCAGAGATCAAGCCATTGGAGAAGAGGAAAGATTTCATATCCGAAGCAATGATGGATTCCATGACTTTGCTGATAATTGGGAGAAGGCTGATTGGTCTGTAGTTGCTAGGATCTGTTTTTGCACCTTTTTTGTGCAAAGAGGTGATGTTGGCTGATTTCCAAGCAGATGGCAGTTGACCTTGAGCAAAAGAGAGGGTGAAGAGAACAGAGAGAGGGAGTGAAAGAGCGGAAGAACAGGATTTTAGGACCCGTGGGCTGATGCCGTCAGGTCCAGTTGCAGAATTAGAGTCGAGGGTTGACAGAAACTTTTCCACCTTGTCAGGAGGAAAGGACACGGAGTCCAGGAGCAGCTGGGTACGACTGGGTACGGTGGGTACAGAGAGGGATGGGTTTGGGACACAAGATTTTGAGGCAAACACAGAGTTGAGGCATTCAGCTTTTTCATGTGCGGAGTCAGCTGTGTAGCTGTTTGAGGTAAGGGAGGGGATGGAGGGGGAACAAACACCAGAAACAGATTTGACCAGACGCCACCAGGATTTGGAAGAGGGAGACAGATAAGAGAGTTCGCAGGGAGACAGACAGATAAGAGATGCAGAAAATAGGGCAAAATGGAGAAGATTGTCATGGGTACCGCAAGGCTAACCCCCGCTCTAGCAGGGAAAATGGCCTTAAAATGCATGTTGTTGTTGTTGTGTTGTCACCAACAAGAACTGTATCTATAGTCTTTGCAGATTCCACTGCAGTCTGGACAATCAGCACATAAGCATCCCTCTTGGCATGAATTATCAGACATCCCACCTTCTCTAGGGAGTCACTTAGGATGTAAATGAAGCGTTGTTTGTTGATTGTGTTTGCTAGGAAGTCATTCTTCTTCAGCTTCAGGACTGTTTGACCAGTGAAAGTGACATTTGGCCCTATGCAGCTTCCTACCCGTCTCCGATGTGTGTCATCCTTGATTGTGGGACCGTCCTCGTCACCGTCGAAGACAATTTGTGCCTTCACATACCTCCTTATCACATAAGTAATATATGTGTGACATATACTTTCAAAAGTTTGCCCACGTGACCATGGTAGACATTGCAGAAGGGCACCGAATTTTCATACTTCATTGAATTGTATGCATATAATTGATCCAGAAATGAACTTTTCATAAATCATCAACCCTGAAAAGATGGGTCTAAAAACTTCATTTGCTATGATTGGATGCTTAGATACAAAGTTACAATGGAAATTCTGTATTTTTTTCAAAGGTGGCAGCTAATTTGCATATTATGCAAATTTGACACCTTTCCACCAAATATATTTTGGTGTACTTTTAGTATGGTGCCATGGGGACATTTCTCAAATGCATAGCAGTTAAAGAAATTCTGTTGCAATTAGTGGTGGGTTGAGCCATAAAATTTGTTAGATTGACTAGACTATAAATACATATGCATGTATGAAAAATAATTGTGTAGCATTTACATGATGCATTTGCGTCGGTGAAGGATTTACGTCTGGACTTCACTGTTTCACGTGGGATGTCGTTTCTTAGATGGACGTTAGTAGTGTATATATGTTGCTTCTGGGACACTCTCATTTTCCCATTGACTTACATGTTAATTTTCCTCTTAACCTCATTGCCCATTAACACCTCTATTTCTCCCACCCTAATCTTTATGAACCTTTTGTCTATAGTACCTATCCTTAATGTTGTTCATTAGACCACTCAAACACTACAAATATTTGTTTTCCCTTATAGACCTATAATCCTTCTTCTACATATCATCTGGCAGATTATCTTTGACCCACTCAAACATCGACCCATTCACTTACATGTTAATTTTCCTCTCACCTCTTTACGAACCTTTTAGCCTTTTGGCACCTATGGTCTTATGGTACTCTTACTATCAATGATCCCGAGTAGACCACTCAAACATCGATCCTACAAATATTTGTTTATGCGTAGGAAATAATTTAATACTCTTGCCACTCTCTTCACCATCTAATATATTAACAAAGTATATGTTTGAGTTTGGTTCTTTATCAAGATATTTTAACTGAGATAAAATAAAATGATAAACCTCCCTCAATGTCCTTGTCTGAGCACCTCCAGTGCCACATACCATTTTTAAATTAAAGTATATATTTTCCTGACAACCATCAAAGTTTTCCGTCCACTCAAAAATATTTCCATCTTTTTTACCCAATTCACCGGTATTTAAATTAATTCTCTTATTTGTTTTGTAAATTTTTTTACCAGTTGTCTTTTCAATTATACCTATTTGATATTTTTCACATTCGTTATGTTTACCATTTATATACCAAGGTTGATTACACCTCCACTCTTTAGTCTGGTTGGTACTTGGTTCTATCATTTATATAATAGTAAAAAGGCGGCGGTAGCCCGTTAAAATCCCTAACCCCCCTTTTTAACTTATCACTTATATACTTATATAACCATAAGGGAGACTATCAATTCCATTTTCTAAAATAAACCTCTTATCATCAAAAGCCCCCAATGCTTTCTTATTCACCTCTTCTGAATATAATTTATGTTTATAACTTCTTATTCCATTAATCTTTCTAAACTCTTCTTTCTTTGTTGTTAAACAGTTATAATAATCCTTAAAGTTTATTGTTTCTTTAATAACATTTTTCTTTACACCTTTTAACTTCTTATCAGTCTTTTCAACGTTATTCACAATGTATTTATAAGCATAAGCCTTTGACCTCAATCCCACAAATTCACTCATAACATTTCCTCCTAATTCATCCTTAAACTTTCCAATCACCTTTTTATTTTTAGAAGAGAACAACTCACTCTCTGGACTGTAATTACTAGTGTCATAGATATTAATGTCCTTTTTCATGTCTGAATAAACATCATCAGTATTAATTTGCAAAATAAAACTATCTGTATCCATATAAAGTAGATTAACATCATTTTGATATTTCTTCCTCAAGTTATTATAAAAGTAATCATACATTAATGACTTTGATAAATCAAGAATTGATGTTCCAATATAAATAGGTTTGTCCATTTCAATACTCTCCTTAATCAAATGGATCGCACAAAAGTTCTCAGTAAAGACCTCAGCTCTAGTAAAACTCGGTCTATTAATTAATTTTGATGCTTGTTTCCAAAATGTTGATAGTCTGATATTTTGTCTTTTCCTCACATTTTCCATGGTCTTACCAAAGACCGCATTATTCATCAATTTATAAAAGTCTTTCTCAAAATCTGTTTTTGACTCTGTTCTTCTTTGTGTATTAAAATCCATGTACCCCTTTAACCAATGACTTTGATTGAACTTTAGAACCCTATGGATCTTCTCTACTCTTAGACCTTTTGATAAATATTGTCGCAAATTTCTTTGGTGTAGAACATAATTTTTCTTGTTATATAATGTAGTAAGTAATTTTTCTGTTGATTCACCTATATTAAATGATTGTTGATAATCACTTAACCACTCCTTCTTTGGACTTTCCTTTTCACAAGCAAATGGGAGATCTTTGTGTAGGTTATGAAGTTCCTCTGGATATTTCAAATCAACTTCAAAATAATAACCAACTTTTTCTTTATCCAATTCTTTTTGTGTAGAGATACATACATCTTGTAAAACCTTTTTGTAGTCTTTTTCCTTTACCCATCTAAGTTTTCCAAAAGGAAGAGCCTGAGACATTGCCCAGCCATACAGGTTGTTCGCGTCATAGTACATCAAGTAAGAACTCTCTTTCGTTGAATCATAATTTGGAAGATATTTGTTATTTGCTTTTGCGTATCTACTCGAGCAGACTCGTGAAATTCCACCTCTTTTTGCCTTTTCAATCATCAAAAGCATAGCAACATCGGTTATCAAATCCAAAGCTTGTTTTGTCATTTTCAACATCGCACTCCAGGCCAATCCAGGTGCTGTGTAGTAGTGAGCAGGATCCAATCCATATCCAGTGCGACAAACAGATCTAAAGGCTTCAAATACATCGGCCAATAAAAGCACATCAGTTTTGAGATACAAATCGTGATACTCGCCAAGATTCTTGATGTTATATTTTTCCCAAACATTTTGTGCGTGTACATAATCTTTATCAGATATATGACTGTTGTTTAATTTGTTATATAAATTTTCTTTTGAAGGAAGTTGTGTTTCATTGAATCTCTCAAATGAGTCCATATAGTCATAGGGGTAAATTCCCTTTTGTGTTAGAAAATCTTTATCTAAAAAATACTCTGAAAGACATGGAAACTCTTTTAGATTTTGAACCAAGTTAGCCAATGGACTTGCCATGAATTTAAATGTATCAAGAAATCTGATATGAGTAATAGGAGATGTGTGAATTGTTTTTGTGAATGAAATGTATTTCTGATCCGTGTTTGGAATTGCTGAGATACTTACAGAAGTCTTTGAGAGTTCCTTGATAAATAGATGTGTATCATAATGAGCGTTGTTATGAAGAAAAACAGGAATGAAAGAGGGGAGTTGATAATTAATATTACAACTTTGATGAGCCGGACCTCTATATTTACCAGTGAGATGACAATGGTCTCTAACCTTTAGACCTTTACCAATTTTCTTCTCACAAATATGACAGGCAACCTTTGGCTGTCTAAATTCTCTTTTTTCTTTACTTGTTAAGGACATTGGTTTATTGGTTTCTCTCATTATCTTGGTTAATCGGACACAGTCTTTTTCTAGTCGTTTCACAAACTCCTCTGGGGTATTTGAGCCTCTATACACCTCTAACTTGTTATATTCATCACCAACGGATGATTTGATATAATAACAAAAACCACAAGGAGTATGTTTTTGATATTTATTTGTGTATGATTCTTTTGGATCTGGAGAAGCAGTATCAATTTTTTCTAAAATACTTTCAAAATCAGTATATATAACAAATGGATGTTTTATTGTTTTCTTTTCATCTTTGAATGTGATCTTTGGGCCTTTTTTAGGCATGTTGATTACCGTTGATTTATGTTCACCACAATAATTTGAATGTTTATCTAATCTTTCTTGTGTATGGAAGAAGTTAAGACAACGCATACAAATATATATTTTATTTGTTCTTTTACATACTTGTGGTTTTATTAATTTTGTAATATCTTTGATGTATGTATAATGTGAATTTTCGTCTGAATTAAAATATCGAAGATTAATATGAGTTTGTTTACAATTGTCAGAAAGCTTTAAAACCTGAATGTTGTTTGTTTCTGTTAGACCATAAACATTAACTGATAAATTATTCAACTTTTCAAATTTAGGAATATCATTTAAAGTCATCGGAAACTTTAGATCTTTCGTATTTAATGTATTATCATATTTTTTATAATGAGATACTCTTTCATCATGAAAATGTGGAGGATGTAAGTGTGCTAGAATAGACCAGAGAATACATTTATTGTCTTTATTTTTGATATTGATAACTGCTTTTCTATTTTTGATAACACTGGGTAAATCAATGTAAGAAGAAGCTTTTAGAGGATCTGATTTAAGAATATGAATGTCTATGTAAAAAAATTTTCCTATATTGAATCCACTTCCTACGATTGAATTATCCACATCTTACTCTTGTTGAATAAGTTCATCATAGACTCCTGATGTTTTAAAATCTTGATATGAAGATATAAAGTGTGGCTCAGTTCTCATGTATGGTGTATCTATAACTCCTTCATCCTTTGTCATTTCTAATTTTACTCCCATATAAAATTTAAGTGGTTTCATTTCTTTTAGTGTTTTTTCAATCAATGTTTGAACAGCAGGTTTAACTATTTCTACAGCATCAACTATAGACTCTGGTTCAGGAGGTTTGAAGTTAAAGACTTATTTTAATATGTCCTTTGAATGCACCATCAGAGTTTTTAGTTGTGATAAAATTTGATAAATGTTGATTTGTTTTAAGATGTATTTCGAAGCCTTTCTTGAGGATATTTTTATTACAGGCAGAACAGTGTTTTGTTTCCTTCTGAATAGGAGATAGTAGGTGAAGTAGATTAAATGTGTGTTTGTTAGTTTTAAGGTGTCTTTTGTATTGTTTATAAATCTTGTTCACAAACGTCGCAATACGTTGCTTTGATCATATTTATATAGCAAAATTATACTTAAAGTAAAACACCTTTTTAGAGGTTTAAAAAAAAAAGAAACTGTGCTTAAAGTAAAACACTTATAGAAGAAAGTGCCTTTTTACAGGCTTTTTATATACTAGGGCATGCCCGTACTATATATATATCTAAAATTATATCCCCCCCCTCTATTTACATGAAATGGTTTGGTCCAAAGCGAACGGCTTGCGAGTACGGTGACAATCCCCCCCCTCTATTTACATGAAATGGTTTGGTCCAAAGCGAACGGCTTGCGAGTACGGTGACAATCCCCCCCCCCTCTATTTACATGAAATGGTTTGGTCCAAAGCGAACGGCTTGCGGAGTTTGGTAAAGAAATCGCCATAGCGTGCACAAACGCGCAGGAAAGCGAAAGAATCGCAAATTAGTTTGAATTAGTTTTAAAACATAGTTTAACGCCAACATAGTTTACCAACGTGAAATAAATGAATACGCTCTCAAATGTGCCGTCCGAGGCAGAGTCTGTTCGCCACGTTCGGCACACGTGATAGCTCGCTGCTCTCTGATTGGTTGAATCGTTTTTTGGACATAGCTCGGTAACTACTTGTCCGATTAATATGAAACCTTGAAAAGGCACATCCTCGGGTCCCCAGCAATATACCTGGCAAGTTTCAAGTATATCGGACCCGTGGTTGTCGAGAAACAGCGGTCACAGACATACAGACATACAGAGATTACTGGAATTATAGATAGATAAAACTATACTTAAACTAAAACACTTTTTCACTCAGAATCATCTGAGTCATAACTATCACATGAATACTCAGAATCATACTCAGAGTCATCAATAAAGCTACTCTCATAACTATCATTTGAGCACAAACTATTAGCATCATAACTATCATCTGAGTTCAATGAAATACTATCATCACCATCGTCCGAGTTCAATGAAATACTATCATTACTCTCGTCCGAGTTCAATAAAATAGTAAAATCTTCACTGCTGTAATGACTCATATTTAATTAGCAGGAAAAATATTCCCATCAATATCTATATACTTTCTTTCATTAACAGATTCAATCTCTACATTTTTAATATCAAAAGTTAACTTTAAATAATCTCTAACTATCATAGAACGAAATGACATTTCACCAGAAATATTAACATCATTCATTTTACTTAGATCTACACCCTTTGGATTATTAAAGTAAATACAAATTTCTCCACGAGTATTGTTGATCATTCTTTGTCTATCATTGTCTATCATTCTTTTTCAAAGTATCGCGATCGATCACTTTTTCAAGCTTTGAATAAATTGCCAGGAGTAGAGGAGAAATTTTTGTTAGATTTACTTTAATGGATGTCTTTCCAGGTAGAGTTAGAGCTCTTCCTTTAAATGAAATAGAGGGGCTCATGTTATTTTCCATAACTGGTTTTACCCAAAAATTTCCATATTTATCTCTGTTCAATTTAACATCTTTGACATATTTTTCTATATCTTCCACCGAAGTAGAGATTGATTGAAATTTGTCTTTTGTGCTTTGAAACATTGTATTTATTAATGAATAAACTTGCGTTTAGTTTAAGTCAAAATTTACTATATAAATATGATAAGTTCTGAAGGATATTTAGAATTTCCAGACTCTCCATATGATAAATTAGAGAATTGTCCGGCTTGTGATAGAAAGGGCTTAATAATGAGGGTTCATATAAACAATGTATTTTCTGTGATTTAATTTTAATTAATGATAATAAAAAATATAAAAATATATATAACTCTTTTAAATTAGAACCAAAAATGAATTACTTTACAAGATTAATAAGAGAGATGAATGTTAAGTATTGTGATGATAATACACCATTTCTTTCAAGGGAAGAGACTATTTGTATTGAGGAAATGTATAAAGGTTTAATGATATTTATTATTCAAAATAATTTTAATGGAAATGTTAATACAAGATACTATATAAATAAAATAATGAATTATTTTGAAATTAAACCTGAACTCAGGATAAAATATAGAGTTTCTAAAATAGCTCTAAAAAAGTTAGATGACTTGTTTTCCAAATATATAAATGAATGATTTTTTACCCGTTTGGGAAAATAAGATAAAATTTAATAACCATAAAAACATTCCAAATTCATTGACATGTCTAATAGTTGGTTCAAGCGGATGTGGAAAAACCTGTTTGCTTTTAAAGATGCTCCTTACCCCCAACTTTTTAGATTATGATAATTTAATAATTTTTACGAAGTCAAGTTTTCAACCCGAGTATCAACTACTATCACAAGGTTTTAATGTGGGTCTTTAAAAGGAAGACATTATCGGTTTATTTAAACTTCAAAACAAACTAAATGATTACAACATTGAGGATATAATGCAACTATTTTGTGATACACAGAAATCAAAATCAAAACCCATAACTTGTATTCTCAGTGATAATACGGATGATATACCTTCACCTCAAGATTTAGATAAATCAAAAAAGAACCTCGTTATCTTTGATGATTGTGTTAATGAGAGAAACCAAACAGTAATGGATAGCTACTATACAAGAGGGAGACATTCTTCTTGTAATTGTATTTATCTTAGTCAGTCATATTTTCAACTCCCTCGGCACTCAATAAGAAACAATGCCAATACTTTTATTTTATTTAAGTTAAATTCAATATATATATATATATATATATATATATATTTTTTGTATACAAGATCAAGGCTCGTGAAAGAGCGAACATTAATCACACAGAAAGACAAACAGACACATAAAACAAATAACATCGGGAGCGGTAGACAAGATGGGGAGAGAGGGGGAGAGATAATTTTTGGAGAGATAATTGCTCTACATTATGTAATAAAAAGGAATTTGAAAATTATATGAAACACACGATTGGAAAATATAAATATATTGTTGTGAAACAAGATGAGATACTCACTGATATTTTACACACATAAATGACAACTATTATTATTAATCTTGTGGGTAAATCTGCTTCAGGAAAGAACTTTCATAAATCTAAACTCTTGAATTTATCTAAACTCTTGTAAATCTAAATCTAAACTCTTGTAAAAATGAAAAGATTGTAAGTTTTTTTAAAAACACCCTATGATTCGTTTTGTAAGTACTACAACCAGAGCAATGCGACCAGGAGAAGTAGAAGGGAAAGATTATTACTACATTTCAATGGAGAAACATATGCGATTGAGGAACGAAGGTCAAATATTTGAGGAGGTCTCTCTTGGTTCTACAAAATATTCACATTGTAAGAGTGAGTTAAATAAAGTAAAATCTAATGGGTCTTGGGATTTTAGAAACTAATCCTGAAGGAATGAGACAAATTATTAAACATTTGCGTGGTGATGGAGTTAAGATTTTATCATTCGGTTTTGATATCGATGAGGAGACTCAACGCAAATGTATGAAAAGCAGAGATACAAGTATTAGTGAAGAAGAAATAACAACTCGTATTAATACCAATAAAGAATTTGATAAAATATTTAAAGAAAAGGATTTATTTCAACACATCTATATATATAAAACACAGTTTGTGTGTGTATGTGTGCGTGTGTGTGTAATGTTACCGATAGACTCCGAAACGGAGAGGCTCACGTGTTTGATATTTGGCATAGACATGGCCATTGAGCCTGGGACGAACATGGCTGAGACCATATTTGACGAGATCCATATTTTTTATTCACATTTACCTCAGCGCATTTTAGCGAAGTACCCGCTAATCTCAGCCAGTGCGAGCAGCTCGCTGATTCGCTCAGAGCGATCACGTGATGTTCCATCCCGTCACACGTCACACGTTTGCACGTGATTTAGGGCGAAAAGCGATTGCGTTTTTTCACCTTTATGCGACCGTGTGTTGTGTCGATTTTGTGCGATATGAATTAAATTTTAATTCATATTTCGTGTTTACGAATTCGAATACGAAGGATTTCCCCTTTCCCCTTTCGATTTCGAATACGAATCGAATACGAGCTTGAGTCGAGAGGGCGAATGTACGGGTTGGGAATGTACGGGTCTCCCCTCCCCCACCCGGCAATGCCGGGTACTTCTGCTAGGATAACGTGATGTTCCAACTTTGCCGCCATAATCTCACAGTTATTCGTTCGCACGTAATTCAGTTTTTTCACATTTCAGCGAGGAACATTGCCATTCACACCACATAGGTTTTTTTTCACTTTCATCTGATATTTGTGATTTATTTCAAACAAACTGTATTCCCATCTACACGGCCATGTATTCCTATTAACGTTATGTAAAGTACATAAATTGTGTGGATTACATCATTTCTGGATGTGATCAATTGCCAGTAACCATCTATATCCCTCCCCTCCCCTTCCCTCCTCCCCCTCCCTCCACCTCCCTTTCCCCCCTCCCCCTACTCTTCCCCCAAACCCTACCCTCTCCCTTTCCCCTCCCCTCCCCCTCCCCTCCCCTCCCCCTCCCTTTCCCCCCTACCCCTTCCTTTCTGCCCTACCTCTTCCCCATCCCGCTCCCCCTCCCCTCCCCCTCCCTTTCCCCCATGCTCCTCCCTTCCCCCCCTACCCCTTCCTTTCTGTCCTACCCCTTCCCCACCCCCTCCCCTCCCCCCTCCCCCTCTCCCTCCCCCCTCCCCCTCTCCCTCCCCCACCCCCCTCGCCCTCCCCCTCCACCTCCCCCACCCCCTCGCCCTCCCCCCTCCCACTCCCCCTCCACCTCCCCCTTGCCCTCCCCCTCCCCCCTCCCACTCCCCCTCCCCCTCCCCCCTCCACCTCCCCCTCCTCTCCCCCTCCCATCCCTCCCCCCTCTCCTCCCCTCCCCCTCCCCATCCCCTCCCCCTCCCCCCCTCTCCTCCCCTCCCCCCCGTTCCCTCTCCCCTCCCCTCCCCTTCCCCTCCCCCCGCCCCTCCCCTCCACCCTCCCCCTCCCCTCTCCCCTCCTCCCCCTCCCTCCCGCTCCCCCTCCCTTCCCCACTCCCCTTTCTCCTCCTCTCCCCCTCCCCTCCCCTCCCCCTCCCTTTCCCCATGCCCCTCCCTTTCCCCCCTACCCCTTCCTTTCCGCCCTACCCTTCCCCATCCCCCTCCACCCTCCCCTCCCCCTCCCTTTCCCCTATGCTCCTCCCTTTCCCCCCTACCCCTTCCTCTCTGCCCTCCCCTCCCCTCCCTCTCCCCTCCCCCTCCCTCTCCCCTCCCGTCCTCTCCTCCCCTCCCCCCTGTTCCCCTCCCCTCCCCTTCCCCCTTCCCTCCCCTCCCCCGCCCGGCAATGCCGGGTACTTCTGCTAGTTTACTATAATGACGAAGAAAAGGAAAATTTTCCCATTAACCTTTACAATTCATTAAATGATATTTCTCAATAAATAAATACAGAAAATGAATATCGAAGAAAGAGCAAGAAAGTTTAAAGAACATCAAGAGTTGGTTTCAAAAGTTGTAAAGCAACAGGAAGAGATAAAGAAGAAACGGAGACAGAAACTAACTGGTGAAGAAGCCTTTGAAAGAAAACAAGAGAAATTTTTTTAACCACTTTTGAAAACTCAACACTCACCTACAGTTCCCACAGTAGAATTTACTCCAAAAAAACTTCAAACGCTCAAAGATTTTAGTCAAATGACGGTGCAAGAACTTGGAGAATTAGAATATGATGATGAAGGATTATTTCGGAAACTTGAGGAGGTAAATCGACCACCTAATTATGTTGTGGAAGCTCTTCAAAACAATGAATATTCGGCGGGTTCAAAAACCAGAGCAGGTCTCATTCCAACAGAAGAACCAGCACAGTTCCATCTTGTGAAAGAAAAGTTATTGATATTTAATGATAAATTGGTGTTCTTAAGTTCTGCTCAACCAAATGTTGAATTAACTCCAAGATTAATGTTTCTTCTAACAAACTCCGGATTCAGCGGTTCAAAATATTTTGATGAACCACTAGATATGGAAAATGCGGAAGATAGGGTATATATTGATTTACTAAACTCGCTTGATTATGGAGTTTCTGTTGCCGGTAAAAGTAAGAAGAATGAGAAGGAGAAACATATTATTGATGCTTTAAGTAAGCTTGGTTCGGGTGTTAGTTTTCTTCCAAATGACCCATCACAATTAGTTAATAGGTTATTATTGTTGTTAGGTAGTAAGAAGGCTGGAAACAACAATTGTTTTAATGAAGCATCCACCATTTTAGATCAGTTGATGAATATTAAAATAATTAATAAATGTCAATACAAAGATATTTTATTAGATATTAAATAAGATGAGAAGCACAATTCTTAGTTTTAATTTCACAATGAGTGATTACACAGCATCATTCCCTTACCCACTACAACTTGACCCCCTTACCTCATATGAGGCTTCTTTGTTGTCAATGGAGACTTACAATACACTTTTTAATATCACAGAGAAAAACAACAAGTTGAGTTATAATCCAGGAAGTGGGTACAAAACTACAACAGTTTCACCCAGAGCTTACGAGATTTCTCAAATATCTTCTGAAGTCTCTCGCCTTATGAAAGAAAAAGGTGATGAACCAAAAAATATGGTAATAGATATTCAAAAACACACTTCAAAATCAACGATTAAACTTAAAAATAATTATAAAGTTGATTTCACGATTGAAAATTCGTTCAGAGAGCTATTGGGTTTCTCTTCAAAAAAGATTGAAACTAACGGGACGTCTTACAGTGATAATGTCATTCAAATATCCTCCGGTATAAATTCAGTATTAATTCATTGTGATTTGATTGATGGTGCTTATAACGATGGAATAAGAACAAATACAATATTTTCATTCAGTGCATACTCAACCCCGATTGGTTATAAATTCAATATGGAACCAAAAAATCTTGTCTATTTACCTGTGTCAGGAAAAACCATATACAGAGTAAATTTTAGGATAACCGATCAAGATAATCGTATGATCTCCTTTAATGAAGAAATTATATCCATCAGAATTCACCTACGTGAAGTTTTTCAATAAATAAATAATGGTTATTGTGAGAAAACACGAGTTGGGAAAATATAAAGTAATTACAGGGGATGGGATGTTCCTTTCACCATACTATAAGGGTGAAGGTATGTTTCTTGGTAGAGGATACTATAAACCAAAGAGACAACGGGGTGTGGGACATAAATTTAGAAATAAAGGAGATGGGATAATTGATACTCTAATGGGTATTGGTTCAACCATTCTTAAACATAAAGACCTAATTGGTTCAACTGCTTCTGCTGTGGGCTCAGTTGCGGGTGCTATAAAGAGTATAAAAGATGCTCAAAAGGAGTCTCATAAATTACAAGCAATCAAAGAAATAAAAAAAGGTAAAACTCAACTATCTTCACAAGAACGACAAAAAATCATTAAAATACTTGGGTCAGGGTTTCAACAATTTTAATGCTATATAAATACCAGTATGGAAGCGATTGATAGTATCTATGATTTGGATGATATGATTATCATTTCAAACTCCACTAAAAAGGAAGACTATTTCAAGGTAAATGCTAGAACAGGAACAGACTGGAATTCAAATGGAACAAAAAGTTTTGAAATAAATAATCAACAAACTTACTTGAATATAGCTGATAGTTTCTTGCTGTGTAAATTTAAATTCACTAAGGCTGCGAATAATACTAATGCTACACTCGTAAATGATTTCTTCTGGAAAATGTTTGATAGTGTCCGCCTGTATATTGGAACACAAGAGGTTGAAGCGGTTGAAGCGGTTGATTATGTCTCTGCTACATCTGAAATGATGAAATTTACACTATATTCGTTTAGTGATAGAATGGGTAAGGGAGCTGTTGAAGGTTTTATTCCTGATATGTCAACGGGAACAAATGCTGACCCTGGTTATAGTCAAAGGAAGTCAATGTATAATGATGATACAAAAGCAGAGAATAGTTTTACCGTAGCAGTACCTCTTAAAGGTATATTTGGATTTTGTGATTATGATAAAGTTTTGTATGGGCTTAAAATTAGATTTCAACTACAAAGGAATGATAATGTAAATAGATTGCTTTTTGGGGCTCAAAATGCTTTTGGTGATAATAATAAATTTGTTATTAATGATTTGTGTTGGTATATTAGTGAATATACTCCTAATCTTAAAACGGAAGAGATGTTAAATAGAAGACTTAACTCAAAGAAACCACTAAATGTATCATACCTTAAAAGAAGATGTCAACACGTTAAACTGGAACACACTACCTACACTTGGAATTTAGGTGTTCTTCAAGGAAAGCCACGATACCTATGGCTCATTTTTAAGAAACCAGATGGAGATGAAGGTACTGATAAGAATAATGCGCTGAGTGATAATGCTAAGGTGAAACAACTTCGGGTTTCTCTTGATGGTACATTTTATCCGCGAGATAGATTGGAAATTGATTGGGAAAAAAATGATTATGCGGGAGCCTACAAGTCTTACCAAAAGGTGTGTGAAAGCAACGGTAATAATGATCCTATTTTGGATATGGTTGCGTTTCAAAAACTTTATACAATCTACGCAATTGACCTGAGTTCTCAAAAGGAAACTATAAAGTCTAATAGAGTGGATACTTCTCTATACATTGAAAGAGGAGAGAATGAAGAAGTTGATGCTTATTGTTTGCTTTTGGAGGAAACAGAATTACAGATTAATACAGATAATGGTGTTATGATTAATATCACATAGGTTTTTTCTCATAAATAAATGAGTCGGAAAGAACCGGTATATGTTAATCAAATCAATCTTAATAAATTAACATCTTGTATTCAAAATCAAAAGCCTTGTATTATTAATGTTAATACAATTCAAAGAAAAGGAGCAGTAAGAATTGATGTTTTACTCACACACACACACACACAAGTAAAAACACCAAATGATACTGGTTCACTTAAAATTAAAATGACAAAACCTATGTTAAAGAAATATTCAATATAAGAGGGAGGATTTCTCCCGTTTCTAATTCCTTTATTTGCTGGTTTAAGTGCGGCGGGAGCATTGACTGGTGGTATTTCAGCAGCAGTAAAAACTGCTAACGAAAGGAAGGCACAACTAAAAGCTCAAAAAGAATTGGAAAGACATAACAAGGAGTTGGAGAAACAAATTAGTGGAAGTGGTGTAATTGTAGATTTTGCTCAAAAACTTGAAAGTCTACCTGATAAAGCTAGATTGTTGGTTGGAGATATGCTTTCCTCTATCGCTCAAGCGGGTGTTAAACTAACTAAATGGGGTAATGGATTGTATCTTTCTCATAAATAAATGGATAAATGGTTTAAACAATTTGGAAAGAATATAACGTCAAATATAGAACTAGCTAAGTATTGTAAAACACTAAAAATTGTTAATGTGGTTATTTGTATGAGAGATTAATTAATACATATAAATAAGAATACAAAGAATATTATTATGAATTTAGACACACAGAATGGTTCTCATTGGGTTTGTATTAATAGTCAGGATAAATATTATTTTGATAGTTATGGTATGCCACCGCCTGTTGAAGTAATACAATTCTTACAGAATGGTGTTTATCAAACATTTCAAGTTCAAGAAATTAATTCTAAATGTTGTGGTCAATTATGTTTATATGTATTATTTAAACTCAACAATAATGAAAATTTTTATGATATCATTTTAAATCTAATATAAATGACTTATGTTGGAAAAGATGGTTCTATCTTTGGAGAATCCTCTCAGGATATTGATTTATCAAATTATTATACAAAGGCACAGGCTGAACGACAAAAATATAGTATAAGTAAAAATATTAATATGAAGAATACTTATAAATTAATCAATTATCCAAACCCTACAGATGCGAATGACTTAATTAGATACAGTGATTTATCACAATATATATTTTAAAAGAAAACAGCACGTTTTGTTAAACAAGTAAAATTTACAACCACAACACCTGGTTATACTGACCATACACCTTTCCTCATTGAATTTAACTACCTGCTTACAATTGAATTTTATAAAGAAGGACATATAGTTAATATGCGAATTAATAAATGGGGGTATGATATGCCTGATTTAGGGTATAATTGGTCTTTTTCAATAAACATAGAAGACCTACATGATTTTAATCAGTCTCGTAAAGAGGAATATTATCCGCTTGGTGAGGATAAGGATTTATGTGGAAGTACAATTAATAAACAACAAATACATGGTTTTAAGAAAAGAAAAATATATGATAGTATAGCGATGGTTAGCATGACAAAGAAGGAAGGTAATGAGATAAGGATAGAAAGCCGAGGAATACAAACCGATTTGGTAGTGGGAAGATGGGGTGGTATTACCTGTCATAATATTAATCTCACATATATTTCTGATACATAAATGGCAGGAAGAAGACTACAAGAGAATTATAATTTTTGTATTCAAGGATACCTACAAGAAAAGGGTGCTCGGTATTACATACCTTATGATGTGGAGCATATACATGGGAATTTTGTCATTAAAAACTGGTCTTATACTGATATTGTTAAACCCACAAATAGAGACTTGTTTAAAATATTAAATAAAAATGAACTTCTCAAAGTTATGAAATATAAAACTCTTTTAGAAATCATCAACAAATCTTATTGGTATCCTATTATGAGAAAAATAATTATAGATACAAGAATATCTCAAAATCCAGATGAGTATATGTATAATATTCTTTGGGGCTCAAACTCAAGGGTAGCAAGGGATGAGGAAGGAGTTGAAGAAGAGAAGGAGGAAAGAGAGAAAAAGGAGAAGGAGGAAAGGGAGAAAAAGGAGAAGGAGGAAAGGGAGAAAAAGGAGAAGGAGGAGAGGGAGAAAAAGGAGAAGGAGGAGAGGGAGAAAAGGGAGAAGGAGGAAAGAGAGAAAAGGGAGAAGGAGGAAAGAGAGAAAAAGGAGAAGGAGGAGAGGGAGAAAAAGGAGAAGGAGGAGAGGGAGGAAAGGGAGCAAAGAGAGAGGGAGGAAAAATATAAAAAGATGGAAATCAGTGAGATTCGTAAAAGATTGAGTGTATTACAGCAAATAAATCAATCTCAACGCACCGAAGAGGAAAATAAAGAATTAACAACTCTTACTAAGATAATGATTTTAAAAATGGTTGAGATGAGTTCAGCGAGGAGATTTACATGAAGAAGACAAAGGTCATATAGTTGATGATGTTGGTGTTATTGACTTTAGTTAGTTTTTATTTGTAAATAAATGGAGGAGAGAGTGAAGGCATTCCTTAGGATTCTTTATGTTTTAAAAATTAAGATAGAAATGTATATGTTGAAAACCAAAAAGGTTTTGATGCTCTGTCGGAATTTTTCTGATAAATAAATATGTTATTGTCTCAAATGTAAAAAGAAAACCAAATCTAAAAATATCTCTTGTAACGGTTTTGAGAAGTGGGTAACGAATTTGAGAAGTGTAACGGTTTTTGAGGAGTGTAACAATTTTGGAGGAAGTGTAACGAATGTAAAAAGTATGGTTTTGTTATGTGTAACACCCTCGTAATGTAAATAATGGTCGCAGCCGTCCTCCTAGTTAATTCCATGAAACTTACACGCAGGCCATGATATATCTTTTTAAATAGTGTATTTCCTTATTCTATGTAGGCTAAATATGTGTTTCCCACTAGATTGATTTTGCATTGTATCAAACAAAATAAGCGTAGGCCCTTCCAATTTCCCCAAATCATCTCCGCTCTCCAAAGTTCCTTTCAAAAGGGTGCGAGTTGTGTTCAATCCCGCAAGCCGCCATTGCCCATGTGCTAATCTCGGAGAAGAAAGGCGTGTCTCCACCTCGTCATAGAGGGGAGGAGTGAGCCAGAGGGTCGCATGGCCAATCAGCACCGCGGTGAGCGAACCGGTAGGCGTGCCCTCGCAGCCGGCGGCTTGATTCCGCCCCGAGTTATAAAAGCGACTGTAAGGGACTGCTTCACCAGATGACATGGGAGATGAGCGAAGAGGCGGCACCAAGAGGAGCGGTGAGATGCGAAACGCTCCAAGCCAAAGAGGAGAGGTACTCGGAAAGGAAACCAGCTTTGGAGAGACGCGCTGAAAGGAGGGAGACGGCTCCACCAGAAGGAGAGGAGCAGGTGTGCCCGAGCCAGCGCGTGACGTCTAAAGCATCGGCAGCGGATACGCGACGAAGGGTTTTCCCGCCAAAAACCGCGAGGAATTGAGAGCTGCTGCCTCCGGCCCTCCTCCCTCTCCAGCAATCCACCTCAAGCCCTACCTGCCTGCAATATCCCCCGTGTAAGTGTGAACATCGTCTGTCCTACTCGTTGTCTTGGGGTTAAGTAAAATGAATAGAATAAGCTAACGATGCACTGTGTGACTGCTTTTTCCATCCATTGCTTGTAAATAATTTTGGTCGTTCTTTCTTTTTGCTTGTGTGTGTATAATAAATCTGTTCTTCCTCCGTACTCTGTCTTCTTCTCTTTTCCTTCTCTTTCGGTCGCTTTAGAGGTTTCCCGATTGAATATCTGCGGTGCGATCTGGTCAACGTCGGGTGGAATCGGGTTCTAATCGGGGAGTAACTGTTCGGATGCGGTAATACACCACCGCTCGGTCAAAATAACATCTTTAATCCGCGTCTGTAACAATTGGTGTCAGGAGTGGGATTCGGACCTGGGACTAAATTCATTTAGCCCAAATTTTGGAACACCAATTGTACTATTAGAGTAACAATTGGTGTCTGGGAGTGAGATTCGAAGCCCGAACCAAATTTTTAAGAGGTGTAGAAAAAAATTTTGGTCAAAATTACGAGCTGCCGAAATTTTGTTTTATAAAACCCGAATTTTGAGGTCGCGCCATGGACAATCAAGGCGATCGGATGTCGGTGGGGGAGATAGACAGGGTAGAATCGACCCAGGACCTCGGGGAAATGTATGTGGATGAAAGAGAGGAGGAGAACATTGGCAATGTGGTTGAGGGGGTATCAGGTGCACAAAATGGCGTGCTCGCGCACGTGGTTGAAGAGTCCCAAAATAGCGGCGCAGTGGTGGGCGAGCCCGCGCTGGCGGCTGGGGACGCTGGGCAAACCGGGTTTGACCTCAGATTATTCTTGACCCAACTGAATGCAAAAATGGATAGGATGGAGGGGGCAATGAGGGACGAAGCGAGGGGTACCAATGCCCAAATTGGGAAGTTAGACAAGAAATTTGGGAAGTTAGACAATAATTTTGAGGGGTTAGACAACGGGATAAAAGAGGTGAAACATGGGTTAACGGGGGTGGAAAATAGAATAGCTGCCCAGGAGAATCAGATAGAGGGGATGAAAAATGGGTTAATGGGGCTAGAAAATAGGATGGAGGACAAATTGCGGGAGATAGGGGAGCAATCCGCCCGAGAAATTAAACAAATGGGAGAGCAGATAGAGGAGGTAAAAATCGGGGTAGAAACCAAACTGGATGCTCAGAGGGATGAATTGGGACAAATGAGGGCGGCATCTACAAAAGAAAGGGAGGAGATGAAGGAGGAGATATGACGAGGTGTGAGTGAGGAGGTCTCGGGGCTACGCGAGGAGGTAAAGCGAGGTGAGAAGCGTATGGAGAAAGAGGTGAGGAATAATACGGCTAGGTTACAAGGGGGCATAGAGGGTCTGACGGAGGAGGTGGAACAGCTGACGGAGGGACAAAAAGAACTAGTGGAGCAGGTTCAAAAGAACACTGCGGTACTAGGAGGGTTAAAGGCGACACAAAAAGAAATTAAAAACGAATTAATAGCGACACAGAGGCAATGTCAGATGGTACGTGAGGAACTGACAATGAGGGTGGACGAGGTGACAGAGATAATGGAGACAAAGGACCGGCAGGTGAGGATGCACATAGAGATGGTCACGGTAGCCATAGAGGACGAACTTGAGGAGACGCACCGAGAAATAAAAGAGGTTAAACAAAAATTAGAGGAAGTGGAAGAAGAGGTGAGTGAAATTAAGAAGGGACGGACAGAAACTAAAAGAGAAATCCAGGAGGAGGTGATGGAATATGTGCAAGGTCGGTGCTCAACTCATGATGTGATGCTCACTAACCAAATAAAGAGTTTGCAGGTGGCAAAGGAGGTGCGACGACGAGGTACGGAGGTGAGTAGCAATGTATATGATGTGAGGAAAGCTTCAGTCGGCTTGGGGATTGGTTTGGATCCGGGTGTTCGTGAGAGGCCGTTGGTGAAGTGTGCGACAGGTCTGGTGTGCGAAAAAAGAGGTGTGCGAGAATGTCCGACCATGGGGTGTGTGAGGAAAAAGTGCACGCCGAGGAGTGAGTGTGCCGTCAGGAGCGAGTTGGTCGAAGCGCGTGTGCGAGGGAGCACAGGGAAGCGCGGTGTGGTGAGTGTTACGGAGGAAGTAACGAAAAAGTGTGCACAAGAGGATGCGCGAGAAAGGTGTGTAACGGACGGGTGCATGGGGAAAGCGCATGCTGTCAAGAGTAAGGGAGAATGCACGCCTGTGTTGAGTGTTACAGAGGGTGTAACGGGAGAATGTGCGGGAGAGTGTGCGCGAGAAAGGTGTGCAACGGACGGGTGCATGAGGAAAGAGTGCGCTGTCAAGAATGGAGGTGAAAGTAGTGAGAGTGACACGGAGCGTGAGTTGGTTATGACAGGTGAGCGGGGATGTACACCTGGAATGGAAGGATGCACACCTGGAATGGTAGAGCGTGTGTGGGAATGCACACTTGACTTGGTCGTGAGGCACGTGGTTGGGTGTGCGGGTGAGAGCACACCTGTGATTGTCACAGAGGAGGTGACAGAGGAGGGGGCGCGAAGAGGTGTGTTGGTGAGGTGTGCGAGCGACGAATGTGTGCCAAGGTGTTCGGTGGTCAGGTGTGTGACCAAGTCTGTGGGCGGAATGAGTGTACCGAGGTGTGTAAGGAAAGGTACGAGGAGCATGGGAACAGCTGGAGGTATGAGCAAGAAAGGGGTAGCGTATGCATGTAAGCGTGCAGGTAAAGCATCGACGGTAACCGGGTTAGAGGTTAGAACGACTTATAGCCGAATCGGGCCCTCGGTGCGCGTCGGGCAGCTTCGCGTGCCGCGAGGACCAGCGGGGATCCGAACCACGGCGGTTTCGAAAGAACCGCCGTATGCGATCCACGCTGTGCCTCGCTTGGAACGGCCGCGTCCGGGCTCCACTAGGCGGAGCGGGCAGCCCGATAGGAAGGGTCGTCATGGCGACCACTTTCAATTGAGACGTGCCGGCAGGTCGAGATCGGGACATTGGATGGCTCCACGCCGAGGTGGTGCGTGGGATCTCGGCCCGGGTAAGCCCCCGTCCCTGCACCGAGTGCCGGACGCATCCAGCCGCCGGCACCAAAGAACCCGCGTTCATTGCTCGGCTGTACGAAGCCGGGCTGTCGACGTGAATTGGCGCACCGAGAGGATGTAATAAGTAGACGGGTGATGAGGATAGTGTTTTGGCCCCAAAATTAGAAAAAGGCGAAATTTGATGATTGGTACGGTGATTGGCAGATGATTGGCAAAATTTTTGATTGGCTGAAATTTGGTGTGCCAAATTGATAGTAGGACCTCCCCGATGTGGTGGGATGGCAAATCCACCATCCCTCACAGACGAGGTGGGGCAAATGCGCACTAGCTTATGGGGTTGATGGCAGTGAAAACTAGCCCGGGTGGGTTAGGATATGGTGTGTAGGGATCTAGCGAAGATGACATTAGGTAACGTTAAGTTTAGTTAGTGACTGATACCTGTAGTGGGGACGCAGGTAGATTAGCGGGGATGATAATGACGAGGGAGCGCAATAGTTTAAAGGGGCGACTGGGAAGCGCAAGTTTCAGAGGGGAGTAGTTAGATGAGATGATGCCGTGTGTGTGAGGATTGAACAGGTGTGATTGCACAGGTGTGCAACTGAACAGGTGTGTGGAGCAGTGTATGAGGGAGTAGTGGTGATTGCGTGTTGTGTTGACCAAATGGTCCAGGAAGAAAGGAGGGTGCAGGTGGCACCAGGTATGATTGCACAGGTGTGCAACGACAGGTGAATGGAGAACAGGAGTATGGAATAAATGGTATGGAGTATTGGAATGGATGGTCGTGGAGTGAGTATGGTGGAAATTGTGGAGTGGAGTGGATGGTGCGAAGGTGTGAATGGGGGAAGAGTGGACCCCCATCACGGATACCCGGGGCGGGTAGTGTAAGTGTTAGGTAGAGGGTACAGGTAAATTGTGGTTGGATATTGGCATCTGTGGTGCGGGTGAAAGAATGGTCTTTGGATGGGTGCATTAGTGTTGTGGAAATGGCTGGGCGTGTAGCCTGTTAGTGTGTGTAGTTGGTTGGGCGCTCCACCACTGTGAGGATGTCGGCCAGGTGAGGCCGCAGGTGGGCTCTGGGAGCCGGTAGTTGTGGATGGGGCCCGAGGATCCAGAGGACGGACCCGGGTAGCCCAGTGCCAGAGGGCACCAGTGGGGTGACAGAGCCAGGAGAGGGCCTTCCCCAGTTAGTTAGGTTAGGGTGAGGAGCTAGGTAAGCTCGGGTGGCAACTGCAGTGGTGGAGGTGTGCAGGTGGGTAGACCTGCTGGGAGAGCTACACGTCGCAGCCCAGAAATTGTGCGAAGGCACCGGGAGATGAATCGGGGGAGTGAGACCCCAAATTGAGAAGCACCACAGTTTGGTCAATGGGAATTGGTTTTTAGAACCCAGAGTGTAAGTGGCCAATGGATTGGCAGGGAAAGGCCCCGGGTAGTGTAAAGTGTGTTAAAATCGTTTAGAGGATAGTTAGGATGAAGGATCTCCTCGCACCATCTGCATCCACTCACCTGAGGTGACAGGTACTCCGCACCATGCCATGTTTTGATTATTTTTTATGATGCAAATGTTTGGATTGTGAGACGCATCATGACGTGGGTGTGACATTGTGCTTTGATGTTCCATCTCTGCCTCCTTATGAGGATTGATGATGAATTTGGTGATGGCAAATTTTGAAGTAGAGGGATTGTGGCGACGAATTTGGTATAGGAGAAATATGGGGAAGACGTGACAGTAGTGACGAATTTGTAAATGGGTAGATTTTGTAAATATGGGGTAAGGGCAAGGGTAGTGTAGGTGACAGGGGGTGACGTACGGTAGGGACGAGCTTTCTCACTTCGCCCTCCGTACGCATTTCGCCTTGCATTGCCTTATTGACGTGTACCCTTGTGACCTTACCCCTCGCTCAATTGTCTTCCCCCCTTTTGTCTCCTACTTGAGGACCTGTGCGCCATTGGGTGCCGAGGGGAGCGTGCGTGAGGTGGCCATTGTGCGCCCGAGATTCCCAGAACCAGCATGCATTGCGTTGATGTACCACTTTATGGACCGCTGTTCTGCGGCCAAGTACCACTTGATGGACCCCAGGTTCTGGGGCAGGGCACCTCTGTTGGAGACCGGCCATAGTGGCCAGGGAATCTTGCTTGCGGACCTCGGTAAGGTGGCACCTATGCCAAACAGGTGGACCACCCTTAGTTGGCCCCTGAGGCCCTAAATAAAAAACGAACACAAGTTGTGCTTTTTTATATTTCCAAGTAGGCCGCATGAAGCCAGAAGACGTCGGGAAGAACATCGGCCCAGCAGAGAAAGAGAAGACCACCACCAGTTGTTTTGTTGTGTTTATTATGAACCATGGTGACTGCGCACCGAGTGGTGCTTGTGGTGCTTTTGGTGCTTTTGGGTGCTTCGGTGGTATTGGTACTGGTGCATCGATGCAATGCGTGCTGTCTCCTCCCTCCCAACAGGAATTTCTTTTTCTTGTTCCCTAAAAAGAAACAAAAAAACACAGGTCCTGGGTTGTGTTGTAAATAAGAAATAACGTCATTGTAAATAATGCTCCCCACCGTAAATGTATAGTTTGAGAATAATTCCGTAATTCGGTTAGCTGTGGGCTTGAGTCTGTTAGACAGGGTGCAATGCAATAGGGGGACATACTTATTTGTGTTTTAAGATTGTCACACTCAGGGTCAGGTTAATTGTAGAGGGAATTACACCTACGTGTCACACTAAGTTAAAGTTTAGTAGGCCCGAGGGCGGGCCTGAAGAAAGGAGGGTGCAGTGTAACGGTTTTGAGAAGTGGGTAACGAATTTGAGAAGTGTAACGGTTTTTGAGGAGTGTAACAATTTTGGAGGAAGTGTAACGAATGTAAAAAGTATGGTTTTGTTATGTGTAACACCCTCGTAATGTAAATAATGGTCGCAGCCGTCCTCCTAGTTAATTCCATGAAACTTACACGCAGGCCATGATATATCTTTTTAAATAGTGTATTTCCTTATGCTATGTAGGCTAAATATGTGTTTCCCACTAGATTGATTTTGCATTGTATCAAACAAAATAAGCGTAGGCCCTTCCAATTTCCCCAAATCATCTCCGCTCTCCAAAGTTCCTTTCAAAAGGGTGCGAGTTGTGTTCAATCCCGCAAGCCGCCATTGCCCATGTGCTAATCTCAGAGAAGAAAGGCGTGTCTCCACCTCGTCATAGAGGGGAGGAGTGAGCCAGAGGGTCGCATGGCCAATCAGCACCGCGGTGAGCGACCCGGTAGGCGTGCCCTCGCAGCCGGCGGCTTGATTCCGCCCCGAGTTATAAAAGCGACTGTAAGGGACTGCTTCACCAGATGACATGGGAGATGAGCGAAGAGGCGGCACCAAGAGGAGCGGTGAGATGCGAAACGCTCCAAGCCAAAGAGGAGAGGTACTCGGAAAGGAAACCAGCTTTGGAGAGACGCGCTGAAAGGAGGGAGACGGCTCCACCAGAAGGAGAGGAGCAGGTGTGCCCGAGCCAGCGCGTGACGTCTAAAGCATCGGCAGCGGATACGCGATGAAGGGTTTTCCCGCCAAAAACCGCGAGGAATTGAGAGCTGCTGCCTCCGGCCCTCCTCCCTCTCCAGCAATCCACCTCAAGCCCTACCTGCCTGCAATATCCCCCGTGTAAGTGTGAACGTCGTCTGTCCTACTCGTTGTCTTGGGGTTAAGTAAAATGAATAGAATAAGCTAACGATGCACTGTGTGACTGCTTTTTCCATCCATTGCTTGTAAATAATTTTGGTCGTTCTTTCTTTTTGCTTGTGTGTGTATAATAAATCTGTTCTTCCTCCGTACTCTGTCTTCTTCTCTTTTCCTTCTCTTTCGGTCGCTTTAGAGGTTTCCCGATTGAATATCTGCGGTGCGATCTGGTCAACGTCGGGTGGAATCGGGTTCTAATCGGGGAGTAACTGTTCGGACGCGGTAATACACCACCGCTCGGTCAAAATAACATCTTTAATCCGCGTCTGTAACAATTGGTGTCAGGAGTGGGATTCGGACCTGGGACTAAATTCATTTAGCCCAAATTTTGGAACACCAATTGTACTATTAGAGTAACAATTGGTGTCTGGGAGTGAGATTCGAAGCCCGAACCAAATTTTTAAGAGGTGTAGAAAACAATTTTGGTCAAAATTACGAGCTGCCGAAATTTTGTTTTATAAAACCCGAATTTTGAGGTCGCGCCATGGACAATCAAGGCGATCGGATGTCGGTGGGGGAGATAGACAGGGTAGAATCGACCCAGGACCTCGGGGAAATGTATGTGGATGAAAGAGAGGAGGAGAACATTGGCAATGTGGTTGAGGGGGTATCAGGTGCACAAAATGGCGTGCTCGCGCACGTGGTTGAAGAGTCCCAAAATAGCGGCGCAGTGGTGGGCGAGCCCGCGCTGGCGGCTGGGGACGCTGGGCAAACCGGGTTTGACCTCAGATTATTCTTGACCCAACTGAATGCAAAAATGGATAGGATGGAGGGGGCAATGAGGGACGAAGCGAGGGGTACCAATGCCCAAATTGGGAAGTTAGACAAGAAATTTGGGAAGTTAGACAATAATTTTGAGGGGTTAGACAACGGGATAAAAGAGGTGAAACATGGGTTAACGGGGGTGGAAAATAGAATAGCTGCCCAGGAGAATCAGATAGAGGGGATGAAAAATGGGTTAATGGGGCTAGAAAATAGGATGGAGGACAAATTGCGGGAGATAGGGGAGCAATCCGCCCGAGAAATTAAACAAATGGGAGAGCAGATAGAGGAGGTAAAAATCGGGGTAGAAACCAAACTGGATGCTCAGAGGGATGAATTGGGACAGATGAGGGCGGCATCTACAAAAGAAAGGGAGGAGATGAAGGAGGAGATATGACGAGGTGTGAGTGAGGAGGTCTCGGGGCTACGCGAGGAGGTAAAGCGAGGTGAGAAGCGTATGGAGAAAGAGGTGAGGAATAATACGGCTAGGTTACAAGGGGGCATAGAGGGTCTGACGGAGGAGGTGGAACAGCTGACGGAGGGACAAAAAGAACTAGTGGAGCAGGTTCAAAAGAACATTGCGGTACTAGGAGGGTTAAAGGCGACACAAAAAGAAATTAAAAACGAATTAATAGCGACACAGAGGCAATGTCAGATGGTACGTGAGGAACTGACAATGAGGGTGGACGAGGTGACAGAGATAATGGAGACAAAGGACCGGCAGGTGAGGATGCACATAGAGACGGTCACGGTAGCCATAGAGGACGAACTTGAGGAGACGCACCGAGAAATAAAAGAGGTTAAACAAAAATTAGAGGAAGTGGAAGAAGAGGTGAGTGAAATTAAGAAGGGACGGACAGAAACTAAAAGAGAAATCCAGGAGGAGGTGATGGAATATGTGCAAGGTCGGTGCTCAACTCATGATGTGATGCTCACTAACCAAATAAAGAGTTTGCAGGTGGCAAAGGAGGTGCGACGACGAGGTACGGAGGTGAGTAGCAATGTATATGATGTGAGGAAAGCTTCAGTCGGCTTGGGGATTGGTTTGGATCCGGGTGTTCGTGAGAGGCCGTTGGTGAAGTGTGCGACAGGTCTGGTGTGCGAAAAAAGAGGTGTGCGAGAATGTCCGACCATGGGGTGTGTGAGGAAAAAGTGCACGCCGAGGAGTGAGTGTGCCGTCAGGAGCGAGTTGGTCGAAGCGCGTGTGCGAGGGAGCACAGGGAAGCGCGGTGTGGTGAGTGTTACGGAGGAAGTAACGAAAAAGTGTGCGCAAGAGGATGCGCGAGAAAGGTGTGTAACGGACGGGTGCATGGGGAAAGCGCATGCTGTCAAGAGTAAGGGAGAATGCACGCCTGTGTTGAGTGTTACAGAGGGTGTAACGGGAGAATGTGCGGGAGAGTGTGCGCGAGAAAGGTGTGTAACGGACGGGTGCATGAGGAAAGAGTGCGCTGTCAAGAATGGAGGTGAAAGTAGTGAGAGTGACACGGAGCGTGAGTTGGTTATGACAGGTGAGCGGGGATGTACACCTGGAATGGAAGGATGCACACCTGGAATGGTAGAGCGTGTGTGGGAATGCACACTTGACTTGGTCGTGAGGCACGTGGTTGGGTGTGCGGGTGAGAGCACACCTGTGATTGTCACAGAGGAGGGGGCGCGAAGAGGTGTGTTGGTGAGGTGTGCGAGCGACGAATGTGTGCCAAGGTGTTCGGTGGTCAGGTGTGTGACCAAGTCTGTGGGCGGAATGAGTGTACCGAGGTGTGTAAGGAAAGGTACGAGGAGCATGGGAACAGCTGGAGGTATGAGCAAGAAAGGGGTAGCGTATGCATGTAAGCGTGCAGGTGAAGCATCGACGGTAACCGGGTTAGAGGTTAGAACGACTTATAGCCGAATCGGGCCCTCGGTGCGCGTCGGGCAGCTTCGCGTGCCACGAGGACCAGCGGGGATCCGAACCACGGCGGTTTCGAAAGAACCGCCGTACGCGATCCACGCTGTGCCTCGCTTGGAACGGCCGCGTCCGGGCTCCACTAGGCGGAGCGGGCAGCCCGATAGGAAGGGTCGTCATGGCGACCACTTTCAATTGAGACGTGCCGGCAGGTCGAGATCGGGACATTGGATGGCTCCACGCCGAGGTGGTGCGTGGGATCTCGGCCCGGGTAAGCCCCCGTCCCTGCACCGAGTGCCGGACGCATCCAGCCGCCGGCACCAAAGAACCCGCGTTCATTGCTCGGCTGTACGAAGCCGGGCTGTCGACGTGAATTGGCGCACCGAGAGGATGTAATAAGTAGACGGGTGATGAGGATAGTGTTTTGGCCCCAAAATTAGAAAAAGGCGAAATTTGATGATTGGTACGGTGATTGGCAGATGATTGGCAAAATTTTTGATTGGCTGAAATTTGGTGTGCCAAATTGATAGTAGGACCTCCCCGATGTGGTGGGATGGCAAATCCACCATCCCTCACAGACGAGGTGGGGCAAATGCGCACTAGCTTATGGGGTTGATGGCAGTGAAAACTAGCCCGGGTGGGTTAGGATATGGTGTGTAGGGATCTAGCAAAGATGACATTAGGTAACGTTAAGTTTAGTTAGTGACTGATACCTGTAGTGGGGACGCAGGTAGATTAGCGGGGATGATAATGACGAGGGAGCGCAATAGTTTAAAGGGGCGACTGGGAAGCGCAAGTTTCAGAGGGGAGTAGTTAGATGAGATGATGCCGTGTGTGTGAGGATTGAACAGGTGTGATTGCACAGGTGTGCAACTGAACAGGTGTGTGGAGCAGTGTATGAGGGAGTAGTGGTGATTGCGTGTTGTGTTGACCAAATGGTCCAGGAAGAAAGGAGGGTGCAGGTGGCACCAGGTATGATTGCACAGGTGTGCAACGACAGGTGAATGGAGAACAGGGGTATGGAATAAATGGTATGGAGTATTGGAATGGATGGTCGTGGAGTGAGTATGGTGGAAATTGTGGAGTGGAGTGGATGGTGCGAAGGTGTGAATGGGGGAAGAGTGGACCCCCATCACGGATACCCGGGGCGGGTAGTGTAAGTGTTAGGTAGAGGGTACAGGTAAATTGTGGTTGGATATTGGCATCTGTGGTGCGGGTGAAAGAATGGTCTTTGGATGGGTGCATTAGTGTTGTGGAAATGGCTGGGCGTGTAGCCTGTTAGTGTGTGTAGTTGGTTGGGCGCTCCACCACTGTGAGGATGTCGGCCAGGTGAGGCCGCAGGTGGGCTCTGGGAGCCAGTAGTTGTGGATGGGGCCCGAGGATCCGGAGGACGGACCCGGGTAGCCCAGTGCCAGAGGGCACCAGTGGGGTGACAGAGCCAGGAGAGGGCCTTCCCCAGTTAGTTAGGTTAGGGTGAGGAGCTAGGTAAGCTCGGGTGGCAACTGCAGTGGTGGAGGTGTGCAGGTGGGTAGACCTGCTGGGAGAGCTACACGTCGCAGCCCAGAAATTGTGCGAAGGCACCGGGAGATGAATCGGGGGAGTGAGACCCCAAATTGAGAAGCACCACAGTTTGGTCAATGGGAATTGGTTTTTAGAACCCAGAGTGTAAGTGGCCAATGGATTGGCAGGGAAAGGCCCCGGGTAGTGTAAAGTGTGTTAAAATCATTTAGAGGATAGTTAGGATGAAGGATCTCCTCGCACCATCTGCATCCACTCACCTGAGGTGACAGGTACTCCGCACCATGCCATGTTTTGATTATTTTTTATGATGCAAATGTTTGGATTGTGAGACGCATCATGACGTGGGTGTGACATTGTGCTTTGATGTTCCATCTCTGCCTCCTTATGAGGATTGATGATGAATTTGGTGATGGCAAATTTTGAAGTAGAGGGATTGTGGCGACGAATTTGGTATAGGAGAAATATGGGGAAGACGTGACAGTAGTGACGAATTTGTAAATGGGTAGATTTTGTAAATATGGGGTAAGGGCAAGGGTAGTGTAGGTGACAGGGGGTGACGTACGGTAGGGACGAGCTTTCTCACTTCGCCCTCCGTACGCATTTCGCCTTGCATTGCCTTATTGATGTGTACCCTTGTGACCTTACCCCTCGCTCAATTGTCTTCCCCCCTTTTGTCTCCTACTTGAGGACCTGTGCGCCATTGGGTGCCGAGGGGAGCGTGCGTGAGGTGGCCATTGTGCGCCCGAGATTCCCAGAACCAGCATGCATTGCGTTGATGTACCACTTTATGGACCGCTGTTCTGCGGCCAAGTACCACTTGATGGACCCCAGGTTCTGGGGCAGGGCACCTCTGTTGGAGACCGGCCATAGTGGCCAGGGAATCTTGCTTGCGGACCTCGGTAAGGTGGCACCTATGCCAAACAGGTGGACCACCCTTAGTTGGCCCCTGAGGCCCTAAATAAAAAACGAACACAAGTTGTGCTTTTTTATATTTCCAAGTAGGCCGCATGAAGCCAGAAGACGTCGGGAAGAACATCGGCCCAGCTGAGAAAGAGAAGACCACCACCAGTTGTTTTGTTGTGTTTATTATGAACCATGGTGACTGCGCACCGAGTGGTGCTTGTGGTGCTTTTGGTGCTTTTGGGTGCTTCGGTGGTATTGGTACTGGTGCATCGATGCAATGCGTGCTGTCTCCTCCCTCCCAACAGGAATTTCTTTTTCTTGTTCCCTAAAAAGAAACAAAAAAACACAGGTCCTGGGTTGTGTTGTAAATAAGAAATAACGTCATTGTAAATAATGCTCCCCACCGTAAATGTATAGTTTGAGAATAATTCCGTAATTCGGTTAGCTGTGGGCTTGAGTCTGTTAGACAGGGTGCAATGCAATAGGGGGACATACTTATTTGTGTTTTAAGATTGTCACACTCAGGGTCAGGTTAATTGTAGAGGGAATTACACCTACGTGTCACACTAAGTTAAAGTTTAGTAGGCCCGAGGGCGGGCCTGAAGAAAGGAGGGTGCAGTGTAACGGTTTTGAGAAGTGGGTAACGAATTTGAGAAGTGTAACGGTTTTTGAGGAGTGTAACAATTTTGGAGGAAGTGTAACGAATGTAAAAAGTATGGTTTTGTTATGTGTAACACCCTCGTAATGTAAATAATGGTCGCAGCCGTCCTCCTAGTTAATTCCATGAAACTTACACGCAGGCCATGATATATCTTTTTAAATAGTGTATTTCCTTATTCTATGTAGGCTAAATATGTGTTTCCCACTAGATTGATTTTGCATTGTATCAAACAAAATAAGTGTAGGCCCTTCCAATTTCCCCAAATCATCTCCGCTCTCCAAAGTTCCTTTCAAAAGGGTGCGAGTTGTGTTCAATCCCGCAAGCCGCCATTGCCCATGTGCTAATCTCGGAGAAGAAAGGCGTGTCTCCACCTCGTCATAGAGGGGAGGAGTGAGCCAGAGGGTCGCATGGCCAATCAGCACCGCGGTGAGCGACCCGGTAGGCGTGCCCTCGCAGCCGGCGGCTTGATTCCGCCCCGAGTTATAAAAGCGACTGTAAGGGACTGCTTCACCAGATGACATGGGAGATGAGCGAAGAGGCGGCACCAAGAGGAGCGGTGAGATGCGAAACGCTCCAAGCCAAAGAGGAGAGGTACTCGGAAAGGAAACCAGCTTTGGAGAGACGCGCTGAAAGGAGGGAGACGGCTCCACCAGAAGGAGAGGAGCAGGTGTGCCCGAGCCAGCGCGTGACGTCTAAAGCATCGGCAGCGGATACGCGACGAAGGGTTTTCCCGCCAAAAACCGCGAGGAATTGAGAGCTGCTGCCTCCGGCCCTCCTCCCTCTCCAGCAATCCACCTCAAGCCCTACCTGCCTGCAATATCCCCCGTGTAAGTGTGAACGTCGTCTGTCCTACTCGTTGTCTTGGGGTTTAGTAAAATGAATAGAATAAGCTAACGATGCACTGTGTGACTGCTTTTTCCATCCATTGCTTGTAAATAATTTTGGTCGTTCTTTCTTTTTGCTTGTGTGTGTATAATAAATCTGTTCTTCCTCCGTACTCTGTCTTCTTCTCTTTTCCTTCTCTTTCGGTCGCTTTAGAGGTTTCCCGATTGAATATCTGCGGTGCGATCTGGTCAACGTCGGGTGGAATCGGGTTCTAATCGGGGAGTAACTGTTCGGACGCGGTAATACACCACCGCTCGGTCAAAATAACATCTTTAATCCGCGTCTGTAACACTCTTATGTTAAAGCTAAAAATAATAGAGTTTATCAAAAAGGAATATGTGAAGTGTGTGGCTCTAAAAAGTGCCAATTCATCTCTCCTAAAAGTGGAGGAGACATACAAAAGTTTCTGTCAGGAAGTAAATTTACAACAACTGGAATTCCTGGGGAACTACATCTACCTGGATATTCTTTCTGTGGTCCTGGAACAAACCTGGATAAAAGATTAGATGAGGCTGACAATCCTAAACCTTGGTCCAAGCCGATAAATAGGGTTGATGAAGTGTGTATGAAGCATGATATTGCTTATGGGAATACCACTACATTGGATGAAAAACATGAAGCAGACAGAGAAATGTTGTATAATTTGTCCTTGATACGAAATCCTACATTGAGAGAGAAAGTTGATAGGTTTATTGTGAAAAAAATGATAAGTGCTAAATTGAAACTTGGTCTTGGTTATTTCCCAAAAAACTATTAAACTCCAATGATGTTATCAAGACTGAGGAGCTTTTGGCTAATGAATTACATAAACCTATAATCACAAAGTATAAAAGAAGGAAAGTTTATTCTAAATACACCGACCACATATGGTCCGCTGATTTAATCGAACTAAATAATGATAAGGGATACAGGTATGCTTTAACCGTTATTGATTTGAGGAGTAGATTTGCCTGGGTTGTTCCTTTGAAAAACAAGAGAGGTAATACTTTAATGTTAGCCTTTAAGCTAATATTTGATAGGAATAAAAGGAAACCAAAGAAGTTATGGACTGATGAGGGAATAGAGTTCTATAACAAAATATTTATGAAATTTCTTAAGGGGGAGGGTATTAAATTATACAGCACCTTTAATGAAGGAAAAGCAGTTGTTATTGAGCGTTTTAATCGTACTTTGAAAGAGAGACTATATAAAAAATTCACACAACTCGGTTCTCAAAAATGGGTGTATTTAATTCAGGATATTGTAGATAATTACAATAATACAGTTCATTCATCAACAAAATCAAAACCATCGGAAACATTTACAAAATTAGAATATGAAAAGGAGATTAATTTGAGAAAGCCCAAGTTTAAAGTTGGTGATATTGTAAGAATATACAAATGGAAAAGTCATTTTGAGAAAGGTTACACACAAAAATGGACTCGTGAATTATTTAAAATCATTGATGTAATGGATACAGTCCCTTGGACCTACAAATTATATGATTTAAATGGAGAAGAAATCTTGGGTTCATTTTACTCGCAAGAATTACAAAAAACACAAGTAAGCAGATAATACCCTTGAAAATAATAAATAAATAAATAAAATGTAATGGGGATACGTTTTTAAATCTGTGAACCCCAAACACAGAATCCCACAACTTTTTAGTTGGGGCTTAACTTTTGTGTGTGTATAATGGTGATACGTTTTTAAATCTGTGAACCCCAAACACAGAATCCCACAACTTTTCAGTTGGGGCTTAACTTTTGTGTGTGTATAATGGGGATACGTTTTTAAATCTGTGAACCCCAAACACAGAATCCCACAACTTTTCAGTTGGGGCTTAACTTTTGTGTGTGTGTGTATGTGTGAGTGAGTCATAATAATATACAAACCCTAACCCAACCCGAACCCAACCCCATCCCTAACCCAACCCCATCCCTAACCCAACCCCATCCCTAACCCAACCCCATACCTAACCCAACCCCATCCCTAACCCAACCCCATCCCTAACCCAACCCCAACCCTAACCCAACCCCATCCCTAACCCAACCCAACCCCATCCCCAACCCCATCCCTAACCCTCACATTCAAAACCCTAACCCAACCCCATCCCTAACCCAACCCCATCCCTAACCCTCACATTCAATATCCCACCCCAACCCTAACATAATCTTTTTTTTTCTTCTTTTTTAAATACGTATTTCATTTATTTTTTTTCCTCTTCTTCCAATTCTGTCTTTCAAGGCTTTCAAGTTTGAAGAAGTAGAAATGGGAAGAAAGAATTTTCCAGCATTTTCTTCCTCGAACTTTCTTGATATTGCTTAAATCAAGCGTCATTAAACAAAGAACATTGTTCATTGCTTTAGAATGCAAAGAGTCTCCAAGATGGACCCCACAGGTAGAGTCTCCAAAATAAAACCAACTTTCCAAGTTCCCAAGGTATAACCACATTCCTGTTGAGCCTCCAAGATAGGTATCACATTCCGAGTCACAAAACAAAACCCCCATTCCGAGTCTCCAAAAATATAACCATCTTTCCAAGTCTCCAAGGTAGAACCACAATTTTCAGAAATATTGGGGGTTTCCGTGATAAGTCTCACATAGTATAACTGCGGACCATCAGGGAAAACTTCCCTTTCCCAATTTTTTAGGGTTTCTATGATGTGTCTCACATAGTATAACTGCAGACCATCAGGGAGAACTCTCCTTGCCAAATTTTTTAGGGTTTCTGTGATGTGTCTCACATAGTATAACTGCGGACCATCAGGGAGAATTCCCGTTTCCCAATTTTTTAGGGTTTCTATGATGTGTCTCACATAGTATAACTGCGGACCATCAGGGAGAACTCTCCTTGCCCAATTTTTTAGGGTTTCTGTGATGTGTCTCACATAGTATAACTGCGGACCATCAGGGAGAATTCCCGTTTCACAATTTTTTAGGGTTTCTATGATGTGTCTCACATAGTATAACTGCGGACCATCAGGGAGAACTCCCCTTTCCCAATTTTCAGAAATTTGTGGGTCTCCAATGTATGACTTGTATTCTGGCTCATCAAGGTAGAACTTGTTCAGTGGGTTTTGTTTTGATAACTCACAACAAGTATCATCATGGTAAAACTCTTTTTCAGGATTTTGTGGATCTCCAAGGTATAACTCTTTGGCTGGGTCATCAAGGTAGAACTCGTTCTGGGGGTCTTGGTTGTTCAAAATGTCTTCAAACAAAAAAATAACTTCATCCCAAGTTGTGTTAAAAGCAGAATTTTCATTTCGTATCTCAGATACAATTTCCTGTGAAAGAAAATAACAATGTATTAATTTAATACAATATTTTTTATTTGTATAAATCAAGCTCTATGAATATTAAAATAAACTTTGTTAACTCTTACATGAGTCTCATCTATAAAAAAAACCAAAAAAAAACATTAAATTAAATAAATAATTAAATAAATAAATAAATAAATAAACAAACTTACCTCCATTGATAAGAGGTTCAAGTCCAGTTCATCAATCTGAAGGTTGAGTTCTACACAGGTAGTAGGACTCCAAGGAATAGCAAAGTTATCCCATTCCATTTTGGCATAGTAGTCCATTCTCAAGTGAAGCAGAAAGCGTGTTTGAAAAAGCCTGTGTGGTCGGTGCCTTTTATAAGAAGGGCTGGGTGTGTGTCATTTCCTGTGGAAATTCCCTGGGCAAACCTGGGCGTGTCTTAACTGGAAATGATGTGATGGAAATTCCCTGAAAATGATGTAATGTATTACCTGGAAATGATACAATGCTGAAGAGTTTATAAAGTGGGTGGGCCTTAACAAAGTGGGTGGGGCTTAGCACAAGTGGGCGGAGCTTAGCAAAAGTGGACGGGGCTTAGTAAAAAGTGGGCGTGGCTTACCAAAAAGTGGGCGGGGCTTAACAAAAAATGGGCGGGGCTTACCAAAAAGTGGCCGGAGCTTAACAAAAAGTGGGCAGAGCCTACCAAAAAGTGTGTGGCACTGGAGGCGCTCAGACAAGGACATCGAGGGAGGTTTATCATTTTATTTTATCTCAGTTAAAATATCTTGATAAAGAACCAAACTCAAACATATACTTTGTTAATATATTAGATGGTGAAGAGAGTGGCAAGAGAATTAAATTATTTCCCACGCATAAACAAATATTTGTAGGATCAATGTTTGAGTGGTCGACTCGGGATCATTGCTGGTAAGACTACCATAAGACCAAGGGGGGATCATTGTTTGAGTGGTCTAATGAACAACATTAAGGATAGGTGTCAAAAGGCTAAAAGGTTCGTAAAGAGGTGAGAGGAAAATTAACATGTAAGTGAATGGGTCGATGTTTGAGTGGGTCAAAGATAATCTGCCAGATGATATGTAGAAGAAGGATTATAGGTCTATAAGGGAAAACAAATATTTGTAGTGTTTGAGTGGTCTAATGAACAACAATAAGGATAGGTACTATAGACAAAAGGTTCATAAAGATTAGGGTGGGAGAAATAGAGGTGTTAATGGGCAATGAGGTTAAGAGGAAAATTAACATGTAAGTTAATGGGAAAATGAGAGTGTCCCAGAAGCAACATATATACACTACTGACGTTAAGTGGGCGTTCCGTCTGTCAGCATTCATTGGTGGATGTTAAATATCCCATGGTGTCCTTCATGAAGAGTAGGTGAACTATCACCAGCACCATGAACAAATTCCTGTCATAACTCGATGGTATTCATAGAACACTTACCCTGCGCAGTCAACTTGTTGCGAGCCAACTCTTCTGTTTTTGAACATTTTTTTTCTTTGATCCAATATGGCTGCCAGACCATGTGAGCGATGACATCATAAATTTATATTCTCTAATATAATTGTTGCATAGATCACGCTCAATACATTTCAAACTGATCAGACTAAGCGTTGTCCCTGTCGAATTATGACGTCATAATTATGGCACCAATGACGTCATCGTTAACAATACCTATTCCCCATATGGAGTTCTATACAATGAGCCATGTTTTAATTTTTTCCATGCAGCGGTTTTGGAGATATAGAGGTGCAACATTTTTCGGTTTTTCCAAGATGGAGCCTGTATGACCTATGCCATCATAATTATCATTAAAATATTCTACGTGAAGAGGTGTTCCTATGGTGAAAATTTCGTGCCCATCAGACCAACAGTTGCTGAGAAAAAAAATTCACAATGATCGGATAAGTGTTGTACTTGTCGAATGATGACGTCATAATTAAGGTACCGATGACATCACCATCAACATATCTTATTCCCCATGGTGAGTACTTGACAATGAGCCATGTTTAATTTTTTTCCATTGAGCGGTTTGGGGGATATAGAGGTGTAACGTTTTTCCAAGAAGGCGTCCATACCACGTGACCTATAACATCATAATTATGAATAAAAGAATTATGCAGGCGGAGGCGCTTCCATGGTAAACTTTCGTGTCAATCAGACCAACGGTTTCCAAGAAAATGCATTTTTAAAATGCAGACACGTACGGCACACGGCACACGCACACAAATGAATGCTTAACCCCGCTTTTCGCTTCGTGAGCGCAGGGTAACCAGCAGGACACACTGCATTAGCAGCACAACCATGCCAATGAGGCTACCCCACTGCCTTCTTGTGCTGCATACAAACAAAGAAGAACATATCAATTTAATTAAGCATCAAGTTAAAGTTCTTATTGTGACGTTGACTTTCCTCATTTGAAAAAAAAATTGCGCGGCAAATTTTTGGTGAACGCACATGCACAATCTAAGTTCTGCCGCTTTCAATAATTTTTGTGTTGTAGATGTTAAAATTAAGAGTTTTATTATTGCACTCGTAGTTACTTCATTTATGTTTACATTTGCGGTGTATTTCTCATTCGGGAAATTGAAGCACGTGACTGTAAATTGACGCAAACTTAATTGCTTATGTGCGGCAAAAATAACTGGGGCTTCAGGACCAGACCGAGACCAGGAGGCTACTGCCCCCACCCCCTCAATATTTTCAGTAACTAAAATCACAAAGTGCTAACACCATGTTAATGTAAGATTTTAGCTTGAAGAAAGCCAAACTCATTTTATTGCATAATTACTTAAAATCACATTGCTCAATTAATTATGTACTGAATCTGCTTAATCTGTATCTTCAAGTGGGAAATAGAAGCAAAGTCTCAACTGCTATGCCTTCCTTATGTTGCAGGCAGTGGTCAGTACACGCAGCAGCAAAGCTCCTACCAAGCTGCCCCACAGCAGGGTTACCCCCAACAGTTCACAGGACAACAAGGTTACTCATCTCAGCAGCAGGGCTACGGTAAACACCCCTCTCAGCATCCCTCAAACACCGGGCCTGGCACACATCGTTGGAGCAACCAATAGAGGTGGAGAAGGTAGTGATGTTAGGTCTGAGTTAATTTTGTTACGTTTTCCACCTTATTGTAAATTTAATACAATGATAGGTACCCGTCGCGTATTATTCATTTTTAAGGTCAAAAAGGAGGCGAGTGGCTACACATCAACATTGGGGCCTGCGGATGTTGATATCCAGCATGCAACTCTACTTTATTTCCTTGTTCTCTTAATTTTTCTCTGCTATTTCAATTTTGTGCAGATCTTTTGTGTCAGATACTCTGAGCCAGGTAAGGGGTTTCAAGAGCTTTTGAAGTTTCGTTTTCGAAAACCACGGTGTGTGCAGGCTGTAACAGAGCAAGTTTCATTGTTGGGAAACATCCCAGATAGAAGCGTCCATTTCCTTGTGGTGTCTTGACTTGTGTCATCAAGATTGCAGCAAATGGAATGAAACTGATGTATTATATACACAAAGAATTAAGTTAAGCACCCCCCCCGTTTTTTTACAACCTCGCACATTACAAGTTTGTTGTCGTCAAAACAGTGTAATATACCCATGATATTGCTATATTTTCTGGAGAAGTGATATTATGGTCACATAAAAACATAACAATCATGCCGTTTTAAATATTTTATTCTGAATAATTTAAGGTGAAATTTTTTGGGAATTTTAGGCATATTTTCACCTCAATTTAAGTATGGAGCTATAGGTCCATCACGGACAGTGTGGATGACGTTTATGTTTTCTAACGTACAGTCATTGTTCTGAGAAGACCTCTAGCGATCTTTGCGTCAATAACGTGTGTAGGACCCACGTGATCGGATCACTGACTCAACCAATCACTTTTTTTCACTTTGATCACTCAATTTCATCAATGGATAATTGCTAATGTCATACCAATCATTATTTGATCTCACATACCTTAGAATATATGCCAATGTATACATATACACAAAGAATATATATTAGGGGGTGCTTACCTTAATTCGTTGTGTAGGGGTGCTTAACTTAATTCTTTGTGTATATGTCAGGTCCTCGCAAAACCTTAAACAAGGCTTACATAAAACAGCAGTCCAATGTTGTGATAATATCCAATGATATTAAAATAGGAGTAAAAAAAGAGTATTAAAGGACTAGAATAGTCAGAGAAGAGCAAACCAAAAGAAAAACTTTTATTATGGCATGTTCAACTCATTTTTTGGGAACGGCTGCAATACCTGGTGCAGGCTGCTGCATTTAACCTGGCTGGGTGAACAAGCCAATGACACCCAAAGGTAAGGGTTTCTGTTTTGATTTTTTAACATTGGGAAAGCGTTTTTTTTTTTTCAAAGTAATTATGTACGTGCATATGTGTATTGGTTGTGTCCATAGGCAATGTGGCAACATTTCTTCGAGTTTAAGTTGACGTTTGAATGTTGTTAGGATCTGATTTGATGTAACAGAAACGCTATTTGATGAGGCTACCAATTATGTGACTTCCTGCATACTCTCACCCTTTCCTCCTCGTGCCGAACATTCTACATCATTAGAATGAAGCAAATTATCGTCCGTTAGATTGAATGCATTGCTTCATATTGCACTGATTTTGTGCTTTATTTTTCTTTCCAGGCAGGAGTGGAATAGCAAAGAGGTCAGTCACCATTGACTCTCTTTGTGCATAAAAGGGAGGTTGTTGAGTTTTGGCTTGAGGGTCTCAGACCGGGACTATTGTTACGTTTATGGGGTAGGCAATGGATTACCTTAGTCCAGGTAGAATTGTATAGTATAGTGTGCTCCGAATGTCGCGATGAAGAAGAAGAAACCCCCAATGTACCTAAGTAGGGACCCATAAGATCGGATGTCGTGTAAGCGCGTATCTTTGCCCCATGGCGAGGGGTGGGGCTATGCTAATTAGTTAGGGATTAATGGTAAATTCCCTGAATGTAAATTGCCTCTGTGATTTCTTCTTTGTTCGTTGTAACACACATACACACACACACACACACACACACACACACACACAACACCCGCCATGCACTCCACACCTCAAAATAACACTAAATAAAAGTAGCACGAAACAGGACATTCAACTACCGCTGATAACACCGACCGGGTGACCACAAAGGCCGGCAAGTGGTCGAGAGGACACGTCCCGAAGAACCATTGGTCAGGACGGCCATAGAGCGAGGGAATGGACTCGCTGATTGGAGCATGCGTGGACGTCATCGGATGACGTAAGAGCATTGGGTACAAAATATTTGGGGTCCCGACATTTTGTCTCTCTCTGCTTCTGGATTTGATCGCGTGCAGTCGGCAATTCATATATCTCTCTCTTTGGGTCCCGAGCTGATGAAAAGCGGTCACAGTTCGTCTTCTTCTTGGTTCTGGATTTCATTGTGAACATTCACATTTTCCGACCTCTTGAGCCAAGGACATTGGTGTCATGCAGTCTGACATTGGCGTTTTCTGGTCCGGGCGATCGGTTCGAGCGAACGCATTTTCCTTTCCCTGGCTTGTTGGTGCTGACGGTGCGGGGGGCTGCCCGCGCTGAGAGACCGCGGTGCTGTATGGAGCCGACGGCGAGTGGACGGGCACGGCGTGCTTGCTTGGCGGCTGGAGGAACGAATTGCGCGCCAAGGCCTGTTTTCCCCCTCATGGACTCGGGGACCCATGCTGCGGCTGGTGGGTGTACGAACTGCGCACCAAAGCGTGTTTTCCCACGCAGGGACGCGGAGCCGACAATGATCTCCGACGAGGTTCAAGATCCGCTCAAAGCTGAGTACACTCCATTTTTACTTTCGTTTATTTTATCATCCCCTTCTGTTGTATACGAGTCTGTCTGGGAGCGTTCCATTTAGGAATTCTAGTTTACTGAACATTTATTTGTTTCCTGGCCTTTATTTTAATAAACCTTTTTGTTGTTGCAATTGAAATTCCATGTCGGGTTGAGTTGATTACCAGGGTCGAAGATGTCCAGTGGGATCCGTACAGGTAAGAGCTCCGCTACCCTTCGCTGCCCTCATCCCCCATGCGTATTCACACTGCCATTAGATTGAACGCCTCGGAGTGTAAAGCTCAATCGAATGCCCGTTACCTTGGAGGATCTTATTCCCCGGGAACGCGACACTATCAAGTGACTCTCGCATGGTTCATCCAGTGCTCCCTGGCCTGGCATGTGCTTTGAAAGTAGGTGCACAGGGGGGAGGGGAGGGGTGGTGTATACTACCAAAGTCATCAGGTGATCCTCAAAACCAATCCAGTGCAGAAGATCTGAATGGGCCAGCCCTGGCTCCAAAGGCTTCCCTGGCGGAAGTTCCATGCACAACAGCATTGCCAATCCCAAAGAGGGATTTCGAGTTCGAGGCATTCAACCACAATCCATTAGAATGTGGCTTCGTGCCACTGATTGCTCAGCCAGATGCAATTACCAAGTGTATGGACTTCATGGTTCCTCTCAACTGAGCGGGATTGATGTCCAGGCGACAAAGGAGCGGTAGGATCAAACTAACCTCTCTCACTATGGTTTAGTGTAGTGTTTAGGACAAAATCCAAGGGGAAACAAGAGGACAAACTAATTTCCTTGAGAGATGACAAGTTTCCCTTAAGGGACTGTGTGCTTGCATCTCAGGAGAGGGATAGATAACGAATAGTTGCTGTATTGTGCTGAAGGGTGACCACACCTGATACTTGTTATAAGTGTAAAAAATTACTTTCCCATTTCAACGAGCTGTACAGCTCAAGAAAAAAAAAATTCCATATTAAATGCCAAGTCTGTAGTTCCTGTCTCATGCTGACGATGCATATAGTTCCTGTCTCATGCTGAAGATGCATATAGTTCCTGTCTCATGCTGAAGATGCATACAGTTCCTGTCTATTGCTGAAGATGCATACAGTTCCTGTCTCATGCTGAAGATGCATATAGTTCTGGTCTCATGCTGAAGATGCATATAGTTCCAGTCTCATGTCAAATATGCGAAGTTTCCTCCTCGTGCCGAACATGCACACAATTGCCCTCTCGTGGTGAAGATGCATGCACTTCCTTGCTCCTGTCTCTATCCATGGTTGTCCTTCGTAATAGAAGATGTAACACATTTGTCCAAAATGATGAGTTTGATTTGATTTAAGGAAGTGAAATAGTAATAAGTAAACAATTATTTTAGTTAAATAAATGAACACAAATTAATCCAAAGTATACAGAAAATAGAATCTATTCATGTGTTTGTTCTTTGACAATGGTATGATTTTGGGCAATTTAATTATTTTTGCTAATCCCTACCTCGTTCCAGAGTGGATTTCACAGCTTTGCAAATGATGCACTCGCTTTAGAAATTTAAAATTGTATTTCATCATTAATATGAACATCCTTTGATGGAGTACTTCCAAGGTAAGTGAATCTACCTTGGAACTGCACGACCACGACACAAATCTATCATGACCTGCATAGGTTGATTTCCAAGATTAATGGTTGGTTGAATGTTTTTTTTTTGTTTTTTTTTGTATACAACATCGAGGCTCGTGAAAGAGCTAAATGATGTTACATTTATTATTTATTATTTGGGTTTATGATTCGGCCAAATCAAATAGAAGCAGCATAAAGATGGTCCATTATAATCGCTGTATCTTCTTGAGAATGAGAGATAAGTGCACAATCATCAACAAAGAGTAACTCTCGCATTATTTCTTCTGAAATCTTTGATTTAGCTTGAAGCCACTTCACTTATAGAGTTTACCACCTGTCATATGCCTTTGTCAGGTCAATAAATACAAATAGTACAGGTAGTGGACAGAAAAATGGAAACACCAATGTAAAGTCACTTAATAGGGTGCTTGGCCACCACGTAAGGCCTGTATGCACCATGGCAGATTGGCATATAGTCCACCAGCATCTGGTAGCTCCAACCACTTCCGATCAACTTAAGCATAAGCACAAAAATAGGCATTATTGAAAAAAAGCACGACATGAACCGCCGATGTCATTATATACAGAACCGTTCCTCCATGGAAACAGGCACAGATAAGGTTGAAAATGGCCAAACCGACAACAATATAACCCCTACAACTAAACTTGAGGATCTACCAAAACTAGGGATCATCAATCATTCCCTCAGTGAGGCGGAAATAAACCTGCTCTCTAAGGGTCTAAAACTTTGCCCAATCTCTCCACAAATATACCAATTATAATTGAAAGAAGATTCGAAAGATTTCTGTAGGTGAATGACATGAAAAGCACACTTTGCTAAAGTGCACCATCAGCACCACAACAAACGACACCAACAGACACACATACAATCACATACACCGATACTAATACACCACAACTCACCTTACCCAAACCAAAAAGCATCTGGACACCACGTATTGACAATCCTTATCTACACGTCTATTTGGAGCAAGCAAGTCAAATGAAATTGAAAATGTGGCACAAAAATATAATTCTTCAAGACATAAGGACAATCTTACAAAGGCAGAGCGACGAGCACTCCACAATCTTCAACATAATAAAGACTTAGTAATGAAGCCATCAGATAAAGGTTCTGCCGTTGTCATTATGTCGACTACTGATGACATTGCAGAAGGTAAGCAGATGAAACCATCAAATCTCGCTTGGTTCCTAAAGACCCTTGTTGTCCTTATCTTTATTTTCTTCCGAAATTACACAAGGTAAACAATCCAGGTAGGCCAATTGTATCTGGCTGCGCATGTTTTGATGTCAAAATTTGTTGACTGTTATTTACATCCTCTTGCAATGAATCTCCCCTCATATCTTAAGGACACAACCAGTTTTCTGACCTAAATCCAGGGATTGAACGAAACATACTCACCTTTTAACTCCCGAATAATTTTAGTCATGGCAGACGTTACATCCCTCTACACTAATGTTCCACACACAGAAGGCCTGTCTGCATGCTGCAAAGCACTGGATACACGACAAGCGTGCATAAATGCACAGCAAAAAACGTATCATTCACAAACATGCATTAGAAGAAAACAAATTGCACATTTCTATCATCGGAAAAAAAGCTCCCCATCACCTATGTGGACTGTAAATCTACAGGGTCATATACCTAATCACTTGTCAAAAATGCACCAAATGATATGTTGGAAAAACTGAGAACACTACACATACTTTAATAACACACGGTCAGAGATCAGTAAGGTTTTGTGGCTAATGTAGAGTTTTGTGTGTTGACCTTTTCTTTCCAGCCCCAGGAGTTAGGAGCGAAGATTTCAAGATCTGTAAATAAGTGATTGTTGCTTAAGGGGTATAGAATGGTAAGGATAACAGGTAAGCTAGCTACAGTTCGCTTCCCACAGCCCCTCCTAATTTATTTCATAGGCTAATTAAGTGTGAGTCAGTAAGTGTTACGGCTGGAACGGTGACACCTGCAGTGAACCTTACAGGAGCTATGGTTCCAGAGGGGGGTGGGGTTGGGGGAAGGGGCTGTGTTACGTTTGTGGGGTTAGGTAGTGAAATACCTTAGTCCAGGTAGAATTGTATAGATTAGCATGCTCCATATGCCGTGTAGACACCTCGATGTAACTAAGTAGGCCTGGATGTCGTGTAAGTGTATATTTGTCTCCATGCGAGGGGTGGAGCTATGCTAATCAGTGAGGGTATAAGGGTAGATTCTCTGTTTGAAGTCGCCTCTGTATTTTTTCCCTTCGTTCCTTATGACACTTACACCACCAGCCATGCGATCATCGCCTACAATTAAAAAAAGCAATCGCCGACCGGATCCAGACATTCGACTTACACCACCCAGCTCAAATCTTCTCGATAGGCATCAAGAAAGGCCGTGAGGCCCCACCGCGAGAGGAACGATTGGTCATGGCCATATACTGATGCGACGGCATTCAGTGATTGGAGAGCGGGTGACGTCACGGAGAACATTCGAGCACGGGAGCAAAAAGGCAAAGCGACCGCCATCTAGCTCTCTTTTTGTCCCGGGCCGGTCATAGGCGGTCGCGTTTGCGTGCTCTCGTTCAGGTGCTGGGCACGAGCAGTCACACTTGTTTGCTCTTTCCCCCCTCTGGGCCTTCGGTGTGGGCGGTCAAGCTTGGCCTCGTACCAGAGTTGTGAGGAGCCCGGTAGATCGTGTCGATCGGTGGAGGAGAGATATTTGGCTGGCTGCAGCACGACTTTGCGCCATTGTGTGTTTCCCGTGCAGTGACTCAGGGACCCATTCGACGACCGCCAGGTTTTGAGGGCTGTTTGAGGAGACCAGAGCTGAGTATCAGCTAATGCTACACACCACATTTTTTACTTTCATTTATTTCTCCCTGTGTCTGCATATGAGTCCGTGCAGAGAGTCCCTCAGTTAGGAATGTTAGGTTACTGTGCGTTAATTTCTTTGTTGCCTGCATTATTTTTATTAAACATATTACTTGTTGCATTCCCAATCTTTTGTCCTGTATGTTTATTTGTTTGTGGTTCGGAAAACCCTCGTCGCGTCCGCCAATTCAGTAAGCCTTGTCACCCTCCACTACCCCCCACGCGTGTCACTACCGCTATAGTTTGGGTATACGCATTGGAAGTAAAGCTCGTTTGGTCATCTGTCGCCCTGAGGTCTTCACTACATGGTGAAAACGACAATATATACAGTGCATTCAGAAAGTATAAAGAGCCCTTCACTTTTTTCACATTTTGTTATGTTGTAGCCTTATGCTGAAAGCGTTTTAATTCATTTTTTTCCCTCATCAATCTACACTCCTGTGCCCAAGTAGAATGCACTGCCATCATGACAAAGAGAAAACAGGATTTCAGAAAGTTTTGCAAATTTATTAAAAAGAAAAAACTTAAATATCACATTGACATAAGTATTCATGCCCTTTGTTATGAAACTTGAAATTCAGCTCAGGTGCCTCCCATTTCTCTTGATCATCTTTGAGATGTTTCTGCATCTTGATTGGAGTCCACCTGTGGTAAATTCAATTGATTGGACATGATTTGGAAAGGCACACACCTGTCGATATAAGGTCTCACAGCTGACAATGCATATCAGAGCAAAAACCAAGCCATGAGGTCGAAGGAACTGCCTGCAGAGCTCAGAGACAGGATTGTGTCGAGACACAGATCTGGGGAAGCCTACAATAAAAATCTCTGCTGCATTGAAAGTTCCCAAGAGCACAGTGGCCTCCATAATTCTTAAATGGAAGAAGTTTGGAACAACCAGGATTCTTTCTAGAGCTGGCCGCCCGGCCAAACTGAGCAATCGGGGGAGAAGGGCCTTGGTAAGAGAGGTGACCAAGAACCCGATGGTCACTGGCTGAGCTCCATAGATCCAGTGTGGAGATGGGAGAAACTTCCAGAAGGACAACTATCACTGGAACACTCCACCAATCTGGGCTTTATGGCAGAGTGGCGAGACAGAAGCCTCTCCTCAGTGAAAGACACATGAAAGCCCGCTTGGAGTTTGCAAAAAAGCACCTAAAGGACTCTCAGACTGTGAGAAACAAGATTCTGTGGTCTTATGAAACCAAAATTGAACTGTTTGGCCTCAATTCTAAGCGTCATGTCTGGAGGAAACCAGGCACCGCTCATCACCTGCCCAATACCCTCCCAACGGTGAAGCATGGCGATGGCAGCATCATGCTGTGGGGGTGTTTTTCAGCAGCAGGGACTGGGGGACTGGTCAGGGTTGAGGAAACAATGAGCAGAGCAAAGTACAGAGATTTCCTTAATGAAAACCTGAAACAGAGCACTCAGGACCTCAGACTGGGCCGAACGTTCACCTTCCAACAGGACAATGACCCTAAGCACACAGCCAAGACAACATAGGAGTGGCTTAGGGACAACTCTGTGAAGGTCCTTGAGTGGCGCAGCCAGAGCCCTGACTTGAACCCAATAGAACATCTCTGGAGAGACCTGAAAATAGCTGTCCACCGACGGTCCCCATCCAACCTGACAGAGCTTGAGAGGATCTGCAGAGAAGACAACAACAACACAACATACATTTTAAAGGCCATTTTCCCTACTAGAGCGGAGGTTAGCCTTGCGGTCCCCATGACAATCTTCTCCATTTTTCCCTATTTTCTGCATCTCCCCTTGTTAACCCCCTTGCCCGCATTTCTTCTTCCACCATCTTTAGCCAAGTCTTTCTCGGTCTTCCCCGTCCTCTACTTCCTTCTACATTCATTTCCATCACTCTTCTCAACCAGTCACTTTCATCCTTCCTCAACACATGACCAAACCATCTCAACCTGTTCATCTTCACAGCATCTTTCGCAATTCATCATTTGTCTTCCTCTCTCTCAACGATACTCCGCACATCCGTCGAACCATTCGCATTTCCACCCTTTCCAACCTTCGTTGCTGCTCTACGTTCATTCCCCATAACTCGCTCCCATAAATCATAACACTTCTCACACATGCAGCATACACCTTTCCCTTCAGCTTCAACGACACTCCCCTCATCATCAGCATGCCACTCAGTTCCCGAAACTTCTTCCATGCACATCTCACTCTTGAAACCGTTGCCGAGTCTGATCCACCTTCTCTATTCAGCATGTCTCCGAGGTAGCAAAATGTTTTTACACCTTCCAGCTTCACGCCGTCTCCAAGATCCAACTCAACATTTCCTCCATCTGCAGCTCCCTCTGTGCACACCTTACATTTGAATGTAGCTGCCACACTGGTTAATGACCCTCTCAGACCACTACATTTTTGATGAACCCACTCAGCGCACATTTTTTTTTTTTTTTTGTATACTGAATCGAGGCTCGTGAAAGAGCTAACATTTACTTCACAAACAAATCAACCAGACAAACAAAATATATAAAAAGAGGGAGCGGAAGACAAGATGGGGAGAGAAGGGGAAGCACACAAACACAACATTTGAGAGTAGGGAGATGTGTGGAAGGGAGAGGGCTTGGGGGGAGGAGGCATGGGAAGAGGGGGAGGGGGGGAGGGAGAAGTATAAAACACAAGGACACCAAGGGCTTCCAGGCCAGAAGTTGGTATTTCAAAAAAGTGGAATTGGGGTGAAATTAGCGGGGGTAGAAAAGATCAAGGTTTTGGATGGGGGAGGATAAGAGATGGTGGTGAACAGCTGTTTTAAAGACCTGGAGGGTGGAGTGGGATTGATGAGAGTGAGGGAGTTTGTTCCAGAGGCGGGAGAAAAGAGGAATGAAGGAGTGAAGGTGAGCATAGAGTCTTGATTTTGGCAGTTTGACCATAAGAGGGTTGCAGGCATTGCATAAGAGGGTTGCATTCAATTGTACATTGAATGGAATTCACTCCGACACCCTTCCTACACACAGCACAGGGCCACTTCCCAGTTCTTTCCACCATCTGCAGAGAAGAATGGCAGAAAATCCCCAAATTCAGGTTTGCAAAACTTGTCGCGTCATACCCAAGAAGACTCGAGGCTGTAATCGCTGCCAAAGGTGCTTCAACTAAGTTGAGGGTCTGAATGCTTATGTCAATGTGATATTTCAGTTTTTTCTTTTTAATAAATTTGCTAAATTTTCTGAAATCCTGTTTTCTCTTTGCCATTATGGGGTATTGAGTGTAGATTGATGAGGGAAAAAATGAATTTAAACGATTTTTTTTTTTTTGTATACAGAATTGAGGCTCGTGAAAGAGCTAACATTTATCACAAAAAAAAAAATTGGAAGTAAAGTCAATTAATAACAGCCTTTCAGCATAAGGCTGCAACATAACAAAATGTGAAAAAAGTGAAGGGGTCTGAATACTTTCTGAATGCACTGTATATATAATCCGAATAATTACATATTATACAGGGTGTTCCAAATTTCATCACCCCATTTGTTTTGCTTATAACTTTTGAACCAATAAAAAAACAAACTGTAGAAATTGCAAAAAATAATTTATTTCATTTTATTTCCTAGAATTATGTTTTGAAAATGATGTCCAACAAATGGCTGAACTAAACTTCAATACTGTTGGCTTCCATAGTCAAACTGGTGTTAATGCTACCTTTCATACCAATTACGTTTTTACAAAATCTAGGCATGCCTACCTGTTGCCTCGCTGATTAGTTTAATCAAACAACAGCATGTTTTTCTTCATAAACATATTGCATGTCTATCTGTGGATCTCAACGAGGATGTAAAAATGAAGTGAAACACACAAATAAAGGATTGTGTTATGTCGGTTGGGTAGGCATATATAGATTTAGGTAGATCTGAATAGGTAGGTGCTTTGTCTGTCGGGATAGGGAATCTCGATGTAATAAGTTCTGTTAGCCCGAATGTCGGATTAAGTGTGGATCTGTGATCATACGAGGATGATCCGGTGATAGGTAGGATAGGGGCTAAGCTAATTCCCCTGTGTGTCAGTCCTGGTGATCATCCCTTTGTCCTGTATGGCAGCACATCACACACATTAGCTAGGCCCAATAGCGCACCACATTAATTAATCCCCTGCCGCCATAAGGACTGAGCGGAAAGACAAGCAGGACGCGGCCGCGTACTACGGCGCCATGGCAGGGCAGCAAACATCGCCCAAACAGGCAATAGCCACGCCCAGAAGGACTCTTGATTGACGGGGGGGGGGCAAAGGGGTGGTTGGGGGGAGGGGTGAGCAACAACCAGAGCACAGATTGGAGAGTAGAGAAGGACTTGTGATTGGCCACCGACCAATGGCATGGGAACAGGGCGCCAAGCGCTCGGCCAATGGGAGGGGACGGATGAGATCAGGAGATTCGGGAAGGCGAGAAGCGACGCGCTGGTTGGAGGAGGAAGCGCCAGTGATGTCAGAAGACCACCGGTAAAACCTCTCGCTCGCCGGCATTTTCTGCTCTTCCCTTGGCCCTTCTTGCTTTGGTTTCTTCCCTGCCCTGACCTCCTTTCTGCCTTTGCCTTTCATTCCCGGTTGGACCTTTCCTTTGCGAACCGCGAATTGCCTGCGTTACAACGGACGTTAGAGAGACGTTGGAGCGCCGACGATCCTCTAGCCCGGCCGGCGTTCATGCACGGGACCTCACGGGCGATCGCGCAGGGCGCGAGGCTTGCCGACAGCGGCATACGTGGGCCTGATGGAGAGCGAACACCACGGAGTCTGGGCGATTCCTGACGGACGCTACATCCAGGGACAGATAAGCTCGCATTTACAAACGTTTCTTTTATTTATCCTTACCATTGTCTTGTATTTGAAGTGAGGTGTGGGGATGTCCCGATTTAGGACATTTATCTTTCGTCACGTTTCAAATGTTCTCGGTTCCGTTTAATAAATATTTCTTTTTGTACCATAAATTCCGTGTTCGTTCGTGAGTTACTTTTTGCAGGTGAAGACTTCGTCGGACCGTAAAGGTAAGCGGCATTCTCCCCCAAACCCCCCTTCTCGTGTATGATCCGCCATTGAATTGATTGTCGCCTCGTTAAGCTCGATTCCATCCATGGACGCTCTGTCTTAACTGAGAGCCGTCCACACGACAATATGTTATACCATGTACTTGTTGTTGCTGATGTCGTTACGGCTGTTGTTATTTGTGGGTTTTTTTGTTTTGTTTTTAATACGAGATATCGCCCACCACAAATCCTTTAAGGCCACTCGAGGTGGGCGCTACAAAGGAAAGTCTATATATTAGACAGAAAGGAAGAATATATTGACATTTGTCTTGAATTGAAGTAGGCTGGGACAGAGGGGAAAGCAGAATGCAGGTAACCTGTTCTAGAGTGATGTTGTGAAGGGGAAAAAACTAGAAGAATACCTCATAGTCTTCCTCCTTGGGACAGATACAGTGTATGGATGGAAAGAAACGGCCAAACATGTGGAGCGACTGTAAGTATGCAACCTGTGACAGACCCTCAGAGCACATTCCGTGGTAATATCTGTAAAAAAAAAAAAGGAAGCAACAGAGCGGCGTACTGAGAGGTTGCAGGGATGATGCCAACTCCTGTCTCACCAGAATAGCAGCACGTCGCTGGATTCTGTCAAGGAGAGATAGGTAACATAGGTGACAGGCCAGAGCACCAGCCTAAATATGGCAATGATACTCCATGACAAGACGTATAGTGGCCCTGTATAGATGGAGCATAGCAATGTGAGAAAGATATCGCCAAGCACGAAATAAGCAGCCAAGGTGCTGGGAGGCTCTTTCAGCTATACCAGAGATGTACGTATCCCAGCTGAGGTTTGAGCTGGTTTCCAATCCAAGCAGACGGATAACAGGAAGTTCCTGCAAATGTGATCATTGTGACCAAATGTGGTCCAACACAGACAGACCCTTGAGGAACACTCATATTCCCATTATAGACAGGGGATTATTGGCCCTCATGTACCACAGAGATTTGACGATTTGCAAGGAAGTCAGAAATTGTATCAAGCAATTTTCCAGAAATATCATATGATTTTAGCTTATGGATGAGGCCCTCTTGCGACACTTTATCAAAGGTCTTCGAGATGTCAAGAGCAACAACCCTGGCTTTTCCACTATGACCCAAAGCCCTAGTCATATGTTCAGTGATTGGGGATAGAACATCACCAGTACACCTTGACTGTCAAAAGCCATACTGAACATCTGTTAGGAGGTTGTGGATTTACAGATGAATCATGAGTTGTTGTTTTATCAAGGATTCAAACACTTTGCTGATAATAGGTAGAAGGCTAACAGGCCGATAGTTAGAACGATTGGAAGCCTGCTTCCAGCTAAGTGGAAACACAGACTTTGACATACGCAAGCAATACAGTTTTGAGAGAACAGAAGGCAGTTCAAGTGAACACATCTTCAAAGCAATTGTAGGTATTCTATCTGGTGCAGTAGATTTTGACATGTCAGGCCTTTGAATAATCTTAGCAACTTTCCTGGGTGTGCTGATGATAATGGAAAGCCTGGTGTCACAACGGAAAGGACAAACAGGCAATGGATGTCCGTGGTCTTCAAGTGTGGAGTTTGCAGCAAAATGCTCAGCAAAGAGGTTGTCTTTATCAATAGGAGAAGTAAGCACTTCAGGGCAATTGAAGAGAACAGGAATCTCTGATTGATTACGGTTGAGAATGCTATTAGCAATTCTCCAAAAATCTTGAGAACCTTGGTGTTTATTTGAGATAGAATCACAAACAGATTCTGCATATCATCGCTTAGCATTCTCCAATACTCGTCTGCAGTGGTTGCTTACAAGGCGAAACAAATCATGCGCCTCACTCGAGCCAACACAGTGATACTGTTTGAAAAAGTGATTGTGATGGGCGATAACAGCAGAACAAGCTGGGTGAACCATGGCTGAGAGTGTTGTTTCACTTGGTAGGTCCGAGAAGGGATAAAGAGGTCCATACTAACACGGATCCATTCAGTAACTTCCTTGGCAGCTTCAGATGGGTTGTGACAAAGGATTGAGCTCCAGTGAACATTGTCAAGAAAAGAACGCAAGACATCCCAGTAAGCTTTGATATATTGGAAGACAGTTCGATGGACAGGATGAACAACAGTTGATGGTGAAGAATAAGAAACCTGAACTTTGATGTTGACATGATCAGAATTTCCTAGAGGGGGGAGAATTCTTGCAGTACAATCCCCAGGATTTGAACAGAAATACAAATCAAGAAGATACCTGTGATCAGTAACTCGATCAGGAATTTGAGTGCTCGAATTGTGAATTATGCTCGTATTTGAGTGCTCAAAAGAAAATGTGTGCTCCTCTCGTGTACTTTTATATATTTTTCTATTGATTCGAGAAGTATTACTATGCATAATTTTGTGTGCTCCTTTAGTGTTCTCAAGTTGTGCTGCAAGTGAAACGTATTGTGAGACGCTAGTACACTCGATCAGGAATTTGAGTGCTCGAATTGTGAATTATGCTCGTATTTGAGTGCTCAAAAGAAAATGTGTGCTCCTCTCGTGTACTTTTATATATTTTTCTATTGATTCGAGAAATATTACTACACATAATTTTCTGTGCTCCTTTCGTGTTCTCAAGTTGTGCTGTAAGTGAAACATATTGTGAGGCGCGAGTATACGCTATTGCATTTATGTGTTGACTCCGTGATAATTAAGCAACTACAGTCACTTCAGGAAGGGCATCCGGCCATAAAAAACATTGCCTCAAACAGGGAACCATGATTGTCATGGGGCCCGCAAGGCTAACCCCCGCTGTAGTGGGGAAAAAGGCCTTAAAACGATCATTCATTCATATAGTCACGTGAAAAAGTAAGTACAGTACACCCCATGTAAAGTTTTGACTTTTTCAACATATTTCAACATTCAGCTATTTGATCTTCATTTCAACAATATTGATAGATAAAGGTGATATAATATAACAAATATCATGAAACATTTACATTTTGTAGTCCATTGTATAATTTAAATAAACATAATTGCAAATTTCGCATGTGGAAAAAGTAAGTACACCCTTGGCTCTAATAGGTAGTATTGCCCCCTTTGGCAGAAACAACCTCAAGTAGGCGTTTCTTATAACTGTCTACCAGTCTCTGACATCGACTGGGAGAAATTTTTGCCCACTCCTCCATGCAGAATTCTTTCAGCTGTGTGATGTTTGAAGGGTTTCTTGTATGCACAGCTCATTTCAAATCCCCCCCACAACATCTCGATGGGATTTAGATCCGGGCTTTGACTTGGCCATTCCAGAACCCTCCATTTCTTTCTTTTCAGTCATTCCTTGGTGGATATACTGGTATGTTTAGGGTCATTGTCATGTTGCAAGGTCCACCTTTGGATGAGCTTCAACTTCGGATGAGCCTCACATTATCCTCAAGCACCCTCTGGTGCAATGAATAATTCATGGTGGATTCGATGATGGTGAGCTGCCCAGGCCCTGATGCAGCAAAGCTGCCCCAAACCATAATATTTCCACCACCATGCTTTACAATGGTATCAGGTTCTTATGGTCAAATGCTGTCTTTGGTTTTCGCCAAACATGTCTTCTGGTACTGTGGCCAAATAGCTCTACCTTTGACTCATCTGTCCAGAGCACATTGTTCCAGAAGTGCCGGTCTTTGCCTCGGTGTTCATTGGCAAACTTTAGTCTTGCCTGATGTTCTTTCTGGACAGCAAAGGTTTCCTCCTGGCACACCTCCCATGTAGATCAAATTTGTGCAGCCTCTTTCTAATGGTAGACTCGTGCACATCAACAGTGGCAAGAGCTATCTGTAGGTTCCGTGATGACATTCTGGGGTTCTTAGAGACTTCTTTCAGCATCTTGCGGTCTGCTCTCGGGCTGAACTTGCTGGGGCGGCCTGGCCTGAACAAGTTGGCAGTTGTTTGGAATCTTCTCCACTTGTAGATGATCTTCCAGACAGTCAAATGATTGATTTCAAATTGTTTGGAGATCGTTTTAAATCCTTTCCCAGATGCGTAGGCATCTATAACCTTCTTTCTGAAAGCCTCAGAGAGCTCTTTTGATCTAGGCATGGTGACGCCGCACACTTCAACAACAAAGAGCAAACCAAACTAAATGTCTGAGGTTTAAATAAGACAGGTTCCTCCAAGATCCTCTCTAATGATGTTCTAATTATTTGCACCTGAGCTGGTGCACCTGATTCAAATTTTAGGTATTTGAAGTAGTGATAAATGTTGGGGTGTACTTAGTTTTTCCACATGCGAAATTTGCATTTATGTTTATTTAAATTATACAATGGACTACAAAATGTAAATGTTTCTTGATATTTGTTATATTATATCACCGTTATCTATCAATATTGTTGAAATGAAAATCAAATAGCTGTATGTTGAAATATGTTGAAAAAGTCAAAACTTTACATGGGGTGTACTTACTTTTTCACGTGACTGTATGTGATGCTCGCAGTGTCATTCCAAAATAACCCAATTAGTGTGGTTATGTTATATGAATGGTCATAATGTTATTAGTCCCCTGCCGGTGTACACCGGAGGGGACTATAGGTTTGCACTCCGTCTGTCAGTCTGTCAGTCCATCAGTCCGTCACGCAAAGAACAGTTTTCCGGACTTTTTTTCTAAACTCTTAATGCTAATGATTTCAAACTTGGTACATGGTTTCCTCATAATAAGGTACAGATCAAGTTCGAACTTCACGACGTTTCGATCATTTTTGACAAAGTTATGGCACTTTGTTTATTCTAGAGTTCTCCTCAAGCCGCACCACGCGCCCTCAGCCTCGTCTCGCGAACGTCAAAAGCGCGACACAGCACGCGCTTTCGGGAGGGGCGGAGCCAAGCTGAGCAACGTATATATACACATCGATCATTGATCGTGAACCGGAAAATATAATAAACTAGCAGAAGTACCCGGCATTGCCGGGCGGGGGAGGGGAACGGGGAGGGGAGGGGAACGGGGGTGAGGGGGTGGGGTGAGGGGAGGGGGAGGGGAGAGGGTAGGGTGGATGGGGAAGGGAGGGGAAAAGGGAGGGGGAGGTGGGGAGGGGGAGGGGGAAGGGGAAGGGGAGGGGGGAAAGGAAGGGGTAGGGGGGAAAGGGAGGGGTAGGGGGGAAAGGGAGGGGTAGGGGGGAAAGGGAGGGGGAGGGGAGAGGAAAGGGGAGGGGTAGGGTGGAGGGGGAAGGGGAGGGGAGGGATATAGATGGTTACTGGCAATTGATCACATCCACAAATGATGTAATCCACACAATTTATGTACTTTACATAACGTTAATAGGAATACATGGCCGTGTAGATGGGAAATACAGTTTGTTTGAAATAAATCACAAATATCAGATGAAAGTTTTTAAAATTTAGAACTATTCTCACTCAGAGTTAAACATCACCGCAATATTACGCGGTTGCTTCAATGTTTTCTGTGAATTATATGTCATCATTGTGAGATTTTTTGGGATTTTTTTTCTTGAAATGAGATTTTTATATTAAAAAAAAACGGCAAAAAAGCATCAGAACAGCTGTGAAAAAGCATCAAAACAGCAGTGAAAAAGCATCAGAACAGCAGTGAAAAAGCATCAAAACAGCAATGTAAAAGCATCAAAACAGCAATAAAAAGCATCAAAACAGCAACAATTGTCCGGTGATTTTTCAATCACCGCAGCTAAATGTGTCGGAGTAATTAACTATTTTCCTTCGTGCCTTTTTTGTGTGTGTTTTTTTTATACACATAAATACATAAAATCACATAAAATGCACATAAATACACATAAAAATCAGATCAGAATCAGAATCAGAATCGATATTCTCACAATCATCACAACACACCAGACACGTAGTTAATTACGCAGTGCTTCCTTGTAAACAATGTTCTTTGTCTTTCCTTGTTCGGATAGGATGTATAGATTGTTCTCTTGTCCTACCCGACTACATCCTACGTATAGTTGGCCATGGGAGAAGCACGGGGAATCAAGGTTCAGTCCGACCACCTTGAGAGATTGTCCTTGCGCCTTGTTGATGGTCATGGCAAAGCTGAGCCGTACGGGGAATTGGAGCCTTTTGAACTCGAATGGCAGATCAGATGGTATGATTGGTATCCTCGGAATGAAGACCTGGTCCCCGCTATAGTTTCCCGTAAGTATGTTGGCCTCAATTACGTGAGGCATCAACTTTTTGATAGCCAGTCGTGTGCCGTTGCACAGTTTTGGAGGATCGATATTTCTCAGGAGCATGATTGCAGCACCTTCCTTTAGATGGAGTATGTGGGGAGGCACACCCGGAGGCTGCAGCGAATTGAGGAACTCTACCGGGTAATGGACAGTCTCGTGGTCGTTTTGGATTGAGTCGACAGATCGGTAAGTTCTTCGATCCCCAGGAATAGTATGCAGAAGATCCAAATTGATTTTGTCCACTGCATCGTTCTTTGGGGCTAGTATTGCCCTTTCACAGAGCCAGGAGTGATTTCGGTAGTTGGCGGGGATGTTGGGGAAGACGTTCGCCTCGAGTTCGTCAGCCGTGGTGACATTGTTGCCGCATGGTATGATGTCCAGTCCATCTTCAGGGTACGTCTCCAAATCTCCGTTTCCGATCTGTAACAGCTTCGCTGAAAAGGCGCCTGCGGCTACATCTCCACGAAGGGTGACACGCATGTTTGTGCTGAGTTTCAACTTCGTCACTTTTGACCATAGAGGAGATGCCTTCTGTCTCTGACTTCTGTCTTCTGTCTGACTTCTGGTCTTCTTCTGTCTTCTTCTGGATCTTCTGTCTCTCGCTGTCTGGCCCTCGCCAGACGTTGTCGATTGGTGTTTAGACGTGCCTCTGTCTCATCTTCTGTCTCTTGCTGTCTGAATCTAGAGACACGTTCTTGATTGGCTTGTCGATGGTGAAAGGTATCTTCATCGGTTTCATGGAGTCTCCGATCAGCGATTTTCCTTGCTCGGGAGGTTGAACGCGACAAATTTCTTTTCTTTGGTGCCATTGCCTTTATCACAGTCAGTCTTCCAGTCACTCACTCGTAGACAAATTCAATTTTTTCACTTTTACGTTTACACGTGGTAACAAACGACGCAAACGCAAGATTGCAACTCTGCATCATGTCGTGGGCGTGGCCAACGTGGCCTCATGCACCCAGGTGATTGGCTAACTCGAGCTCGAGCAAGCCATAATGCGCTATGTTATGGCAAAAAATATGGATCTAAAGATGAAAGAAAAAAAAACCTATGTGGTGTGAATAGCAATGTTCCTTGGTGAAATGTGAAAAAACGCAATCGCTTTTCGCTCTGAATTACGTGCGAACGCGTAACTGTGAGTTTATGGCGGCAAGGATGGAACATCACGTGATCGCTCTGAGCGAATCATCGCGCTGCTCTGCCACCGGCTCAGATTCCGTGTCATATATTCCTCGCTGAAATGCGTTGAGGTAAATATGAATAAAAAATATGGATCTCGTCAAATATTTTTAGGTAGGCCATGTTCTTCCCAGGCTCAATGGCCATGTCTATGCCAAATATCAAGCACGTGAGCCTCTCCGTTTAGAAGTCTATCGGTAACATTACACACACACAAACTGTGTTTTATATATATATATATTACTGATATTTAGCAACTTGAAAGGTTCTTTATCAACAACGTATTTTCTCGTGCTTCTGCTGACCTGTCTGCAAGGTGTATAAATCGAAGTCCCGAGTGCGAATCACAGGTGAGCCCGTCCTGAGGTAATTAGCGATGGGGAACGATTCAGAATCTGTGGGTAAATAACCCTTATGAAGTAAATCGTGTGTAAATAACCCTTATGAAGTAAATAGTGTGTAAATAACCCTTGGTAATTTCCCCAACAGTTTTCCGGACGACAGACTGCCGGTAGGGGACATGTATTGCAGCGCAATACTAAGAATGCTTGTTTTATATGATTGATCATTTGATATGAAGTTATATTGTTATGTTATATGAATGGTCATAATGTTATTTTATATGATTGGTCATTTGATATGAAGTTATATTGTTATGTTATATGAATGGTCGTAATGTTATTTTATATGATTGGTCATTTGATATGAAGTTATATTGTTATGTTATATGAATGGTCGTAATGTTATTTTATATGATTGGTCATTTGATATGAAGTTATATTGTTATGTTATATGAATGGTCGTAATGTTATTTTATATGATTGGTCATTTGATATGAAGTTATATTGTTATGTTATATGAATGGTCATAATGTTATTTTATATGATTGGTCATTTGATATGAAGTTATATTGTTATGTTATATGAATGGTCGTAATGTTATTTTATATGATTGGTCATTTGATATGAAGTTATATTGTTATGTTATATGAATGGTCGTAATGTTATTTTATATGATTGGTCATTTGATATGAAGTTATATTGTTATGTTATATGAATGGTCGTAATGTTATTTTATATGATTGGTCATTTGATATGAAGTTATATTGTTATGTTATATGAATGGTCATAATGTTATTTTATATGATTGGTCATTTGATATGAAGTTATATTGTTATGTTATATGAATGGTCGTAATGTTATTTTATATGATTGGTCATTTGATATGAAGTTATATTGTTATGTTATATGAATGGTCGTAATGTTATTTTATATGATTGGTCATTTGATATGAAGTTATATTGTTATGTTATATGAATGTTGGTAATATAAAGTGCTTGTTAGCTCACCTGGAACGAAGTTCAGGGGAGCTTATGCGATGGCGCGTCATCAGTCCGTCCGTCCGTCCGTAAACACTTGAAACTTCTTCTCCGAAACCGCTGATGGGATTGCGACCAAATTTGGTACAAATGATATTTGTTGTGTTGTGACTAAAGTTTGTTCACGGCATTAAAAAAAATCGGGATCTAAGGGGGACTACCGGGGGTCAAAGTGCATCCAGGTTTGACTCCCCCAAAATAGGAATTTGCTTTTTCCCCTGAAACTACACACACAATTTCGATGAAACTTTTCCACAACCTTCATCACCCCTGATGTACCAAAGTACCTTCACCAAAAACAACCTTCACCACCCGTGATGTACCAAAGTTTGTTTACGGCATTAAAAGAATCTGCCCCTTTGGGGGTCTACGGGAGGTCAAAGTGGGCCCAGGTTTCACTCCACAAAATAGATATTTGCTTTCTTTGAAACTACACACGATTTAGATGAAACTTTACCACCAGTGACGTACCAAAGTTTGTTCACGGCATTAAAAAAAAATTTTGTCCCTTTTTTTTTATTTTTATTTTTATTTTTTGTTTTGTATACAAGATCGAGGCTCGTGAAAGAGCTAACATTAATCACACAAAAAGACAAACCGACACACAAAACACAAAAAACAAGGGGAGCGGCAGACAAGATGGGGAGAGAGGGGGAAGGACACAAAAGAGAGGGGGAAGAGGGGGAAGGACACAAACACAACATTTGAGAGCAGGGACATCGGGAGGACTTGGGGGGAGGTGGGAGAGGAATAAAACATATGAACACTGCAAGGACTCTGGGGTGAATTACCGGGGGTAGAAAAGATCAAGGTTTTCGATGGGGGAAGATAAGAGATGGTGGTGAACAGCTGTTTTAAAGACCTGGAGGGAGGAGTGGGATTGAAGGGAGTGGGGGAGTTTGTTCCAGAGGCGGGAGAAAAGGGGAATGAAAGAGTGAAGGTGAGCAGAGAGCCTAGACTTTGACAGTTTAACCATAAGAGGGTTGCAGGCAGATCTTGTGCGACCTGAAGGAATATTGGGGGGACAGAGCACAGAGAGAGCTGGGGGAGCAAGGCCGGAGAGGAGTCGGTAGAAGACAGAAAGACCACCAACCTGCCTGCGGTGAGTGAGTGAAAGGCCCTCGGTGTTGACTACATCGCAGGAGATTCCAATGATTCTGAAAGCTTTGGCCTCAACAGCGTGAAGCCGAGCAAGGTGTGAGGCAGGAGCACCAGCCCAGAGGGGAGAACAGTATTCCATTGAGCTGCGGATGAAAGCCTTGTATGTGGTGAGGAGCTCAGGTGTGCCAAGGAAGGACTTCGCACGACGGAGGATGCCCAGTCGGCGACTGGCTTTGGAGGCCAGCTTGGAAATGTGGTTTTCCCAAGAAAGATCATGGCAGATAGTGAGACCCAAAAGCTTGAGCGACAGAACTTCTTGGAGAGGATTGTTGAGAAAGTAGATGGGAGGGTTGTCCAGTCGGTCCTTTCGGAGAGACATTGTAAGAGTGTGAGATTTGTCAGGATTGAAAGACATGTTCCACTTGTTTGACCAGTCTGTGATTTTGTCCAGGTCTGCAGAGAGTGAGGAGGCTGCAGACTGCCGATCTGAGGGATGAGGAATGGAGCGACAGAGAGTAGAGTCGTCAGCAAAGAGATAGAGAGGATTTTCAAGAGAGTCAGAGAGATCATTGATGAAGACCAGAAAAAGCACAGGGCCCAGAACACTACCTTGGGGAAGTCCAGCCTGAACAGGAAGAGGAGATGAGAGAAACCCATTCAGGGCCACACGTTGACTACGACCAGAGAGGAGGTCCGCCAGCCATGCGTGGAGATTTCCATGGATACCAAAGGAGGAGAGTTTGGTGAGCAGAGCAGGGTGCCAGACCGTATCGAAGGCACGTGAAATGTCAAGGGTGACAGCTCTAATTTCCTGTTTGGCGTTGAGGACCTCCATCCATTGTTGAGAAAGCAGAAGCAGCATGTCCAGAGGAGAGTGACCAGGTCTGAAACCAAATTGATGATCAGAGATCAAGCCATTGGAGAAGAGGAAAGATTTTATATCTGAAGAAATGATGGATTCCATGACTTTGCTGATAATTGGGAGAAGGCTGATTGGTCTGTAGTTGCTGGGATCTGTTTTTGCACCTTTTTTGTGCAAACCGGTGATGTTGGCTGATTTCCAAGCAGATGGCAGATGACCTTGAGCAAAAGAGAGGGTGAAGAGAACAGAAAGAGGGAGTGAAAGAGCAGAAGAACATGATTTTAGGACCCGTGGGCTGATGCCGTCAGGACCAGTTGCAGAATCAGAGTCGAGGGTTGACAGAAACTTTTCCACCTTGTCAGGAGGAAAGGACACAGAGTCCAGGAGCAGCTGGGTACGACTGGGTACGGTGGGTACAGAGAGGGATGGGTTTGGGACACAAGATTTAGAGGCAAACACAGAGTTGAGGCATTCAGCTTTTTCACATGCGGAGTCAGCCGTTAAGCCGTTTGAGGTGAGGGAGGGGATGGAGGGGGAACAAACACCAGAAACAGATTTGACCAGACGCCACCAGGATTTGGAAGAGGGAGACAGATAAGAGAGTTCGGTCTTGAGAATGGTGAGATATTGTTTCCTGGCTCTCCTGAGGGTGGACACACACTTGTTTCGGGCTTTGTGAAAGGAAATGAGATTTCCTTCCAATCCCCTTTGAGGGATTGCTCCCCAAAATCGGTGTTTGCTTTCTTCTCAGAAACTACACACGTAATTCCGGTGAAACATAACCACAACCTTCATCACACTTGGTGTACCAACGTTTGATCCTGGCATTTAAAAAATCGGGGTCTAAGGTGGTCAGTGGGGGGTGGGGGTGGCTTGCCCCCCAAAATAGGTATTTGATTTTTCTCAGAACATACAGACACAATTTTGATGAAACCTCACCACAACCTTCATCATCCGTGATGTACCAATGTTTGTTCAAGGCATTGGAAAAATTGGGGTCTGAGGAGGTACGTGGGGTGGGTGGGGATATTGGGGAGGGTGGGGGGGGGCAAAATGTTTTCTTTTGTTTGTTTGTCTGTTTAAAGTCTTATAATTATTCTAGTATGATTCTACATGCTGCCCTGTCTTCTCGCAACCAGTGAAATTAGTTTTAAATACCTTTAGACAGTGCAGTATACTGTTTATTCCACCAGGTGAGCACCAGGGGTGTGCCCCTATGTTGTTGTTGTTGTTTGTTGTATGGATGGTTATGCGCTGTGTAAAGTGGTTGTATTATTCTTTTTTAGTTTATGAAGTGACTGTATAGTTATTTTACATGAATAGTTATGTATATGAAGTTTATTATGTTATATAAATGGTTATGATTTGTGACGTGGTTGTATTGTTATTTTGTATGAAGTGCTTGTATTATTTTACATGAATGGTTATGTATATGAAGTTTATGTTATAGTAATGGTTATGCGCTGTATGAAGTGGTTGTATTATTTTACATGAATGGTTATGTATATGAAGTTTATGTTATAGTAATGGTTCTGCGCTGTATGAAGTGGTTGTATTATTTTACATGAATGGTTATGCATATTGAAGGAGCTGGGGCTCCCACGTCGATCGGAAGAATGGACGCGACAAAAAGCTGGAATTCATCCGAGTTGCTTTAATCAAACCAAACACTCGGGCACTCTGAAAAGCCCGTTTATCGGGCAGCAATATATATACATATTATCCCGGAGCGTTTGCCCAGGAAAGGCGAGAGGGGGCGTGGCCCAGCGTCCTGGCTGCGGCATGGCAAGTTGAGGGCGATCCTGAGCATGCCCGGGCGTCCCGACCGAGGCCTGGCAAGTTGAGCGCGGGCCTGCCCGGGCGTCCTGGACGAGCCCGGCATGGTGATCGCTCCGCGTCCTTGATAGGTGCAAGGCGATTGTGAAAACCCAGCGGTAGCCGCTACACACGTCCCCCCAGAATCGACTTGCACCGGCAGGGTCAATTTGAGGGGGGTCCTGATGACCCGGCCGAAGCGACCCCTGGCGGGTCGTGGGAGGGGGTCCGGTGTGGTGGTGGGCGGTCGAGTGGGGGGCACCGTGGTCGGGGGGCGGCCTCGCCGCGGCGGAAGGGCCACCCGTGGTGGGTGGTCGACGTCCACGTGCGCCGGCTTGAGGCGGTCCACCGCAATCCGGTCCGACCTGCCGCCGATGTCGATGACGAACGACTTGTCGTCCCGTCGCAGCACCCGGAAGGGCCCGTCGTACGGCGGCCGGAGTGGCCCCCGATGTGCGTCGTGACGCACAAAAACATACTCCGCTGTGCGAAGTGCTGGGGGGACGTAGGACTGGGGGTCACCGTGGTGGGATGTTGGCACGGGGGCAAACCGTCGGGCGGCCTCCTGGAGGTCCGAGCGCTGGTGAGCTGCGGACCAGGGACTGGTAGCGTCGGGCACGAATTCGCCCGGGACGCGTAGCGCCTGGCCATAGACAAGCTTGGCGGTGGATGCCTGGAGGTCCTCCTTGGGGGCCGTGCGGAGGCCCAAAAGGACCCACGGCAGCCGGTCGGCCCAACCGCCGTCTTGAAGGCCGGCCATGAGCGCGGCCTTCATGGAGCGGTGGAATCGCTCGCACAACCCGTTTGCTTGGGGATGGTAGGCCGTAGTATGGTGGAGCTTGACCCCCAGGTTGCGGGCGACCGCGCCCCACAGCTCGGAGGTGAACTGTGGTCCGCGGTCTGACGAGATGTCCGCCGGTGCGCCGAAGCGGGCGACCCAGGTGGCGATGAAAGCCTGCGCCACATCGGCGGTGGTGGTGGAGACGAGGGGAACGGCCTCCGGCCACCTGGTGGTCCTGTCCACCATGGTGAGCAGGTGTGTGAACCCCCGTGACGGGGGGAGGGGGCCCACCAGATCCACGTTGACGTGGTCGAAACATCGTTCGGGCACGGTGAAAGGTGCCAGCGGGGCCTGGGTGTGTCGGTGGACCTTGGCCCGTTGGCAGGCCGTGCAGGTGCTGGTCCAATCGCGGACGTCCCGACGAAGGCCGTGCCAGACGAATCGCGCCGACACCAGCTTCTGGGAAGCTTTCCGGCCCGGGTGGGAAAGGCCGTGGAGGGAGGCGAAGATGCGACGTTGCCAGGTGACGGGCACGATGGGGCGAGGCTGGCCTTGGGAGACTTCGCAGAGCAGGACAGTGTCCACGAAGGGGATGTCGGCCAGGCGGAGGCCCGTGTCCGCCGCCCGGAGGGCTTGCACCGTGGTGTCGGTGGTTTGGTCCGCCGCCATAAGCGCAAAGTCCACGCCCAGGTGGACCGCGTTCGCGCTGGCCCGGGAAAGACAGTCGGCCACGGCGTTGTTTTTGCCGGCGACGTGCCGGATGTCCGTGGTAAACTCCGACACGGCGGAGAGGTGGCGCTGTTGGCGGGCCGACCACGGCTCCGTGACCTTGGCCATGGCGTAAACCAACGGCTTGTGGTCGACGAACGCCGTGAAAGGTCGGCCCTCCAGGAGGTGGCGGAAATGGCGGACGGCCAGGTGTAGACCGAGGAGCTCCCGGTCAAACGTGCTGTATTTGAGCTCGTTCGGCCGGAGCTGCCGGCTGAAAAAAGCGAGTGGCTGCCAAACCCCGTTCACCCATTGCTCATGTACGGCGCCCACCGCGTAGTCGGAGGCATCGGTGGTGAGGGCGATGGGAGCGTTGAGCACCGGGTGAGCGAGCAGTGTTGCGTCGGCGAGGGCCCGCTTTGAGCTTTGGAAGGCCGCATCCATTGCTGCGGACCAGGCGATGTCGTGCTTGGCCGGCTTGCCCCGGAGGGCTTCGTAGAGGGGCCGCATGAGTTGAGCAGCACGGGGCACGAAGCGGTGATAAAAATTCACCATTCCCAGGAATTCCTGCAGGGCCTTTATGGTGCAGGGACGCGGGAACGTGGTGATGGCCTCGACCTTGGTTGGCAGCGGCACGGCCCCGTTCTTGGTGATGTGGTGGCCCAAAAAATCAACGGCCGTCGTGCCGAAGTGGCATTTGGCCGGGTTGACGATGAGGCCGTGCTCGCTGAGGCGCCCGAACAGTGTTCGGAGGTGGAGGAGGTGCTCGGCCCGGGACGTGCTGGCGACGAGGATGTCGTCCAGGTAAACGAAAAGGAACGGCAGGTCACGCAGCATGCCATCCATCAAGCGCTGGAACGCCTGAGCCGCGTTCTTGAGACCAAACGGCATCCGCAAGAATTCGAATAAGCCGAACGGCGTGATGACTGCCGTTTTAGGGACGTCGGCCGCCCTGACAGGTACCTGGTGATATCCCCGTATGAGATCAATTTTCGAAAAAATGACCCGTCCCGCCAGACGGGCGGAGAAGTCTTGGATATGCGGGATCGGGTACCTGTCGGGGGTGGTAGCGTCATTGAGACGGCGGTAGTCGCCACACGGGCGCCATCCACCCCCCGGCTTTGGCACGATGTGCAGCGGCGAGGCCCACGCGCTATCGGAGCGCCGCACGATGCCGAGGTGCTCCAACGCGTCGAATTCGGCCTTCGCCACGGCGAGCTTGGCTGGGTCGAGGCGGCGGGCCCTGGCGTAGACCGGCGGGCCCGTGGTTGGTATGTGGTGCTCGATCCCATGCCGTACTGCGACGGCCGAAAACGTCGGCTGCGTGAGGGCCGGGAACTCCGTGAGCAGGCGAGCAAACTCGTTAGCCGCCGGGACGGCGCATGCCAGCTCGGTCGGCGCGGAGCTGCTCAATGTGCATACCAGGGAGCTGAAGGTTTCGGCGTTGATTAAACGACGCCGTTGGACGTCCACCAGCAGTCCGTGTGCGCAGAGGAAGTCGGCGCCTAGCAGAGCCATGGGCACGTTTGCGGTTACAAACGTCCAAGCAAAGCGTTGGCCGCCGAAGCAGAGGGTGACGTTGCGCGGGCCGAAGGTGCGGATGGTCGATCCGTTGGCCGCAACCAAGGAGGGGCCGCAAACCGCGGATTGCCTGTCCTGGTCAGAGGCGGGTATGACGCTCAGTTGGGCGCCGGTGTCGCACAGGAAGCGCCGTCCGGACGCTTTATCCATGATGAACAGTAAGTTGCCCGTGTGGCCGGCGCTCATGGCTGGTAATGAACGCCGGCCCGGCCGTTTCCCGGCCTGCCGAAGGTGCACGGGGGTCGGCATGTCCGGGCCTTCTGTCCGAACCTGGCATGATAGTAACACCACGCTTGGTCAGGTGGAGGCCCCGGTCGTCGTGCTGGAGGTGGTCGGCTCGGTGTAGCGGCCGCCAATTGCGTCGGCAGTTGACCGTGCCGGGTGCTCGGGCGCCATGGGTGTTGCGTCGGACGGCGGTGGGTCCCATGTCGCCGCTGCGATGCGCTGTCCTGCGGCGGAGATCTTGTCGGCTTCTCTGGCAAGGGCCCGGGGATCTGTGATCGTCGTGCTTGCCAGGGCGAGGCGTACCGGGTTAGGCAGCTGACGGAGGAACAGCTCCCGGAACAGGAATGCCGGAGAGTGCTCGCCGAGCAGTGAAAGCATGTAGTCCATTCGCTCAGAAGGGCGCGTGTCGCCGAGCTCGGGCAGGTCGAGCAGGCGCCGTGCGCGTTCCGCCGATGGGAGGACGAAAGCGTCGAGGAGAAGCTTCTTAATCGCGCCGTATTTGTCAGCGGCTGGCGGGCTCTCGAGGAGGCTCAGGGCGCGGGCCGCGGTGGCCGAACCGAGCGCTGCTACCACATGGTGGAAGCGGGTGTCGTCGGCCGTGATGCCTCGCAGGGCGAACAGGGAATCCGCCTGTGCGAACCAAACCGCCGCGTGAGCCTCCCAGAAGGTAGGCAGTTTAAGGGCGACTGCCGTGTCCATGTCGGTAGGTCACCAATGAAGGAGCTGGGGCTCCCACGTCGATCGGAAGAATGGATGCGACAAAAAGCTGGAATTCATCCGAGTTGCTTTCATCAAACCAAACACTCAGGCACTCTGAAAAGCCCATTTATCGGGCAGCAATATATATACATATTATCCCGGAGCGTTTGCCCAGGAAAGGCGAGAGGGGGCGTGGCCCAGCGTCCTGGCTGCGGCCTGGCAAGTTGAGGGCGAGCCTGCCCAGGCATGCCCGGGCGTCCCGACCGAGGCCTGGAAAGTTGAGCGCGGGCCTGCCCGGGCGTCCTGGACGAGCCCGGCATGGTGATCGCTCCGCGTCCTTGATAGGTGCAAGGCGATTGTGAAAACCCAGCGGTAGCCGCTACAATATGAAGTTTATGTTATAGTAATGGTTATGTGCTGTATGAAGTGGTTGTATTATTCTTTTTTAGTTTATGAAGTTGTAGCGGTTACCGCTGGGTATACACAATCGCCTTGCACCTACCGAGGACGCGGCCAGGGAGTGATCACCATGCCGGGCTCGTCCAGGCCGCCCGGACAGGCCCAGACGCGCCTCTCCTGGGCATGCCCGGACTCGCCGTTCCTGGGCTCGCCCGAGCCGCCCGGGCACGCCCGGTCTCGTCTTTCCCGGGCATGCCCAGACTCGCCTTTCCAGGGCTCGCCCAGGACGCCCGGACATGCCCGCTCTCGCCTTTCCAGGGCTCGCCCAGGACGCCCGGGCATGTCCAGACTCGCCTTTCCAGGACCCGCCCGGTCTCGTCTTTCCCGGGCATGCCCAGACTCGCCTTTCCAGGGCTCGCCCAGGACGCCCGGACATGCCCGCTCTCGCCTTTCCAGGGCTCGCCCAGGATGCCCGGGCATGTCCAGACTCGCCTTTCCAGGACTCGCCCGGGCACGCCCAGCCTTGCCGTTCCAGGGCTCGCCTAGGACGCCCGGGCATGTCCAGACTCGCCTTTCCAGGGCTCGCCCAGGACGCCCGGGCACGCCCGGTCTCGCCTTTCCCAGGCAAACGCTCCGGCATGATGTGTATATATATTGCTGCCCGATAAACGGGCTTTTCAGAGTACCCGAGTTTGACTCGTGCAATAAAGCAACTCGGACGAATTTCCGTCTTTTGTCGCGTCAATCCTTTTGACTCGTGTTGGAGCACAGCTCCTTCATTGGTGACCCACGACATGGACACGGCAGTTGCCCTTAAACTGCCTACCTTCTGGGAGGCTCACGCGGCGGTTTGGTTCACCCAGGCGGACTCCCAGTTTGCCCTGCGAGGCATCACCGCTGACGACACCCGCTTCCACCATGTGGTAGCAGCGCTCGGCTCCGCCACGGCAGCCCACGCCCTGAGCCTCCTCCAGTGCCCGCCAGCCGCTGACAAGTATGGCGTGATCAAGACGCTCCTCCTCGACGCTTTCGCCCTCTCACCGGCGGAACGCGCATGACGCCTGCTCAACCTGCCCGAGCTCGGCGACATGCGCCCGTCCGAGCGAATGGACTACATGCTCTCGCTACTCAGTGAGCACTCTCCGGATTTTCTTTTCCGAGAGCTGTTCCTCCGCCAGCTGCCTCGCCAGGTACGCCTCGCCCTGGCAGGCACGCAGATCGCGGATCCCCGCGCCCTCGCCAGGGAAGCCGACAAGATCTCCTCGGCAGGCCAGCACATCGGGGCGGCTACCTGGAGCCTGCCGCCGTCTGAGGCGACGCCCGTGGCGCCCGAGCACCCTGTGCGGTTGGAGGCCGAACTGCCGGTGCAACTGGCGGCCGCCACGCCGCGCCGACCGCTTCCAACACGACGGCCGGGGCCTCCACCTGACGAGGCGTGGTGTTATTACCACGCCAGGTTTGGACGGAAGGCTCGGACGTGCCAACCCCCGTGCACTTTCGGCAAGTCGGGAAACGACCGGGCCGGCGTTCATTACCAGCCATGAGCGCCGGCCACTCAGGCAACTTGCTTTTTATTAAGGACAAAGTGTCCGGGCGGCGTTTCCTTTGTGACACCGGCGCCCAACTGAGCGTCATACCCGCCTCCGAGCAGGACAAGCAGACCGCCGTTTGCGGCCCCTCCTTGGTCGCTGCCAACGGATCGGCCATACGCACCTTCGGCCCGCGCAACGTCACCCTCTGCTTCGGCAGCTAGCGCTTTAATTGGACCTTTGTGACCGCAAGCGTGCCCATGGCTTTGCTGGGCGACGACTTCCTCTGCGCGCACGGGCTGCTGGTCGACGTCAAACGGTGTCGCCTTGTCAACGCCGAGACCTTCAGCTCCCTGGCATGTACGATGAGCAGCTCTGCGCCGACCGAACTAGCATGCGCCCTCCCGGCGGCGAACGAGTTCGCTCGCCTGCTTGCGGAATTCCCGGCCCTCACGCGGCCGACGTTTTCGGCCGTCGCAGTGAGACATGGTATCGAGCACCACATACCAACTACAGGCCCGCCGGTCTACGCCAGAGCCCGCCGCCTCGACCCGGCCAAGCTCGCCGTGGCCAAAGCCGAGTTCAACGCGTTGGAGCGCCTCGGCATCGTGCGGCGCTCCGATAGCGCGTGGGCCTCACCACTGCACATCGTGCCAAAGCGAGGGGGCGGATGGCACCCATGTGGCGACTACCGACGCCTCAACGACGCTACCACCCCCGACAGGTATCCGATCCCTCACACCCAAGACTTTTCCGCCCGTTTGGCGGGACGGGTCATTTTTTCAAAAATTGACCTGATACGGGGATACCACCAGGTACCTGTCAGGCCGGCCGACGTCCCAAAAACGGCCGTCATCACGCCGTTCGGCCTGTTAAGAATTTTTGAGGATGCCGTTTGGCCTCAAGAACGCGGCCCAGGCGTTCCAACGCTTGATGGGCGGCATGCTGCGCGACCTGCCATTCCTCTTCGTCTACCTGGACGACATCCTCGTCGCCAGCACGTCCCAGGCCGAGCACCCCCTCCACCTCCGAACACTGTTCGGACGCCTCAGCGAGCACGGCTTAATCGTCAACCCGGCCAAATGCCACTTCGGCACGACGGCCGTTGACTTTTTGGGCCACCGCATCACCAAGAACGTGGCCATGCCGCTGCCGACCAAGGTCGAGGCCATCACCAAGTTCCCGCGTCCCCGCTCCATCAAGGCCCTGCAAGAGTTCCTCGGCATGGTGAATTTTTATCACCGTTTCGTGCCCCGCGCTGCTCAGCTCATGCGGCCCCTTTACGAAGCCCTCCGGGGCAAGCCGGCCAAGCATGACATAGTCTGGTCCGCGGCCATGGACGCGGCATTCACGAGCGCGAAGCGGGCCCTCGCCGACACAGTGCTGCTGGCTCACCCGGTGCTCGACGCTCCCATCGCCCTCACTACGGACGCCTCCGACTTCGCGGTGGGCGCCGTACATGAACAATGGGTGAACGGGGTTTGGCAGCCACTCGCTTTTTTTAGCCGGCAACTCCAGCCGAAGGAGTTAAAATACAGCACGTTTGACCGCGAGCTCCTCGGTCTATACCTGGCCGTTCGCCATTTCCGGCACCTCCTGGAGGGCCGCCCGTTCACGGCTTTCGTCGACCACAAGCCGTTGGTTTACGCAATGGCCAAAGTCACGGAGCCGTGGTCGGCCCGCCAGCAGCGCCACCTCTCCGCCGTGTCGGAATTTACCACGGACATCCGGCACGTCGCCGGCAAAGACAACGCCGTGGCCGACTGTCTTTCTCGGGCCAGCGCGAACGCGGTCCACCTCGGCGTGGACTTCGCGCTCATGGCGGCCGACCAGACCACCGACACCACGGTGCAAGCCCTCCGGGCAGCGGACACGGGCCTCCGCCTGGCCGACGTCCCCTACGCCGACACTGTCCTGCTCTGCGACATCTCCCAAGGCCAGCCTCGCCCCATCGTGCCCGTTACCTGGCAGCACCGCATTTTCACCTCCATCCACGGCCTTTCCCACCCGGGCCGGAAAGCTTCCCAGAAGCTGGTGTCGGCGCGTTTCGTCTGGCACGGCCTTCGACGGGACGTCTGCGATTGGGCCAACGCCTGCACGGCCTGCCAGCGGGCCAAGGTCCACCGCCACACCCAGGCGGCCCCGCTGGCACCTTTCCCCGTGCCCGAACGGCGTTTCGACCACGTCAACGTGGACCTGGTGGGCCCCCTTCCCCCATCTCGGGGTTTCACACAGCTGCTCACCATGGTGGACAGGACCACCAGGTGGCCGGAGGCCGTTCCCCTCATTTCCACCACCACCGCCGACGTGGCACAGGCTTTCATCGCCACCTGGGTCGCCCGTTTCGGCGCACCGGCGGACATCTCTTCGGACCGCGGTCCGCAGTTCACCTCCGAGCTGTGGGGCGCGGTCGCCCGCAACCTTGGAGTCCAGCTCCACCGTACCACGGCCTACCACCCCCATGCCAATGGGTTGTGCGAGCGTTTTCACTGCTCCATGAAGGCCGCGCTCATGGCCGGCCTTCAGGATGACGGTTGGGCCGACCAGCTGCCGTGGATCCTTTTGGGCCTCCGCACGGCCCCCCCAAGGAGGACCTCCAGGCGTCCACCGCTGAGCTCGTCTACGGCCAGCCGCTCCGCGTCCCGGGCGAGTTCGTGCCCGACGCTACCAGTCCCCGGTCCGCAGCTCGCCAGCGCTCGGACCTCCAAGAGGCCACCCGATGGTTTGCCCCCGTGCCAACATCCCGCCACGGTGGCCCCCAGTCCTACGTCCCCCCCAGCGCTTCGCACAGCGGAGTACGTTTTTGTGCGTCATGATGCATACCGGGGGCCACTCAGGCCGCCGTACGACGGGCCCTTCCGGGTCCTGCGACGGGACGACAAGTCGTTCGTCATTGACATCGGCGGCAGGTCGGACCGGATTTCGGTGGACCGCCTCAAGCCGGCGCACGTGGACGTCGACCAACCACCACGGTTGGCCCTTCCTCCGCGGCGAGGCCGCCCCCCGTCCACAGTTCCCCCCGCTCGACCACCCACCACCACACCGGACCCCCCCCCCCCCCCCACGACCCTCCAGGGGTTGCTTCGGCCGGGTCATCAGGACCCCCCTTAAATTGACCCGGACGGTGCAAGTCGATTCTGGAGGGGCGTGTGTAGCGGTTACCGCTGGATATACACAATCGCCTTGCACCTACCGAGGACGCGGCCAGGGAGCGATCACCATGCCGGGCTCGTCCAGGCCGCCCAGACAGGCCCAGACGCGCCTCTTCCGGGCAAGCCCGGACTCGCCGTTCCCGGGCTCGCCCGAGCCGCCCGGGCACGCCTGGTCTCGTCTTTCCCGGGCATGCCCAGACTCGCCTTTCCAGGGCTCGCCCAGGACGCCCGGGCATGCCCGCTCTCGCCTTTCCAGGTCTCGCCCAGGACGCCCGGGCATGTCCAGACTCGCCTTTCCAGGACTCGCCCAGGACGCCCAGCCTCGCTTTTCCAGGGCTCGCCTAGGACGCCCGGGCATGCACGCTCTCGCCTTTCCAGGGCTCGCCCAGGACGCCCGGGCATGTCCAGTCTCGCCTTTCCCGGGCAAACGCTCCGGCATGATGTGTATATATATATATATTGCTGCCCGATAAACGGGCTTTTCAGAGTACCCGAGTTTAATTCGTGCAATAAAGCAACTCGGACGAATTTCCGTCTTTTGTCGCGTCAATCCTTTCGACTCGCGTTGGAGCACAGCTCCTTCAAAGTGACTGTATAGTTATTTTACATGAATAGTTATGTATATGAAGTTTATTATGTTATATAAATGGTTATAATTTATGACGTGGTTGTATTGTTATTTTGTATGAAGTGCTTGTATTATTTTACAGGAATGGTTATGTATATGAAGTTCATGTTATAGTAATGGTTATGCGCTGTATGAAGTGCTTGTATTATTTTACATGAATGGTTATGTATATGAGGTTTATGTTATAGTAATGGTTATGCGCTGTATGAAGTGGTTGTATTATTCTTTTTTAGTTTATGAAGTGACTGTGTTGTTATTTTACATGAATAGTTATGTATATGAAGTTTATTATGTTATATAAATGGTTATAATTTATGACGTGGTTGTATTGTTATTTTGTATGAAGTGCTTGTATTATTTTACATGAATGGTTATGTATATGAAGTTTATGTTATAGTAATGGTTATGCGCTGTGTGAAGTGGTTGTATTGTTTTATATAAATGTTTTTTTTGTTATGTGATATGAATGTTTATAGTTAATGACATGACCATATCGCTATTACTTTTTTATATTCAAAATCGAGGCTCATGGAGGAGATAGAAAATAAAATGAATCAGAACATAACAGAACAAAATGAACAACACAGAAAGTGGGGGGGGGGGGGGGGGTGGCATCAACAGCAGGGTTGAGGGACAAAATAGAGGAAGATTTGGAGAAGCAAGGGATGTGGGGAAGAATGAGGGGTTGACGAGGACGCACAGGGTGGACAAGGTAGATACAGAGGAAATTTGAAAGGAGGTTGGCTTGGGGAGAATTAATGGGGGTAGGAAAGATCATGGATATGGATTGGGGATGATCTGAGATAGTGGTGAACAGCTGTCTTGAAGACCTGGAGGGAAGAATGACATTGAGGAGAATGTGCAAATTGGTTCCACAGGTGGGGGGGAAAAGAGGAACGAATGAGTGGAGGTGAGCAGTGTTTCTGGAATTTGAGAATTTCACCAGAAGGGTTTGCTGGCAGTCTGAATTCACCCTGTAGAAACCTGGAGGAAAGGGGTGGGGGGGGGGGGGGCGGGGGAGAGGTGACATAAGCACAAAAAGGGCAGAGGGTGCAAGAACAGAAAGGAGGCAGTGGAAGACAGAGAACCATCGACCCACCTGTGATGTGAAAGTACCTGGCCGTTGGATTCGGTTTCATTGTGGGAGACTATAATGATCTTGAAGGCCTTGCTTTCCACAGCGCCGAGCTACGAAAGGTGTGAGGCGGGGGCGCTAGCCCAGAGGGGAGGTCAATACTCCATGCTGCAGATGAAGGCCTTATAGGTGGATAAGAGTTCAGATGTGCCAAGGAAGGAATTCACATGACGGAGGAGACCCAGTTGGCGACTGGCTTTGCAGGCCAACTTTAAAATGTGCCGTTGCCTCCTTTCTCTGTTTGTCTTTTTTTCTTTTGTTGGTTGATATCTCCATTTGTGGGTTTCTCCAGGTCTCAAAGTATCCACATTCGTGTGTGTGTGTGTGTGTGTGTGTGTGTGTGTGTATACATATATGAGTGTGTGCATGTATATATGTGTAAGTGTATGTTTGTGCATGCAAGTTGCTGTTAGCTGCTATCTCCACACGTGGGTGAGTTTCAGGAGAGGGTTCAAAGACCTACCAGGTCTCAAAGTATCCACCTCAGTTGTGTGTGTGTGAGTGTGCGTGAGATTGTGTGTGTGTGTGTGTGTGTGTGTGTGTGTGTGTGTGTGTGTGTGTGTGTGTGTGTGTGTGTGTGTGAGATTGTGTACATGTGTGTGTGTGTGTGCTTGTGTGTATGTGTGTGTGAGATTGTGTGCATGTGTAGATGTGCATGTGTGTGTGTCTGCTTGTGTGTATGTGTGTGTGTGTGTACAGTCACGTGAAAAAGTACGTACACCCCTACATTTATCACTACTTCAAATACCTAAAATTAGAATCAGGTGCATCAGCTCAGGTGAAGTCTCTAAGAACCCCAGAATGTCATCACGGGACCTACAGGTAGCTCTTGCCACTGTTGATGTCAAAGTGCACGATTCTACCATTAGAAAGAGGCTGCACAAATTTGATCTACATGGGAGGTGTGCCAGGAGCAAACCTTTGCTGTCCAGAAAGAACATCAGGGCAAGACTAAAGTTTGTCAATGAACACCCAGGCAAAGACCAGGACTTCTGGAACAATGTGCTCTGGACAGATGAGTCAAAGGTAGAGCTATTTGGCCACAGTACCAGAAGACATGTTTGGCGAAAACCAAAGACAGCATTTGACCACAAGAACCTGATACCAATTGTAAAGCATGGTGGTGGAAATATTATGGTTTGGGGCAGCTTTGCTGCATCAGGGCCTGGGCAGCTCACCATCATAGAATCCACTATGAATTCTTCATTGTACCAGAGGGTGCTTGAGGATAATGTGAGGCCATCTGTTGGAAAGTTGAAGCTCAACCGAAGGTGTACCTTGCAACATGACAATGACCCTAAACATACCAGTAAATCCACCAAGGAATGGCTGAAAAGAAATAAATGGAGGGTTCTGGAATGGCCAAGTCAAAGCCTGGATCTAAATCCCATCGAGATGTTGTGGGGGGATTTGAAACGAGCTGTGCATGCAAGAAACCCCTCAAACATCGCACAGCTGAAAGAATTCTGCATGGAGGAGTGGGCAAAAACTTCTCCCAGTCGATGTCAGAGACTGGTAGACAGTTATAAGAAACGCCTACTTGAGGTTGTTTCTGCCAAAGGGGGCAATACCACCTATTAGAGCCAAGGATGTACTTGGCTATTTCCACAATAAATGGTCATTTTGACGGACCCTACTTTGAAGTGTATTCTTGACTGGATATGTTGGTCGAAGAATGTGAGCTAAATTCTGTTTGAGAGCACATGTAATAAAGTTATAATGGAAATAAAATCATCGCCGAGTTGTGCCTCATTTCATTTGTGTGGGAGTGTATTGTATGAAAGAGTGTGATACAGAAAGCACTTTTTGTGTACTGTTGTATTGTACATCATGTTCATGTCTCTCAGGTTGGCCCTGTTTGAAATCTGGGTGATAATTATTTTAGTTATTGTTGAACACGACGGTCAGTTCTTTCAATTCAGTTGGAGTTCAATCTATTTCTGTTTCATAGTTTTTTTTGGAGAGACCGCAAAACTTCATTACCCACGTAACGCATGTCCGTCAAAATATTGCGTGAGTAAGACAGCAGAGTTGTAAAATAGTCGGAAGATGTACACATTTTATGCTTGCAACAAAATATGCAGGGGTGCTTATACCTTCCGTTCACAAATGTCAAATAAGGCCTACTTTGTAAATACTAATGAATAAAATGTTACTAATTCGGAAGTGTGTTGTCCGTCAAATTGTTACGTGGGTAATATGTCATTCCCAAATCGGTAAGCATGGTGAGCACCGCTGCACACTCCATTGAAACACGGTTTCTTAGCAGATATCGCTTACCCACTACCAGCATCACAAAACAATCGCTAGTTCCATGGGAATCTCGGCACTACGATCTGTCCAATGTGTTACGTGGGTAATGAAGTTTTGCGGTCTCTCCAAAAAAAAACTATGAAACAGAAATAGAATGAACTCTAACTGAACTGAATTGAAAGAACTGACCGTAGTGTTCAACAATAACTAAAATAATTATCACCCAGATTTCAAACAGGGCCAACCTGAGAGACATGAACATGATGTACAATACAACAGTACACAAAAAGTGCTTTCTGTATCACACTCTTTCATACAATACACTCCCACACAAATGAAACGAGGCACTACTCGGCGATGATTTTATTTCCATTATAACTTTATTGCATGTGCTCTCAAACAGAATTTAGCTCACATTATTTGACTAACATATCCAGTCAAGAATACACTTCAAAGTAGGGTCAGTCAAAATGACCATTTATTGTGGAAATAGCCACTTACTTTTTCCACATGCGAAATTTGCATTTATGTTTATTTAAATTATACAATGGACTACAAAATGTAAATGTTTCATGATATTTGTTATATTATATCACCTTTATCTATCAATATTGTTGAAATGAAGATCAAATAGCTGTATGTTGAAAAAGTCAAAACTTTACATGGGGTGTACTTACTTTTTCACGTGACTGTATACATGTGTGTATATATATATATATATATATATATATATAGATATATACACACACATACTATTTCAGTGCCGTTACCATACTACTGTAAATATTATTACCCTGTGCATGCGAAGAAAAAGTGTGGGGTTAAGCAATTGGTTCATATCTGTCCATCTGTCTCATCAGTTTATGATCGATGAACAACTTGTTTAAATTGAATGTTAGATTTTGAACATGAATCGGTAGACAAGTTTGCCGTTTTACCATATTTACCTCTGCCAACGAAGGTGGATGGAGGTTATGTTTTCACCCCTGTCTGTCTGTTTGTCGATGTGTCAACAGGATATCTCAAAAAGTTGTGGACCGATTCGGACGAAATTTGGTGGAGAGGTAGTGTATGTGACAAGGACGAAATGCTTCGATTTTGGTGAAGATTCGAATCCGCATCTGGATCAGAGAATTTTTAAAAGTGATTCTTCCCCATTGAGTGATCGGGCTAAAACTGATATATGGCTAATTTCATATTTATGGGGTCCAACATGTGACATTAGGTCCAACATTTCAAATCAATTAAATATGTATAAACATGTGATTTAGTTGTCGTAAAATACTTATATTTTCAGAAATTTGAAAAACTATTCCACACACAGCACTCTCTATTGAGGAGAAAATCATTTGAATGGTCATGGGTCAGGCTTAATATATTGTTACGGAATCGGACGACGGCACTCCCCTTACCGAGGGGGGTTTAATCCCCTCGTCTTGTTAAGCTGGCCGTCTCCATTCCTGGTACCTGTAACGTTCCTCTGCGGGGGGGGGGGGGGGGGGGATCAGGGTTAATCGTCCAGGGTTTATCCCGAATACCTTTATCAGTCCCTCCGCAGAACAGGGAGACAAGTACTGCTCGAACCCCTGACAAGATGGTATTTGCCGAGCGGTTTTAGCAACCCGAAGTTCGAGCCGTTAGCAAAGACTAACCCGATCCTGAGCGTTGGCCAAATCGTGCCACGTATATCAATTGGTAAAAGACAAAGACGATCGGACGAGAATGAAGAAGACAAAGGTAGGAAGAACAGGTATTTATTAATTACTATTTACACAACCAAAGAAAGAAGGAAACGAAGGTAATTTACAGTGAAAGATAGGAGACACAGGGCAGCTTATACTTACACAGGCTTAACTTATACCCAAAGGACAAGACAAACTCACGTACACGAATGGATAGTGTGGCAGGGATGGTATGGGAAGGGAGAGAAGAGTCCGTTCAGGATGGCAGGCTGGAGGCGAATGGCCGCCGAATCCTCCGCAATCTGGTTCACGTGCAGGTTCGCTCGCAGCAGCGCGTCAGCTTCATGCGCAGGGGCTGTTCCAAGCAGCGTCTCCCTCAGGCCTCGTACGTCCTCCGCCTCATGCGTTCTCCCTCCACAGAACTGCCAGCTCACCTCTCCACAGAAGGACTCCTCAGAACTCTCTCAACTTTGGTTCAGCGCACCTCCCTCAGAACTGAGGTGGGGGCTCCGCGCAACGGGTTATATAGCGCCACACCCTGGAACATTCGCGAAACTGCTCGATCGTTCTCTCTCCGCCCTCTCAAGCCAAACCCACTCATTCTTGGTTGGTCGGCAAGGGCTTTCTTGGCTCCACCTCTTGATGATGATGGGCGGGCCACGCCCGTCTTCTCCGAGATGAAGCACATGGGCAATGGAGGGTGAATGCAGTTGGTAATGTAGACGAATGCAGTTGGTAATGTAGGCGAATGCAGTTGGTAATGTAGGCGAATGCAGTTGGTAATGGAGGCTTTGGGCAATTGAAAAGGGGGGGATCTATCTTATTTCATTTGGTGCAGTGTAAGGTCAACTAGTGGAGACACAGCCTTAAACTGAAACACAAAATAATGATGTATCTATAGAGAGGTTCTACGATTGGCTACGTGTGTGCGATGGACTAACTAAAGGACGACCTTTGACTTTTTTTTTTTTTTTTTTTTTGTATACTGAATCGAGGCTCGTGAAAGAGCTGACATTTACTTCACAAACAAATCAACCAGACAAACAAAATATATAAAAAGAGGGAGCGGAAGACAAGAGAATGGGAAGCACACAAACACTTGAGAGCACACAACATTTGAGAGCAGGGAGATGTGTGGGAGGGAGAGGGCTCGGGAGGAGGAGGCGTGGGAAGGGGTGGGGGGGTGGGGGGTGGGAGAAGTATAAAACACAAGGACACCAAGGACTTCCAGGTCAGAAGTTGGTATTTCAAAAAGTGGAATTGGGGTGAAATTTACAAAGGTATTTACAAATTACACAAATTTACACAAATGGACCCCACGGGTTGGGGCCTGGCCCCACTGCTGGGGAAGTCTTGCTTGCGGACCTCGTTGAGGTGGCGCCTATGCCACGCAGGTGGACCACCCTAGTCGGCCCCTGCTGGCCATAATTTTCATTATGGGTCTTACAAAAGACCTTTACACAAATGGAGGTATTTACAAAGAATCATTACATTATTTACAAGGGGGTATATTTACAATCAATTACACAAAGTGCACGGTTTCCCAAATCCGTTAGACTGCCCCCTTCCTCCTCCAGGCACGTCCCGGGCCGATAAAACTTTAACTTAATGTGGCACGCAGGTGTAATACCCTCTATAATTAACCTGACCCTGAGTGCGACAGTTTAAAAACACAAATAAATATGTCCCCTTGTTGCGTTGCACCCTACCTAACAGATTCACACCCACAGAATAACCGAATTGCGGAATTAATTTTCAAACTAAACATTGACGGTGGGGAGCATTATTTACAAGTTACACTATTTGTATTTACACTACTGCAACCCAGGACCTGTCATTTCTTTTGGGAGACAAAAATAATCCTGTGGGAGGGAGGAGACAGCATGCACTGCATTGACGCACCAGCACCAAAATTCAGTCACGGACGATCCAGTGCGACATTGCACAATACTATAAAAAAAACACAACTGGTGGTCTTGGTCTTCTGCTCCCTCTGCTGGCCGATGTCGTTCTTCCAGTTGTTGTCTCTCTTCCTTACTTACGGCCTATTTGGTGGTATAAACAAAAAACACAACACCACAAAAAGGGCACCAAAGTGTCCGCTTTTTAATTATGGCCAGCAGGGGCCGACTAGGGTGGTCCACCTGCGTGGCATAGGCGCCACCTCACCGAGGTCCGCAACAAGACTTCCCAGCAGTGGGGCCAGGCCCCAACCCGTGGGGTCCATGAGTGGTGCTCGGCCACAGACATGTGGTCCATATGGTGGTGCTCGGCCACAACGTGGTCCATATGGTGGTGCTCGGCCACAACGTGGTCCATATGGTGGTGTATCGATGCAGGCAGCTGGTTGCGGGGATTCGGGCACACAATGGCGGACTCCCGCACGCTCCCCCTCAGTGCCCAGAGAGCACGGTCCATGGGTGGGGAAGGAAGACAAAGTGGCAGCGTTAGCAAGGGGTAAGGTCACAAGGATACACATCAATCAAGGTAATGCAGGGTGAGGTGCACACGGAGAGCGAAGTGAGAAAGCTCGTTCCTAACGTACGCCACCCCTCCTGTCACCTACTCCACCCTTGCCCTTACCCCATATTTACAAAATCTACACTTTTACAAATTTGTCACTACCGTCACGTCTTCCCCATATCTCCCCTAATTACCAAATTTGTCACCACAATCCCTCTAACCAAATTTGCCATCACCAATTCATCATCAATCCTCATAAGGAGGAAGAGATGGAACATCAGCACAATGTCACACCCACGTCATGATGCGTCTCACAATCCAAAACATTTGCACAAAAAAACAATAACAACCCATGGCATGGCGTGGAGTTCTGTCACCTCAGGTGAGTGGATGCAGATGGTGCGAGGAGATTTCAATCCTAACTACTTCCTAAATGACATTAACACACTTTACACTACCCGGGGTCTTTCCCTGCCAAACCATTGGCCATCTTACACTCTATGCGGTTTTAAGAACCAAACTCCCATTGACCAAACTGTGGGGCTCATCAATATGGGGTCTCACTCCCTGATTCAACTCCCTGTGCCTTCGCACAATTTCTGGGCTGAGTCGTGTAGCTCCCCTAACTGGTCTACTTACCTGTGCGCCTCCGCCACTGAAGTTGCCTCCCGAGCTTACCTGCTCCTCGCTAACCTACCTGGGGAAGGCCCTCCCTGGCGCTTACCCCCTCGGTGCCCTCTCTGGCACTGGGCTACCCGGGTCCTTCCTCTGGATCCTCGGGCCCCATTGAACTCTAACTGGCTCCCAGAGCCTACCTGCGGCCTCACCTGGCCGACAGACTACCAGTTGCGGAGAGCTCAACCAACCATCCCTCTAACAGGCCACACGCCCAGCCTTTTCCATGTCACTAATGCACCCATCCAAACACCATTCTTCCACACGCACCACAGATGCCAATATCCAACCACAATTTACCTATACCCTCTACCTAACTCTTAAACTACCCTCCCCAGGTATTCGTGATAGGGGTCCATCCTCCCCATAAACTCCCTTCGCACCAACCACTCCACTCCACAGTTTCCACCATACTCACTCCACACCATCCATTCCATACTCCATTTCATACCAGTTATGTCATTCAATCATTTTCCATACAACACACAACCATTCTCCATACACCTGTTCACTTGCACACCTGTGCAATCACAACTGGTGCCACCTGCACCCTCCTTCCTCCGGGACCATTTGCTCAATACAACGCCCAATCACCATTACTCACTCATACACTGCTCCATACACCTTCTGCACACACACGGCACCATTCACGAGCATTGCCTCTCAAAACAAAGATTCTCACACGCAATGCCTCATTCGATAAACCACAAACACACTGCATCATCTAACTACCTGGTGCCCTTCTAAAACTCACGCTTTCCCCAGTCGCCCCTTATATTATCGCGCTCCTCCGTCGTTATAATCCACTAATCTGCTACGCCCCCTACTACAGGTATCATGTCGCTACTTAACCCTACAGTTACCTATGGTCATTTCTCTCGATCCCTATACATTATCCAAACCCTCCCTCGGCGAGCTTACACTGCCAAAACCCTATAACTAATGCTCATGTGCCCGGGTTGTGAGGGATGGCAGAGTTGCCATCCCTCCACATCGGGCATCTTCCACAATCACCCCCAGTCCTCTGACACTACGAGCCCCCTTCGCAAGAGGGACTGGGTCCTGCCTCGGCATCTAGAGCCGAGGCGATCCACGAGGGCGCCTGCTCGCCGGCATAAGGTCTTATCCGGTCGGCATGGACGATCCGAGGGAGGGCTCGTGGCCCCATTTTGATCTTAACGACCACGTCACAGACTTGCGACAGGACGACTCCCGGGCCTTGCCAGGGGGAGGTGAGTTTGGGGCACCTACCCTTCCGCCTCCGGGGATTGAAGAACCAAATCTTCATCCCCAGAGCGTACTGGCTCCCCTGGTCGTACCTGCGCTTCATCTTGGCCCCCGCCAGATAGAGCTGGCGGCAGGCGAAGGTATGGACCCGCTCCATGCCTTCCTCCAGGTGACGTGCGTAACCCTCCCTCGGCGGGATATCTGTGGTCTCTGGCACGGGACCGCATAGCAAGTCGGCGGGAGCCCGCAACTCCCGCCCATACATGAGCAACGCTGGACTGCATGCGGTGGCCCCGTGCTGGCTGGTTTGGTAGGCCATTAACAAGTATGGGAGATGTTCGTCCCAGTCATCCTGAAGGGTGGTGGTGAACAAGGCCAGTTGTTGTATCAATGTTCGATTGAACTAGTCCGTGGGCTGAGTAGGGTTTACATGCACCCCCCCCCCCCCCCCACAACTTAACTTCCCGGGTATGTCCATGTACCCCCCACTCTAGGGGTTAGGAAAAACCATGTTAACAGAAAAAAAACATTCCCTCATAGTTTGACCTCTGGTGACCTCATTTGCATATAACACATATCATTGTAAAGAGTGTCCCAGGACAAACATTTTGAGGGGTCATATGCAACCATAGGATGACGAGGTAAAACGTTATGGCCATTTGAATTTCGCCTACCCCTAATTTTCGGAAATCACTGACACGGGGGGGGGGGGGGGGGGGGTAACATCAAAATATGCGTGGGAGGTACCTTGGGAATGAGTTTTTTTTCTGTTTACATGGTTTTTCCTAACCCCTAGGGTGGGGGGTACATGGACATACCCGGGAAGTTAAGTTGTGGGGGGGGGTGCATGCAAACCCTACTCAGCCCACGGACTAAACCTTTCCACCATCCCGTCAGATTGTGGCCGCAAGTGCATGGTCCGTGTTTTCCGAATTGACAGGAGTCTGCACACATCTTTTAGCAATTGACTTTCAAAATTTCGTCCCTGATCAGTGTGCAGCTCCTGTGGAATCCCATGCCGACATACAAATCCTTCCACGAAGGCCTGTGCCACCACCCCGGCTTCTTGGTTGGGGAGGGCGTAGGCCTCCAGCCACTTGGTGAAATAGTCCATTACCACGAGGATGTACTTGTTACCTTGGCGGGTGCGGGGCAGCGGTCCTAGAATATCCATAGCCACCCGCTCAAGGGAGGCCCCCACCTGGTGTAATTGAAGGGGGGCCCTCATCCTCCGTGCTGGCCCCTTTTTGGCAGAACAGGCGTCGCATCTCCGACACCAGTCCTATATGTCGCGCCCCATATTTACCCAATAGAACCTCCGGCGGAGATGTTGTCTTTGTCCTGCCCAAATGGCGGCCGGAGCGGGTACCATGCACCTGCTGTAATATGATGTTCTTAAATTTGTCAGGGACTATCACCAGCCAGGAAGTTCTCTCAGAGGGAACCTCCACCCACTTGCGATATAAGATGTTGCCTTTCAATTCCAGGGTCTGCCACTGAGCCCAATACGCCTTCGTTTGCGCCCCGAGGGGGGTGACCTCTTCCCCTTTAGGTCTTTGCCACAATTTGACCCATTCGTACACCGGTCCCAGGACGGGATCCTCCTGCTGGGCCGTGCTCCAAGCCAAAATTCCGAATTCTTCATCTGCAGTTAGTGGCAAAATTGGCCCTCTCACCCGGGTTGCCCGGACGACGAGGATCGGGGCAGAATCGCCCAATTGCTCCCTCTCCTCGTGTCTCGCACAAAATTTACAGTTTTCCCCCAGACAAGGACGACGAGAGAGTGCGTCGGCATTACCATGGGCCTTCCCGGCCCTATGGGTCACATTAAAATCGTACTGCTGCAACTTTTCCAACCACCTTGCAATTTGGCCCTCCGGTTCCTTGAACCGAAGGAGCCATTGCAAGGAGGAATGGTCAGTTCGAACCAAAAATTTCCGCCCGTACAGGTACGGGTGGAAATAGTTCATGGCAGCCAGCATAGCCAATAGTTCCTTGCGGTGACGCAATAATTTCGTTCGGGCCTACTCAAGGCCCGACTATAATAAGCAATCACTCTCTCCACGCCCTCCTGTGTCTGAGACAAAACTGCACCCAATCATTCCTGGCTTGCATCCGTGTCCAGGGTAAATGTCCCGTCACTAGTGGGGTAAGCTAGAATGGGTGCGGATATCAAACACCCCTTCAATTTTAGGAAGGCCTCTTGTCACTCCCTTGTCCAATTCAATCTCGTCCCCTTCTCCGTAAGCCGGTGGAGGGGACGGGCCAACTCCGCAAATTTCGCCACAAAGCGCCGGTAGTAGGAGCAGAGTCCCAAAAATCCCCGCACCTCCTTGATGGTACGCGGTGCAGGCTACTCCTCTACCGCTGTAATTTTGCCTGGGTCTGTTTTTACCCCCTCGCGACCGATAACGTGACCTAGATAGGCCACCTCTCTTGCAAACAAGGTGCACTTACTCGGACTCAGCTTCAACCCTGCCTGTCTGAGGCACCCGAACACCTGGTCCAAATTAGCTATGGCCTGGGGGAATGTTTTGGCATGTACTAGGACGTCATCCAGGTATACCAGGCATGATTGCCATGGCATGCCGCCTAGTACATGCTCCATTAATCGCTCAAAGGTGGCGGGGGCGTTACACAACCAAACGGCATCACAGTGAACTGATACAGCCCCTTACCTGTGGAAAATGCCGTTTTCTCCTTCCCTGTCCTATCCATCTCCACCTGCCAATACCCACTCTTGAGGTCTAAAGTTGAAAACCAATTTGAGCCCACAACGGCATCGAGGGTGTCATCAATTCTTGGCAGGGGATATGAGTCCTTGAGTGTCACGTTGTTTAGCTGGCGATAGTCCACGCAGAGACGCGTGGTCCCATCTTTATTTTTGACCAGCACAACGGGTGACATCCAGGGACTTCCTGAGGGCTCGATGACGCCTGCATCGAGCATCTTTTCTACCTGCTCTTCAGCTTCCACCCTCTTGCTCCAAGGGAGCCGTCGGGCGGGCTGACGAATAGGCCGGGCCTCACCGGTCTGGATCTGATGTTTCACCAGGCCCGTACGTCCAATATCCTCGGGGGACAAGGAGAAGAGATCCAAATGAGATCCAATCAGTTTGTGTAAGGCCTCCCTCTGGGTACCTCCCAACTCTACGCTACTTCGATTAACCATCTCGCAAATGGGATCGGGCCAATTCCTAGTATTTATTGAAGGCTCCCCCTGGGGCCGGCTCGGCTGGATGTTCTCGCCCCCCCCCCACTAACGCGACTTCTCTAACTGGGGTGCAGCCAGCTACCTTCATGCCCCTCACTATAGTGTGTGGTTCTGTGCTGATATTAATTACTCGGACGGCCACCACCGGCCCGTCCGTGTTGACGAGGGTGCGGCCCACGATTAAGCCAGGTATGGATCGCGCTGCCACCGGTTCGACCAGGCCGCAGGACTCCTGCCATGTTGGGCGAGCTAACCACCGGGCCGGCACTATGGCCTCGGCCCCCGGAGGGATAGTCACGGCCTCAGGAGCCTCCAGCTCCACCCTTTCAGCCGTGCTCACCCCCTCCAATGGTAGCTCCTCTACTCCCACTTGCAGGACCCCCCAGCACAAGTCGATTTTACAACCGCTGGCAGTCAACAAATCCAACCCTATTAAGCATGGGTCGCACACCTCCGCCACCCAAACCTCTATCTCTTTCTTTACCGATCCCAACTTGAGGGTCACAAAACCATGCCCTATGATCGGAGCCGTTACCCCGGTAGCCAGCTGCAAACTATGATTTTCCAGACGCTGGATTTTACCCCAGCCGTCTGCACTCGAATTAAGGACCACGGGGCTGATGATCGTGGCGCTGGCTCCCGTGTCCACAACGGCGTCTACCCCCACGCCGGCAATTTTTCATCGAATTGTGAGGCTACCTGTTCCAATTTGGCCACAATGAATGACCTGTCGCGTCAATGAGGGCTCCTCTCCATCCCCCATTGCCGAACACCGCCCTGCATGCTCGGCACGTTCTAGTTTCCCGGGCTCTGGCGGGGGGGGGGGGGGGGGGGGGGGTCTGAGGTCGGCTAGGCCGATCGATACGGGGCGGAGTCGAGGGCATCGGCTGGCGGGGAGTGTCCCGGCGAGGAGCTCGACACTCCCACGCACGGTGACCCAGCCGAGCACAATTATAGCACCTCACCTGGTAAGGTGCTTGCCTCCGGTATTCCAAATTCCCCCCCCTGAATGTCTGAATTGGTGTACTCTGTCGTGGCCCACCGGATGCCACCGCCGGGGCCGCCTGCCATGGTCCAGATCCCGCCAGGTGCCGGTCCACCAGCCTCCGGACCATGCTCTCCAGGTCAGGGCCCCCTAGGGGGGCCGCCACCCATCACGGGCCCTACCTGACACACCGCCACTGCGTGGCGCTCGCCTCCCCGGGCCAGGGGCCTCGCTGCTTCCCAACGGGCTGCAGCGTCGGCCGCCTGGCTCATGGTCTGCGGGCACCACATGGCGAGCTGTTGTTGGAGCTCCGGATCCGGAAGAGCCTGGATAAAGTGATCCAGCGCCAGGCTTTCCTGGGAACTCGCTGCCATGTCCGCGTGTGCGATTCCCACCGCGCGGCGAATGTCATGGGCAAAGTTCCCCGATGGTCTCCTGGGGCTTGCGTTTGCGCTGAGCAAGCTGAGCTTTAACAAGCTCGCTTTGCTGTTCAATACCGATTCTATTAATTAAGGCCGCGCGGAGAGCTGGCAGGGTGAGAGCACCCGGTGGTAAAGCTGTCAGCACCTCCGCCGCCGCGCCCCCACAAGGTGTACTCCACCTTCGTCTGGATTCCAACCGTTGCCTCTTCACACGTATTTGAACTGCGCCAGGTACGCCCTCAGATCACTCTTGCCGTCATATGGCGCGAGTGAGACCTTGTGGGCGCCCGAAGGCCGGACCCCGTGCGTCACTCCTTGCGGGGTCAGCGCGGGGCCGAACCGTTCGGGCCCCCACAGTACACTATTCCCGGGGGGCTCCCGTGCATCCCCCGTTCCTCTAAACACTACCCGTCGGTGTCGATGCCTGGGTTGCCCCTCCGCAACCCACTCCATACCCGCACACCCTTGCTCACCAATACCCCTCGCACTCCCCATAGTCGGACCTCCTTGCACACCTCCTCCTTCCACACACTCTGCACCTGTCGCACACCTCATCAGCGGCCTCCCACGAACGCCCAGGTCCAAACCAACACCCAAGCCCACTGAATCTCGCCTCACACCATATACATTTCCGATTATATCGCCACTCACCTCGGCACCTCGTCTTCACTCCTCCTCCGCCACCTGCAATCTCTTTATTTGGTCAGTAAGCACATCATCATGATTTGAGCACAGACCTTGTACATAATCCATCACTTCCTCCTTTATCTCCCTCTTAGTCTCCCTCAGTCTCTTCTTAATTTCACTTACCCCCTCTTCCACTTCCTCTAATTTTTGTTTCACCTCTTTTATTTCCCGGTGCGCCCCCTCAATTTCTTCCTCTAAGGCCACCTTGGTCGTCTCTATGTGCGTTCTTACTTCCCGTTCTTTTGTCTCCATTGCCTCTGTCACCTCGTCCAACCTCTTTGTCAACCCCTCGTGTACCATCTGACATTCCCTCTTTGTCGCTATAAGTTCTTTCTTTATTTCCTTCTGGGTCACTTTCAACCCCCCTATTACCGCCATATTCTTTTCCACCTGCTCCCCCAATTCCTTTTGTCCCACCGTTAGCTGCTCTACTCCCCGCGTCAGGTCTTCTGTTCCCCCCTGTAACCTAGCCGTACTATTCCTCACCTCTTTCTCCATGCACTCCTCACCCCGCTTTACCTCCTCGCGTACCCCCGCGACCTCTTCGTCCACACCTCGCCTTATCTCCTCCCCCATCTCTCCAATCTCTTTGGTAGATGCCGCCCTCATCTGTTCCAAATCATTCCTCTGGGCATCCAATTTACCTTCCAACCCGATTTTTACCTCCTCTATCTGATTCCCCATCTGTTTAATTTCCCGGGCGGATTGCTCCCCTATTTCCCTCAATTTGCCTTCCATAGTGTTTTCTAACCCCCCTAACCCATTCTTCACCCCTTCCATTTGGTTCTCCTGGGTGGCCATTCTATTTTCCAACCCCGTTAACCCATTCTTCATTTCCCCGATTTGGTTACCCACGTCCTCCAGTTGGCCCCCCAATTTACCTTCAAGCCCTTCCAACCTGTTGTCTAACCCCTCAAATTTATTGTCTAACCCCTCAAATTTGGCTTCTAGCCCCCCGATTTGATTTCCCATCTCAGTTTTCAATCCTCCAATTTGGTTTTCTAAACCTCCAATTTGGTTTCCCATTTTCTCACTCATCTTATTGCTCCGAGCATCCATTTTATTTTCCATTTGCTCACCCATCTTGGCCATAAGGGCCTCCATTTGCAGCATGAAAAGGTTCAAATCCACCGGTGCTGCGGGCGTGGCTGCCGCAGCCACGTGCAAGGCGCCGCCATTTTGTGCGCCTGAAATCTCCGCTACCACATCCTCATTGCTCTCCTCCTCCATTACTCCCACTGCCTCCCTGGGGTCCTGGGTCGACTCCAAACCCTCTTCTAACTCCCCTACCGGCATCCGGTCGCCTTGATTATCCATGGCACGATTTTAATTTAGGATTTTAAACAAAATTTCGGCCGCTCCAAATTTTGACCAAATTTTTAGTTGTTTTAAAAATTTGGTACGGGCCTCAAATCCCACTCCCCGACACCAATTGTTATGGAATCGGACGACGGCACTCCCCTTACCGAGGGGGGTTTAATCCCCTCGTCTTGTTAAGCTGGCCGTCTCCGTTCCTGTAACGCTGCTCTGCGGGGGGGGGGATCAGGGTTATTGGTCCAGGGTTTATCCCGAATATGCTTATCAGTCCCTCCGCAGAACAGGGAGGCAAGTACCGCTCGAACCCCGGACAAGATGGTATTTGCTGAGTGGTTTTAGCAACCCGAAGTTCGAGCCGTTAGCAAAGACTAACCCGATCCTGAGCGTTGGCCAAATCGTGCCATGTATATCAATTGGTAAAAGACAAAGACGATCGGACGAGAATGAAGAAGACAAAGGTAGGAAGAACAGGTATTTATTAATTACTATTTATACAACCAAAGAAAGAAGGAAACGAAGGTAATTTACAGTGAAAGATAGGAGACACAGGGCAGCTTATACTTACACAGGCTTAACTTATACCCCAAGGACAAGACAAACTCACGTACACGAATGGATAGTATGGCAGGGATGGTATGGGAAGGGAGAGCAGAGTCCCTTCAGGATGGCAGGCTGGAGGCGAACGGCCGCCGACTCCTCCGCAATCTGGTTCACGCGCAGGTTCGCTCGCAGCAGCGCGTCAGAGCTTCACGCGCAGGGGCTGTTCCAAGCAGCGTCTCCCTCAGGCCTCGTACGTCCTCCGCCTCATGCGTTCTCTGCCTCATGCGTTCTCCCTCCACGGAAGTGCCAGCTCACCTCTCCACAGAAGGACTCCTCAGAACTCTCTCAACTTTGGTTCAGCGCACCTCCCTCAGAACTGAGGTGAGGTGAGGGCTCCGCGCAACGGGTTATATAGCGCCACACCCTGGAACGTTCACGAAACTGCTCGATCGTTCTCTCTCCGCCCTCTCAAGCCAAACCCACTCATTCTTGGTTGGTCGGCAAGGGCTTTCTTGGCTCCACCTCTTGATGACGATGGGCGGGCCACACCCGTCTTCTCCGAGCTGAAGCACATGGGCAATGGAGGGTGAATGCAGTTGGTAATGTAGGCGAATGCAGTTGGTAATGTAGGCGAATGCAGTTGGTAATGTAGGCGAATGCAGTTGGTAATGTAGGTGAATGCAGTTGGTAATGGAGGCTTTGGGCAATTGAAAAGGGGGGGATCTATCTTATTTCATTTGGTGCAGCGCAAGGTCAACTAGTGGAGACAGCCTTAAACTGAAACACAAAATAATGATATATCTATAGAGAGGTTCTATGATTGGCTACGTGTGTGCGATGGACTAACTAAAGGACGACCTTTGACCTTCACACAAATTGAGGTATTTACAAAGAATCATTACATTATTTACAAGGGGGTATATTTACAATCAATTACACAAAGTGCACGGTTTCCCAAATCCGTTACACTATTAACTTATCATAATAACCATATTAATCACTGCCCTTCGTCTTTCAAGAATCAATTTCAATTTGTAAACGAGGCGCGAAAGCCAGCTTCTGGATTATCAAGACACTCACAGCGTAAACACGGGACGCGACAATCTTTGCTTCCCTCTGGTTTTTGTTGTGCAGTGTACACGTTGAGAATCTATCAATATAAATGAAAATTCGGCAAATAATTAATCAAATCGAGAACTTACACTCAAATTTCAGTCAGCCATGTTATCATGAACGTAGGTTTGCTGGGCTTTCCAAAACCTGGGCTGAGTAGCGTGCGATGGTTACAGCCACACTGCCCACCACAGCGTAAATTGGTATTCCCACTCGCACTACGTATAAGGGTGACTAGACGAAGGAAAATTTTGCTACCCATGCGCGCTTCCAGTTTTGCCCCGTCGTCTGCACCGTTCAAAAACAACAACATCCGGGAATTCTATGAGGGGTAGTTTCATGAAAATCGGAGCTCATCTGATGTGATAGTTTTATATGGGAAAATGCACAACGTAAAAAATGTCGGGGGACGCGATTTCCAACCTCTCCACGTAATTACGCGTGTTCGTAATTTCTTCTTCAACATGCCACGATGTTATCTAAATGCTTAATCATCATTTTGTGGAATGATTACTCATGAATATATTGATCATTTCCCCCTCATGGCTACTTATTTTGAATTTACACTTCATATAAATGACAGTTTCATACGTAAAACTGGGGGACACGAAGATTTACGTTGTGAGTCATAATTGTTAAACCAACGGCACACAAAGTGATAAACACATGATACTATACAACTATACAAAAATTGTTGTTAATTATTAATGTTTTTATTCGCAATGAAAAATACATGAATTCAAGCACAGCAGTGAAGTTGCATTTCAAAAGAATATATTTATACCGTAAGTCACAAAGAAAATGAAAAAAAATACGGGGACACCAACACTTCTTTTAAGATTATGGTAAAATCTTAGTATCAATAATGCTTTTCCATTTACACATTGGAACACCCAATTGCTGCTCTACCAGAATAATGATATGAAACTCATATGAGGTTATATGGGATATTAGGAAAATCATGCAAATTTCAGTCATTTTATAATTCACTGTTGGACTACACAAATATGGAATTAGCCATATCAATGATAGCAGGATATCTCAAAAAATTATGGACGGATTTAGGCGAAACTTGGTGGACTGGTTGGGTGTGTGACAAGGACTAATCGATTCGATTTTGGTGAAGATCTGAATATGTATTCAGATATGAGAATTTCTTTTTTAAAGTGATTCTTTCCCATTGAGAGATCGGGTGAAAAGCGATATATAACATGATATTTAAACAAAGTTATGGACAAGTTATGAATAAACTTGATGGACGTGTTGGTTAGATGACAAGAACAAGCCAATTATATTTTGGTTCAGGTCCGAATCCAGATCCGGCCTATCAGGGGGATACAAAATAAACTGCTCAGCCTCACGCTCTACCGAGTGCCGTTCGAGTTTGGTTTTGAATTCATCCCGATCACGCATGCGCAGAGAAGTAAGATAACATCTTTACCCTGTCTGCCTGTCAAACAAAATTGAAAATCATTCCAAACAGGAAACTTTTTAAGGACGTCATAAAGGACACAAATATGTCGGAATAATTAATGTAACTTGTTAGATACGGTGATGCAATGGAGACTGGGTAAAACCCGGAAGTAATTTACATGCTTTTAAACCTTTATTTAAATTGAATTAACTATTTATTGTAGGATCCCGAAATTCGCGGGATGGGGGTGGGGGGGGGGGGCATACGTTCCTGGAAAATGCCGCAAAGGTCGAAACCGCGAATATGCCGCGAAGGGTCGAAACAACGTATTGTTTTCGGGACATTGCTTCAATGGAAAAGGAAAGGTTCTTGGCAGCCTTGATCAATAAAAATTCCGCAATTGGCTAAGCTGTGAATGGACACCACAAGTGTCGGGACATTGTTTCAATGGGAAAAGGAAAGGTTCCTGGCAGTCTTGATCAATAAAAATTCTGCAATTGGCAAAGCCATGAATTGACACCGCAAATGTCGGGACATTGTTTCAATGGTAAAGGGAAAGGTTCCTGGCAGTCTTGATCAATAAAAATTCCGCGCTTGGCGAAGCCGTGAATGGACACCGCAAATGTCGGGACATTGTTTCAATGGGAAAGGAGAAGGTTCCTGGCAGTCTTGATCAATAAAAATTCTGCAATTGGCGAAGCCGTGAATGGACACCGCAAATGTCAGGACATTGCTTCAATGGGAAAGGGAAAGGTTCCTGGCAGTCTTGATCAATAAAAATTCTGCAATTGGCAAAGCCATGAATGGACACCGCAAATGTCAGGACATTGCTTCAATGGGAAAGGGAAAGGTTCCTGGCAGTCTTGATCAATAAAAATTCCGCAATTGGCGAAGCCGTGAATGGACACCGTAAATGTCGGGACATTGTTTCAATGGAAAAGGGGGGATAAGCTGTTCCTGATTCATCAGGGAAATTTTTTAAAGTTAAAAAAAAAAAATTCGACCATGAATGCACATGATTACAGTTTCATAACAAATGCTTCCAAATATTTTTTTCAATGACAACACCAGAAACCTTTCCAATGTTTATTGAAGGAATGTCATCACAGTTTATTAAAAGTACTTAACCAATGCTTAAGTTTACCGGCTGCCTTTGAATTTATGACTAACTGTGTAACATGATCATCTTTTACAACTTTGTGGTTTCCTTCTCTCAGTGGAATTTTAAAATTATCTTCCCTCTCCCACCTCTTGTTCTCAACAAGTGTTTGCCAATAAACAAAGCACGTTTAATGATCACATTGAGCATCCTCTTTTATATCATAGCAATAAGTCGACATTTAACTCCTAAAAACACATCCGACATCCGATAATAACCGGATAATATGACCACGTTTTAAATATAATTTGAGGACATATTAGAAACCTTGAAACAAAGACGGGGTCGCTACATCGCAGTCTTAACATTTTGTACTAAGCCAGCGAAATAGTATTTTGATATAACATCTGCAACAATTAACCGATACATATTGTTGTGAACCATGGCCTGCTGCCGTTAATGGTTGATGGAGCCTTGCAGAATTGCTTTGGGGAGGATGTAACAAGCAAATGAAAAGCGATGTATTTATTGGCATTTAACCAAATTTGAATGTTGTCTGAACCATGCACGGGTTGCTTTGTTGTTGACAGGTGCTGCTGCAGGAACAGCACAGTACACAGCCTATCCCCAAACCCCTGGACAGCAGTATGGGGCCTACCGACCTCCACAATCAGCTGCCCCAAATGCTCAGCAGCAACGATCTTACACCTATGAGCAGGTAAATACTAGTAATTACAACATTACATTTTGTGGAAATTCTGTCTGACATCTCAAGGCTACAGCACTCATCCTCCCATGAACTGTTTCTTGTAGGGCCAGTACGTGAGTTACCAGCAGTGATAGTGAGGAGGGTTTTGGTTTTGCTTCTCTTCTCTCACATCGACAGTGTTGAATCTCCATCTATAATAAACTGCTGAATAGTCAGTGTTATTTCTGCTAATAAACTGTTTTTCTTGGATGTCTCTGCAACCGAGCAGCAGTTGTAACTTATTTGCGGATAATTTGGTAATGGCTATTCCCCATTTGTTAGCAAAGGAAATGCGACCGATCTTGCATTGGTTCAGAATCACATCGATGTTTTTGGTTAAATCCTGTTTGACATAATCGGTGTCACAAGTGCATGGGTGTTAACTCTCCATCACGAGATGGGATCCCGTCGTGAAAGATTTCTGGCAAAAAATATTTTTACATTGAAAAACTGCCGCAAAATCTTGTACACCCACAGAAAGCCTCTCCTCCCTGCACGACCCACCAGAGCAGCTTGGCAGGAGATTTGCATTCGGCCTTTGTTCACACAAGGTGCTAGTCACAAATAGTGGTGGGGTGTGCTGTAACAAAAGTAATAGTTAGGTCAGACATTTGAAGCTAGGCCCAAAAAGACAGACAGATGCGTGCGGGCCTGTTGTGGTTGTGGCAAACATCTTGTTTACAGGAGGAATGGGTAGAAAACCCTTCTGCACACACGATGAAGAATAAAACGCAAAAAGATGCATTCTTCCAAAAATTCCTCAACTTTGAAGATCAATCCAAATTTAGAACTGTTGTGTACTTCTCAAAATGTTCTCATTTCCTTCGTGGTTTCAAATTATTTGTACGAAACGACATTTTACATGTACATTTCGATTCGGAACATGAATGAACCACACGTGTTGCCAGAGTTGAAAGATTAATGTCATCAAGCCGAGCAACGAGTATTTAGAAAACTGGGAACTATTTCAACCAAAGAACGGGTATCAATAATTACAACCGGTTATGGTTTTGATGGAACACGATCTACTGCACATCAATCCAGTTCAAATCACACGCTCGGATAACGTAGAGCCTTGAAGTAAAAAAAAAAAAATTATTATAAATAAAAGATCGCTGATGTTCCAATCTCCCCAATTTGTTGAGTTAGAGGGCGTGTATAAATATATGATTGGGTACATACATTTTCACATTTACAGTTTTAATCTTCTAATTACAGCACTTTACCTTGTACATGTAAAATACCTAAATTGAATAAAAACTTGTTTTGACAGTTACACACCCTGATAATAATTTAAATTATTGCAATGCAATGTCAATCAATACACCACTTTGGTCGGTTGGATGGGGAGCTGAGGGGGGAAAGGAGTGGTAGATTCCGATGGGTGTATAATGTGCACAAACCTTCAAAGGAAACTTACACAGGTCATTTGGCCCATCATGCCTGTATCATACTCACACTCGGGAGAAGGAGAGGGGGAGGAGAAGCTGCCTGTACCACTCAGTCGCCAATATAGTTATTTGTTAACCTGTTAACACCCATGCAAATGGGACAAGCATTCTGAAATGGCCAACCATGATACATCCTTTAAAAAGTTTATCAAACGCTTTGTCGATGTACATGCATTGTCTTGCTACCACAATGTACCATCATTTGGCAAAAACCATGTCAGAGATACAATATTAACATGTAATAGACGCATTTTGTGCTTGTTATGCCATGACTATAACCCACACCGTTTTATATAGTAGATTTATTGTACACACATTTCCTGATTTTATACACCATGCAGTTTTGTTTTTACACTGCTTGTCCTGCTCTTTCAAGTGTCTGGCATGAAAAACCATTTCCCCTAATGCTCTTCTGTACATTGTAATCTAAAGTGGAATTGCATTGCAGTGGATTGTTTGCATACATATGGTTGTGTGAAATTTGTTTGTGTAATTATGATCATTATAATCTACATTAAGTGAAAATGACTTGTTTGAGTGGTTAAGTTAAATCAGGGGTTCCCAAACCCAGGGTCGCTACCCAAATTTGGGTCGCGTTGGATTTCTGATGGGTGACCACGCGCTGCCTGATCTTACGGCTATATACCATATTCAATCAATGACAGCTTGCTAACTAATCACAAATCCCGGTTTTTGAGGAGGGGGGAGGTTGAGGAGGGTTTGCTCGATCAAATACAGGATAGATTTTCGCATTCCGTTTGAGAGGATGAAGAAACCTTCCATCAAGCAACAGTTCTGCTCGAGGAACACAATGGCCTTGAAAATGCAATATAGCTCCTCATTTATTATTTGTAGCAAAAATACAGTTTTCATATCATTCGATAAGAGCTCGCATTTGCCTCCCGGCAATTGAAAGCCAGCGTTCAAAGAGCAATAGCAGAAGCTCTGTGGATTAAACATTGGATAACATTCCTGTAGAAGCAAAGTTATTGCAGTTACAAAGGCTATCTGCTGTGAAATGTGCAAATTGCTTAGCAGTCTCACATGGCAGCGGTTACCACCGTCACTTCAACCGTCTTATCTCGCACAGTGGCAGAGGAAGCAGCAATAAGCCCAACCTTCATTTTAACCAATCATTCTGCTTTGTGGCTTGAAACGGGTCAAGTTCCCCACACGCCCACCTCAGTGATTATGGTCGAGAGATGGCTCGGACATGAGCGCCAGGTCAGTTGACAATTCGCTCCACACATTTGTAGCTGAGTTTTCTCATTAGCAACTGTCCTTGGAAAATTCAGGGGCAGGGAGAGATTAATCCGCCAAATCAATGGGAGGGAAGAGTTGGATTGGCAAAAGGGTCGTTGCTTACGAGTGCAACAACTTTTTCTTGCAAGCACTTTGTCCACAAGGCATGAGAACTGTCACCATAACCACACATGATGCTGTTGTGAACTTTCCATACCATAAATAGCAAAGCCGTGCACTGGTTAAAACATCAACGTGTCATGTTGAAATGCCTCGCACAATTGCTACACAAAGTAAAGATCAAGCATATAAAAGCGTTAACGTCAATACGGTTTGATTCGGTTCCTGGTCAGAGCAGGCAGTTCAAGCAATGTGGCTTGCGGCTTCCATAGTTCAGGCAGTCAGGACCGATGCACTCGCAGCAGGCGTTGTGAAACCACCGGTACTTTGAGGCCCCCATCGACTCGCAGGACATCCGACAGTTGTTTATGGACATGCAGTCATTAAAATAGACAACCCTGCAGCTCGGCAGATAATCGTCTGGTTTGCTCATGAAACCTACAATTTAGGGTGATACATTGGAGGAAGCGAGTTTTAAAATCCCTTACATATATTTGGCAAGCAAAAGACATGCAGTTTCCACCCTACTCTCGGTCAAATACAAACACCGACGGTTAGGTGCAATGTACCTGAGGCACATGAGTGGATTAGGGAAGCGAAGGATGAAAACGATGTCAAAACAAAATAATTCAAATTAATCACAATACGGGCAATATTAAAACTTGCAGAAACTGAGATGACGCAAACTATACAATAATGTTATGAAAATGATACAGGGGTTAGTGAATGATTCATTATTAATTACGGTAGTTATTCATAATGAATGTTAGTGTTTTGTAACCCCAGTTAGGAAGCTCTTTATCACCCCAACAGCTCACGTCTCTCTTCCCTCTGCAATTGACATTCTTAATCCTTCCACATTGTAATTTCTCACCTCCCCATGAGACCTTGTCAAAAATGACAGTTCCGCATGTGTGAGCCCCACACGACTGTCAAAATGGCGGTTCCATGTGTATGAGCCCCCCACATGACCACGTCAAAATGGCATGTCCATATGAACAGTTTCAGCCCAGTTCCGTTGATATGGCAGGTCCATGAGCAACCACTGACGCAGCCACGTTGACATGGCAGAGATGCCTGAGCAACTTCGTCACCGCGATAGCGTTCACATGACCATCATAAGGGAGAGGGGGGGCATGGTCTGCACCGTGCTCAGTCCCGCAGTCATCCCAGGTCAAGCGTGCCACAGTACGAACTAGAAGGGCACTCGGTAAAACACAAAATATATTTTTATGCTCATTTGCCCTGTATCCTGTATCCATGCGTGTCTGCACATGTTAAGTTAGACTAAGATAGGAGTACGTTCCGTATTAATTTATAGGTTAAACGTGTTGTGCCGATTGGGGTTCTCTTTCTCATTGCTCCTCTATTTATTGTGCGTTCTCCATCCCTGATATTATTCATCAAACCTGTTTTGTTCAAAAGAGTCTGTTACAAATTGATGGAGTAAATACAAAACGTAAATAACTTGCATAGCCAAAAGGAACAAAACAACCCTCTCATCGTTGGTCAAATTCATCATCCCGCATGCCCACAACCGCAACCTGCTTAATAACCCCCATTCAAAGCTGTTCTACGTACCCACAAAGGCCACGAGATGGACTCGGGTGAAGTTTCTCACTTGATTTCAAAAGCCTCAGTTGTTAATATATATCTTGTTTTGCTGATACAGAAGAGTTATTTCATTATAAACAATCTTTTGGTATGTAAATAAAAAGGAATGAGTAGAAATGGGTACAATTGCTCTTTAAAGGTACGTGGACAAACAGGAGCGTTTAATAAGGCAGAAAATAAAGCCCAGAAAGGAAATATTTTTATGCCCAAGTGAAAACTTTTGCAGCCTATCATCTTAGATTCTTCACTGGGATTAGAGAGCAAGAGGCAAAAATAAAGTGAAGAGAAACTGCTTGCCAGTGTAGTTGTGGAGTAAATGTGCTGGGTGGTCCCACTGCTCCTTCAATGAGATGGTGACGATGTTCCAGTTGAGTACAGTATTACCATCGGTAAGGGCCCGAAATAGCGAAGGGATCGGGTCGGTGAGATCTTCCACAGAGCTCTTGGCTGTTGGGTGCGAATCTGTGTAATTTTTTGGGTTACACATTCCTGAAACACAAAACATGGATTGTGTCGAGAAATAGGACCAAAGCACCGTGCATGCAACATGAATTTTAGTAAAGATTAAGACCGTTATCAAATTTGACATTATGAAAACGATAAGAGATTGCATGAGTTATGTTGAACGCAGAGCATCGAGTTACTCCACGAATTGTGTTACTCGATGAATATCTGTATTAAATCTACTTTAATCCAGATGTCCTTATTGATTTTAAAGATTACTGTAAGGGACAATAAAAAATGAGTGTTGAGCTTTGCCTGTGTGCGGAGAGCTAACCCGATCAGCTTTTAAAACAGAGCAGGAAGCAGCCACCATAAACGGGAGAAAGACAAACGCACGGACAGACACCACGGTTCACAATATTCCCCAACGCAGAGCGAGCGGCAAATTTGATTGGTCGAGATAATGTAAAATGGCGTATTTTGTCCAAGTACTGGTAAGCAGGTTTTTGAAAGTGCCAAGAAGGTGATTTGTGTTTAAAAGTGTCAAAGTTTATCATCCAATTGAAACAAGAAGAAGAAGACATAAAATGTCATAGCCCACATGGTTTTAGTAATTTTGCTGTACGGAGTTAAAGTCCGCCAGTCAGCCATCTTTGGTCGGATTACAAAACAAAATCTTCTGCATATGTATACTCATGTATTGTCTGTGTCAAGTTTGAACAAAATCAGTCCATGTATGCCCGATAAATACTTGGCAACACGTTTAAGTAACAAAATGGCCGCCAGGTAGCCATCTTTGATTGCATCGTGAACTAAAATGATGTGCATATGTATACCATCATTTGTTGTCTTTGTACCAAGTATGAACATAATCGGTCCTACATTTCCAATATATGGTTGCGGATGCACAGACGGACAGACGAGAACCGATCCATAAGCCCCCTCCTTTCAGACCAAGTCCAATGGGGGCAAATAACATTTTAGAGGTTGAAGGAAATAAAATTGGGGAGTTTACTGCTGTTAATGCAGTCTTTCACACCACCTTATTTAACACGTTAAATTAGTTGTTTCTGTCCTGTATTTTCCTGTTTCGAATGATTTTCAATTTTGTTCAACTGACAGACAGGCAGACAGAGTAAAAACATTATCTCACTCCTCTCTGCACATGCATGATTAGGAAAAGACTCCGTACAATTTTCCAAATTCAGAGCCAAAGTACAGTTCTGCTAAACTGCAGCTTCGTGTTCCGATTTCATGTTCGACACAGTGTTCAAAATAGAAAATTCAATTTCAATTAAGTTGTTCCTTGATCATAGACGGATGTCTGTAGACAGACAAACAAAGCGAACCAATTTCTTAACCCTACTTTTCACTTCACGCACATGGGGTAACAAGACCTTATTGCCAAAGCACTTAACGAATGAGTACATGAATGAATCATTAACACATATGGAAGTGATGATCCATTCTTCAACAACAGCTGAAGATGAAAATCATGAAATACATTATCACTTTCCAATTTGAGTGATGCTTTGATACACGACTATGAATCCATGAAGCGACGAGTGCGATGAGCTGATGCACTTGCATGTCAAATCTCGTAATAATTTGATGTAATCATAATATAATTACCTCCACCATCGATGGTGATGTGTTCACCCCGGTCTGTCTGTCTGTGAACAGGATATCTCAAAAAGTTGCGGATGGATTTGGATGAAACTTGGTGGACAGGTTGAGAGTGTGACAAGGATTAATTGATTCGATTTTTGGGGAAGATCCGAATACGATAATTTTTTGAGCGATTCTTCACCATTGAGAGATGGGGCAAAAAACGATACATAGCACGATATTTCAAAACGTTATGGACGGTTTATGACAAAACTAAGTGGACGAGTTAGGCGACAATAACAAGCTGATTATATTTGCGTTCAGGTCCGAATCTAGATCCGGCCCATCGGTGGGATACAAAACGTAAACTGTTCAGCCTGGCACTCTACCGAGGTATGCATAAACTGAGGTATGCGCTCTACCGAGTGCCATTGTAGTTTGAGAAGTGTCTGTTTGTGGGTTTGTTCGACTTCTATGCGCTCCTAATCCACTGAATGTAATGAGTTGAAAATTAGTGGTTGGACTCGAGGTGTGCATGGGGAGGTTTCGGCAGAAAACCAAGTCATAGTCCTAGAGGTTCGGGGTGAGGGTGGATCCTGACAATTGACAAAAACGGAGTCAAGTGTAATGTTATATAATCAACAACATACAACAACATGCATTTTAAGGCCATTTTCCCTACTAGAGCGGGGGTTAGCCTTGCGGTCCCCATGACAATCTTCTCCATTTTGCCCTATTTTCTGTATCTCTCCTTGTTAACCCCCTTGCCCGCATTTCTTCTTCCACCATCTTTAGCCAAGTCTTTCTAGGTCTTCCCCGTCCTCTACTTCCTTCTACATTCATTTCCATCACTCTTCTCAACCAGTCACTTTCATCCTTCCTCAACACATGACCAAACCATCTCCACCTGTTCCTCTTCACAGCATCAATCACAGGCTCTATTCCCATCATCTTTCACAATACATCATTTGTCTTCCTCTCTCTCAACGATACTCTGCACATCCGTCGAACCATTCGCATTTCCACCCTCTCCAACCTTCGTTGCTGCTCTACGTTCATTACCCATGTCTCGCTCCCATAAATCATAACACTTCTTATACATGCAGCATACACCTTTCCCTTCAGCTTCAACGACACTCCCCTCATCATCAGCACGCCACTCAGTTCCCGAAACTTCTTCCATGCACATCTCACTCCAGCAACCGTTGCCGAGTCTGATCCACCTTCTCCATTCAGCATGTCTCCGAGGTAGCAAAATGTTTTCACACCTTCCAGCTTCACGCCGTCTCCAAGATCCAACTCAACATTTCCTCCATCTGCATCTCCCTCTGTGCACACCTTACATTTGAATGTAGCTGCCACACTGGTTAAAGACCCTCTCAGACCACTACATTTTTGATGAACCCACTCAGCGCACATTGTACATTGAATGGAGTTCACTCCGACACCCTTCCTACACACAGAACAGGGCCACTTCCCAGTTCTTTCCACCTCACCACATGCTGTACCACTTGCCATCACCTTCGTCTTTCCGATATTCACCTTCAGACCTTTTGTCTCCATACATTCCTTCCACTTGTTCATCTTTTCCTTCAGTCCATCCATACTTTCCGCAATTAACACCAGATCATCTGCATACAACAACTCCCACGGTAAACCCTCCTTTACGTTCTGAGCCAGCACCTCCATCACAGCTACAAATAGTAGTGGACTGAGTACCGACCCCTGATGCACTCCCACCTTCACCTCAAACTCACCACTGTTCCCGTCCTTCGTCCTTCCAGCTGTGCGTGCTCTTTTGTACATTGCCATCACTACTCTGATCAACCATTCCTCCACTCCTAACTTCCTCAATGCCCATGTCAATACTTTGCATGGAACCCGATCGAATGCTTTCTCCAGATCAACAAACCCAAGAAACAACTTCTTCCTCTTCTCCATGTACTTCTCCTGCAACTGCCTCACAATGAAAAGCGTGTGTCATTCCTCTTCCTGGCATAAATCCAAACTGCATTTCGTCGATCTTCACTTTCTTCCTTATCCTCCTCTCCAACACCCTTTCCAATACCTTCATTCCATGCTCCAATAACTTTATCGCTCGGTACGAGCCACACTCCAGAGGGTCACCTTTCCCCTTGTATAGAGGGACGAGGGTACTCAGTTCCCAATCCACTGGAATGCGGCCTTCTTTCACCACCAGATTACAGATCTCTGTCATTCTCTTCACACCCCAACTTCCTGCTGCCTTCAACATATCTCCCACAACTCCCGTCGGCCCTCCCGCTTTTCTACCCTTCATTGCTTTTATCGCTTCCTCAACTTCCTTCTCGGTTATCTTCTCTGCCGGTCCTAAAACTGGGTTACTCTCTATGTTGCCATCCCATTCATTCTCTGTATTCAACAGCATTTCCATATATCTTTTCCATCTTCCTTTAATTCCATCTGGGTCGACAACTATTTGTCCCACTTCATCCTTCAAGCAACTCACCCCCATCACATCACACCTCTCTTTCGCTATCTGCTTTGCAATCCTGAATACTGCTTTCTGACCCTCTTCCGAATCCAAGCGTTCTCCGAACATTTTCCTACATGCCTCCTGCGCCTTTGCTACCTCTTTCTTTGCAGCCTTCCTGGCTGCCTTATAATTCTTCCTGGCTGCTTCCTGATTAATGTTATACTAGCCGAAACCTGTGGAACATCCATGGAAGGGAGGATGTGGTGTATGGATAGAGTGTACCATTATGGATGGCATAGGGGATTTGCTTGTCCGAGTAATAGTTAGGAAGAAAGATGAGAATGAAGAGTGCGTATATGAACAACGATCGCCGACACCGGCACAAATGCATGCTCTGGATTGTCCACTCAGTGGACGGCTTGCTTTCGCCTTTGCCTGTCCAATCAGCGGACGGCTTGCTTCGCCTTCGCCCAGCAGACGCCAATACGATGGTGTCGTAAGATGGCGTCGTATCGGCAGTTAATCGGATGCTTTTGTGCCCCAACGTCGGCTAATTCAGATTTTTCGAGTATGGCTGTAGGTGATAAACAAAGAGCGCGGTTCGGAGATCGTAAATCCATTAGTGCCGTGGGCATCGGGTCACTGGGTGCGGCGTAAAAGGGATAACAAAGTCGAGTCCTTACGCTATTATTATATAGACTAGCCGAAACCTGTGGAACATCCACGGAAGGGAGGATGTGGTGTATGGATAGAGTGTACCATTATGGATGGCATAGGGGAAGGGGAGCGCTCATGGGATCTTCTTCTTCCGTTAGGCTCCAATTTTTTATCTTTAAGTTAAGTCCAATCAGTCCTCTCTGCTCGAAGTGCTCAGGCCATGCCTTCCCGCTCTCATACTTTTATTTCCGTTCGGTGTAGAAAGAGATTGACATATCGTTCGTCTGTTTTCAGCTCGTTGTCTTTAAGCTTCCTTACGTCTCGCCACCTGCTACACCTCTCTGAGTTACGAGGATTTATGCAACGCACCCCGAGTATCGCAACGTCACTCCATTTAACTTTATTAAAATGACGATAAAGACGTGAAACCCGTGGAACATCCACGGAAGGGAGGATGTGGTGTATGGATAGAGTGTACCATTATGGATGGCATAGGGGAGCGCTCATGGGATCTTCTTCTTTGCAACGCACCCCGAGTATCGCAACGTCACTCCATTTAACTTTATTAAAATGACGATAAAGGCGTTTCCTTATATATCCTAATTTAAAATGTTCAAGGGAATAAAAAGACCATTTGGTTTCACACCACCCATGTTCACACCACTCGACTGTCCAATCAGCGGACAGCTCGCATTGCCTTCGCCCAGCAGATGCCAATACGATGGTGTCGTAAGATAAAATAAAGATGGATTCTTCTTCATCACATCACATCGCATTCTCTTCCTGTGAAACTGTTTCATAGAACTGTGTCGTTTATGTATATTTTTATTTTATTACATTCACGTAGTTTCACATTCTTGACTTCGTGGAGCTTCAATCTTTTGTGGTTCAAAAAAATAAAATAAAGATGGATTCTTCTTCATCGCATCGCATCGCATTCTCTTCCTGTGAAACTGTTTCATAGAACTGTGTCGTTTATGTACATTTTTATTTTATTACATTCACATAGTTTCACATTCTTGACTTCGTGGAGCTTCAAATTCTTCCTGTGAAACTGTTTCTCCATTTAACGTTTCCAAAATCAAAACTTCAAAAACTTCTTCACTTCGATTCGAAAAAACTTCAAACTTCAAAAAACGTTTCCAAAACGTCACTCCATTTAACTTTATTAAAATGACGATAAAGACGTTTCCTTATAGTATATCCTAATTTAAAATGTTCAAGGGAATAAAAAGACGATTTGGTTCACACCACTCGACTGTCCAATCAGCGGACGGCTCGCATTGCCTTCGCCCAGCAGACGCCAATACGATGGTGTCGTAAGATGGCGTCGTATCGGCCGATAATCGGATGCTTTTGGGTCCCAAAGTCGGCGAATTCAGATTTTTCGAGTATGGCTGTACGTGATAAACAAAGAGCGCGGTTCGTAGATGGAAAATGCATTAGTGCCGTGGGCATCGGGTCACTGGGTGCGGCGTAAAAGGGATAACAAAGTCGAGTCCTTACGGTATTATTATATAGATAATCAAATTTTAAAAAACAATAGACTAGTTTGGCCCTCTTTATGGAACATCGTTTTCCCTAACAACTACTACAGCTGAAAAATAAACCTTAAAAACAAGAAATGTAAATGTAGTTCTCAAGTTTAAACATGTATCTCATTGTCTGCAGTGGTCTCTTCCCTGCAATGTTATTTATAAAGAGTTTGGTTGCGGGGCAAGCACCAGCTGTTGGTCTGCATCAAAGCAGCCATTTAGCTTGAATCACGATGGCAGTAAGGAGATCTCAATTTCAGATATTAGAATCACCGGCTTGGGAGGGAGGTGGGGATTGGTGGGACAAAATAATTTTGTGCCGTGCCTAGTCATATCTACCTTTTCCCTCCAGCAGGTGGTAGCAAACAAGCATTATGCCATGTGTCAAGTGAAAATCGAAGCCATAAACCCACCCTCTTGCGGGCAGGGAAGGGGGAGTTATGCTGTATATGCAAAAGCATATATGCAAAATTTGGTGGATATTGGCCAAGCCGTTTGAGTCAATACGCGAACAGACAAACATACACTATGATTTCATGCCTCTGCCCCCAAAGGTGGCCGGAGGCATTGTTTTCGGGTTGTCCGTCCGCCCGTACGGGCTAAACCTTGTTTTTCTCGGCAACTACATGTCCGATTGAGATTAAACTTTCAGGGTCGGAGTGACGCTCATGTAGAATTTTTTTATGATAATTGTGACAACATATGTCACGTGGCATGGCAGCCATCTTAGATTAAACGCAAATAATTAAAAAAATTATTTATTGGACCGCTAAATGCAAAAATTTGAAACTTGGCACATTGTCAAGTACTCCCAATGGGGAACAAAAGCATGATAATGATGACAATCAGTGAAGTGGTAAACCAGCCATAAATGTTTTAATTGAATGCTTCATCCGAAAAAGATGAAATTGCATGCACATAATCCGACCCATTTGAATTGTAAGTATTAAATTTATGACATCATAGGTCACATGGTTTGGCAGCCGTATTGGATTGAACCTAAAACCCCCCAAAAAAGTCTTCTCCCAAACCACCAAAGCGATCGACTAAAAACATTACATGCATCATTGACTAGGCATGGCGATTAAAAGTTGATCACAAAAACGTCATCGGTCAAATAGTGTGGCAGCCATATTGGATTGAAGGAAAATATTAAATAATTACATATCAGAATCTGCTTACCCTATTGATGTGAAACTTTACAAATATCATCTAGCACCATTGCTGCGTATAGTATGAAAATGATGACGTTATACAGTCACGTGAAAAAGTAAGTACACCCCATGCAAAGTTTTGACTTTTTCAACATATTTCAACATACAGCTATTTGATTTTCATTTCAACAATATTGATAGATCAAGGTGATATAATATAACAAATATCATGAAACATTTACATTTTGTAGTCCATTGTATAATTTAAATAAACATAAATGCAAATTTCGCATGTGGAAAAAGTAAGTACACCCCTACATTTATCACTACTTCAAATACCTAAAATTAGAATCAGGTGCAAATGATTAGAACATCGTTAGAGAGGATCTTGGAGGAACCTGTCTTATTTAAACCTCAGACATTAAGTTTGGTTTTCCCTTTGTTGTTGAAGTGTGCGGCGTCACCACGCCTAGATCAAAAGAGCTCTCTGAGGCCTTCACAAAGGAGGTTATAGATGCCGACGAGTTTGGGAAGGGATTTAAAAAGATCTCCAAACAATTTGAAATCAATCATTCGACTGTCCAGAAGATCATCTACAAGTGGAGAAGATTCCAAACAACTGCCAACTTGTTCAGGCCAGGCCGACCCAGCAAGTTCAGCCTGAGAGCAGACTGCAAGATGCTGAAAGAAGTCTCTAAGAACCCCCAAAATGTCACAGGTAGCTCTCGCCACTGTTGATGTCAAAGTGCACGAGTCTGCCATTAGAAAGAGGCTGCACAAATTTGATCTACATGGGAGGTGTGCGCGGAGGAAACCTTTGCTGTCCAGAAAGAACATCAGGGCAAGACTAAAATTTGCCAATGAACACCTCGGCAAAGACCAGCACTTCTGGAACAATGTGCTCTGGACAGATGAGTCAAAGGTAGAGCTATTTGGCCACAGTACCACAAGACATGTTTGGCGAAAACCAAAGATAGCATTTGACCACAAGAACCTGACACCAACTGTAAAGCATGGTGGTGGAAATATTATGGTTTGGGGAAGCTTTGCTGCATCAGGGCCTGGGCAGCTCACCATCATAGAATCCACTATGAATTCTGCATTGTCCCAGAGGGTGCTTGAGGATAATGTGAGGCCATCTGTCGGAAAGTTGAAGCTCAACCGAAGGTGGACCTTGCAACATGACAATGACACTAAACATACCAGTAAATCCACCAAGGAATGGCTGAAAATAAAGAAATGGAGGGTTCTGGAATGGCCAAGTCAAAGCCCGGATCTAAATCCCATTGAGATGTTGTGGGGGGATTTGAAACGAGCTGTGCATACAAGAAACCCCTCAAACTTCACACAGCTGAAATAATTCTGCATGGAGGAGTGGGCAAAAATTTCTCCCAGTCAATGTCAGAGACTGGTCGACAGTTATAAGAAACGCCTACTTGAGGTTGTTTCTGCCAAAGGGGGCAATACCACCTATTAGAGACAAGGGTGTACTTACTTTTTCCACATGCGAAATTTCCATATTTATGTTTATTTAAATTATACAATGGACTACAAAATGTAAATGTTTCATGATATTTGTTATATTATATCACCTTTATCTATCAATATTGTCGAAATGAAGATCAAATAGCTGTATGTTGAAATATGTTGAAAAAGTCAAAACTTTACATGGGGTGTACTTACTTTTTCACGTGACTGTAGGTCACTTTTTTTGGCAGCCATCTTGGATAGAAAAACGAACCTTATCCGATCAACACGGAACTTCACAAACATGATCCCCTACCCATACACATGTAGAGTGTACATTTTTGATCTAATATGTCATGTGGTTTGACAGCCATATTAGCTTGAAAGCCGATTTTAAAAAAAACCCCTTCTTCAAAACCTTCACGGATCGATGTGAAACCTGTCATGTCTGGTAAAAATGTGATACTTGAGAACAGCTGAAGGGATTTAAATCAAACTTGTTTATTTTTAGGACAGTCATTGAGGGCATATACCCGTCGTCACGGGCAGGGACTATGCGGAGGCATATTGGCGACACAGTCGCATTGCTCTAGTTTAGTATGATATACTGTTTTTAAAAGGGCGAGTTAATTTTTTTCATGGCTAAGAAATTAAAATGCTCAACTGCAGAGGAAGAAGTGGAGAATACTTACCCACACAATCACAACACTTGATCCAAAGGTCTGCCAGGCACAGCATACACTGTTTACAGCAAGTGCAGTTTCCAGATGAAGGCTTACAGTGGCACAGCTCCTACCCAGACACACAAAACATTGTACATACATATATAGAAAACCAGAAAGCATCCCAAAATGCAAAGCTCGTCCGCGTCCGCTTTGTACTCAAGCTAAACCTGCCGAAAACAACAGTTAAAAACTAGAGTTCATAGAACACCTTTTTACTTGAGGAAAAAGGATATTTGATTCGCGGGTGGCAAAGTCGATTGGTCGAGATGATGTAAAATGCAGTAATATTTTGTGCGAGTCGTATTGCTTTCCAAAAGGTTTTTGAAAGTGCCAAAAAGGCGATTTGAGGTCTACATCATCGAAGTAAATAATTCAATTGAACTAAAATAAAGATTTTAAAGGTTGTAGAAAAAAACTTTTTGGGAATTTACCACCTTTGATGCAGTGTCTTTTATGTACCTCATTTAAAACATTAAATTATATTATTATTCGCACCGTTTTTGACATCCATAAAACTAGCACGTTTCCCTGTTTTGAATTTTTTTTTTTCAATTTTGTTTGATTGCTAGATGGACAGACAAACTAAAAAAAAAAGAATCTTGTCCTCTGCGCATTCGTAATAAGATTTCATACGTTTCGCCAAATTCAGAGCCAGAGTTTTGCGAAACTGAAGGTTCGTGTTCTGATTCCTGTTCTAGTGTCCAAAATATAACATTCAATTGAAGACCATAGAATTATAACCAGGCTGTCACATTTTTTTTTTTTTCCCGTTCTTCACGTTTTTCAAAATATTTTTCACGTTTTTCTCGAAATGACTAAAATGTGACTTAGCCTGGTTATAATTCTATGGTCTTAAATTGAAACTAAGTAGTTCCTCAATCCTATTCAAACAAATGCATTTTGTCCTATTCAAACAAATAACTCGATCCTATTCGACAGAGCGAACCAATTGCTTAACCCTGCTTTTCGCTTCGCACACGAAGGGTAAAATGAAAATGTTGTCAATTAGTTTTCTCCATATTCTCATAATAAAGATTTGTTTAAAATTTTATGACAAAGGCTCAACTGGTAAAAAGGTCTTTCTCTGGATAGGCACGTTGAAGCTAAAATGGTAAATAAATACAGAAACATGGAAGCAATTATATATATATATATATATATATATATATATATATATATATATATATATATATATATTAAAAAACGGCGTCTCGCACTGACGCACAGCAGACAGGCAAATGAGTCCTGGTGGCCTGCAAAAGTATTCTGCCCTACCAATAATGCCACATTTAGATGAATTAGTAATTATGCAGATGAAGGAACTGCGCTCCAACGTGAGTCGAAAGAATTGACGCGACCAAAGACGGAATTCGTCCGAGTTGCTTTATTGAAACAAAACAGCTCAGGTATTCTGACAAGCCCGTTTTTCAGGCAACAATATATATATACACATTTATGTCGGGAAGTTTGCCCGGCAAAAGCTATACCGGGCATGCCCGGGTATCAAGGGCGAGCCTTGGAAAGGCGAGTCTGGACCTGCCCGGGCGTGTTTGGCTGCGGCCTGGCAAGTCGAGGCTGGGCGTGCCCGGGCGCTCTGGGCGAGCCCTGGAAAGGCGATAGCGGGCATGCCCGGACGCTCTGGGCGAGCCCTGGAAAGGCGATAGCGGGCATGCCCGGACGCTCTGGGCGAGCCCTGAAAAGGCGATAGCGGGCATGCCCGGACGCTCTGGGCGAGCCCTGGAAAGGCGAGAGCGGGCATGCCCGGGAAAGACGAGACCGGGCGTGCCCGGGAGGTTCGGGCGTGCCCGGGAACAGTGAGTCCGGGCATGCCCGGGAGAGGCGCGTCTGGCCGTGTTCTGGCCGGTGCAAGGCGATTGTGTGCATCCAGCGGTAACCGCTACACACGCCCCTCCAGAATCGACCTGCACCGGCAGGGTCAATTTAAGGGGGGTCCGGATGACCCGGCCGAAGCGACCCCTGGAGGGTCGTGGGGAGGGGTCCGACGTGGTGGTGGGTGGTCGAGCGGGGGGAACTGTGGACGGGGGGCGGCCTCGCCGCGGAGGAAGGGCCAACCGTGGTGGTCGGTCGACGTCCATGTGCGCCGGTTTGAGGCGGTCCACAGAAATCCGGTCCGGCCGGCCGCCGAAGTCGACGATGAAAGACTTGTCGCCCCGTCGCAGGACCCGGAAGGGCCCGTCGTACGGCGGCCGGAGTGGCCCCCGGTGCGCGTCATGACGCACAAAGACGTACTCCGCTGTGCGAAGCGCCGGGGGGACGTAGGACTAGGGGCCACCATGGCGGGACGTCGGCACGGGGGCAAATCGTCGGGCGGCCTCCTGGAGGTCCGAGCGCTGGCGAGCGGCGGACCAGGGACTGGTAGCGTCGGGCACGAATTCGCCCGGGACGCGGAGCGGCTGGCCGGAGACGAGCTCGGCGTCGGACGCCTGGAGGTCTTCCTTGGGGGCCGTGCGAAGGCCCAAAAGGACCCACGGCAGCCGGTCGGCCCAACCGTCGTCCTGAAGGCCGGCCATGAGTGCGGCCTTCATGGAGCGGTGAAACCGCTCGCACAACCCGTTGGCTTGGGGGTGGTAGGCTGTGGTGCGGTGCAGCGTGACCCCCAACGAAAGGGCGACTGCGCCCCAAAGCTCAGACGTGAACTGTGGGCCGCGGTCGGACGAGATGTCCGCTGGTGCGCTGAAGCGCGCGACCCAGGTGGCGATGAACGCCTGCGCCATGTCGGCGGTGGTGGTGGAGGCGAGGGGCACAGCCTCCGGCCACCTGGTGGTCCTGTCCACCATGGTGAGCAGGTGGGTGAACCCCCGCGAGGGGGGCAGGGGACCCATCAGGTCCACGTGGACGTGGTCGAAACGCCGTTCAGGCACGGCGAAAGGTGCCAGCGGGGCCTGGGTGTGGCGGTGGACCTTGACCCGCTGGCAGGCCGTGCAGGCGTTGGCCCAGTCGCGGATGTTTCGTCGAAGGCCGCGCCAGACGAAACGCGCCGACACCAGCTTCTGAGAAGCTTTCCGGCCCGGGTGAGAAAGGCCGTGGATGGAGGCGAAGATGCGGCGCTGCCAGGAAACGGGCACGATGGGGCGAGGCTGGCCCTGGGAGACGTCGCAGAGCAGGACGGTGCCCGCGAAGGGAATGTCGGCCAGGCGGAGGCCCGTGTCCGCCGCACGGAGTGCCTGCACCGAGGCGTCGGTGGTCTGGTCGGCCGCCATGAGCGCGAAGTCCACGGCGAGGTGGACCGCGTTCGCGCTGGCCCGAGAAAGACAGTCGGCCACGGCGTTGTCTTTGCCGGCGACGTGCCGGATGTCCGTGGTCAACTCCGACACGGCGGAGAGGTGGCGCTGCTGGCGGGCCGACCACGGCTCCGTGACCTTAGCCATTGCGTAGACCAACGGCTTGTGGTCGACGAAAGCCATGAACGGGCGGCCCTCCAGGAGGTGTCGGAAATGGCGAACGGCCAGGAATAGCCCGAGCAGCTCGCGGTCGAACGTGCTGTAGTTTAACTCGTTCGGCCGGAGTTGCCGGCTGAAAAAAGCGAGTGGCTGCCAAACCCCGTCCACCCATTGCTCATGGACGGCGCCCACCGCGTAGTTGGAGGCGTCCGTAGTGAGGGCAATGGGCGCGTTGAGCACCGGGTGAGCCAGCAGCGTTGCGTCGGCGAGGGCCCGTTTGCGCTGGCGAAGGCCGCGTCCATGGCCGCGGACCAAACAATGTCATGCTTGGCCGGCTTGCCCCGGAGGGCCTCGTAAAGGGGCCGCATGAGCTGAGCAGCGCGGGGCACGAATCGGTGATAAAAATTCACCATGCCGAGGAACTCTTGGAGGGCCTTGATGGAACGGGGACGCGGGAACGTGGTGATGGCCTCGACCTTGGTCGGCAGCGGCACGGCCCCGGTCTTGGTGATGCGGTGGCCCAAAAAGTCAACGGTCGTCACGCCGAAGTGGCATTTGACCGGGTTGACAATTAAGCCGTGCTCGCTGAGGCGACCGAACAGTGTTCGGAGGTGGAGGAGGTGCTCGGCGCGGGACGTGCTGGCGACGAGGATATCGTCCAGATAGACGAAAAGAAACGGCAGGTCGCGCAGCACGCCGTCCATCAAGCGCTGGAACGCCTGGGCCGCGTTCTTGAGGCCAAACAGCATCCGCAAAAATTCGAACAGGCCGAACGGCATGATGACGGCCGTTTTCGGGACGTCGGCCGCCCGGACAGGTACCTGGTGGTAGCCCCGTATCAGGTCAATTTTCGAAAGGATGACCCGTCCCGCCAAACGGGCGGAAAAGTCCTGAATATGCGGGATCGGGTACCTGTCGGGGGTGGTAGCGTCGTTGACGGCGGTAGTCGCCACACGGGCGCCATCCACCCCCCGGCTTTGGCACGATGTGCAGTGGCGAGGCCCACGCGCTATCGGAGCGCCGCACGATGCCGAGGTGCTCCAACGCGTCGAACTCGGCCGTCGCCACGGCGAGCTTGGCCGGGTCGAGGCGGCGGGCCCTGGCGTAGCCCGGCGGGCCCGTAGTGGGTATGTGGTGCTCGATCCCGTGCCGCACCGCGACGGCCGAAAACGTCGGCCGCATGAGGGCCGGGAATTCCGCGAGCAGGCGAGCGAACTCGTTCGCTGCCGGGAGGGCGCACGCCAGTTCGTTCGGCGCGGAGCTGCTCATCGTGCACGCCAGGGAGCTGAAGGTCTCGGCGTTGACAAGGCGACGACGTTTGACGTCGACCAGCAGCCCTTGCGCGCAGAGGAAGTCGGCGCCCAGCAAAGCCATGGGGATGCAGGCGGTCACAAAAGTCCATTGAAAACGCTGGCTGCCGAAGCAGAGGGTGACGACGCGTGGGCCGAAAGTGCGTATGGCCGAGCCATTAGCAGCGACCAAAGAGGGGCCGCAAACGGCGTCCCGCCTGTCCTGGTCGGAGGCGGGTATGACGCTCAGTTGGGCGCCGGTGTCACACAGGAAACGCCGCCCAGACGCTTTGTCCCGAATAAACAGCAAGTTGCCCGAGTGGCCGGCGCTCATGGCTGGGAATGAACGCCGGCCCGGCCGTTTCCCGACCTGCCGAAAGTGCACGGGGGCCGGCACGTCCGAGCCTTGTGTCCGAACCTGGCGTGGTAATAACACCACGCACGGTCAGGTGGAGGCCCCGGCCGTCGTGTCGGAAGCGGGCGGTGCGGCGTGGCGGCCGCCAGTTGCACCGGCAGTTCGGCCTCCAACCGCGCAGGGCGCTCGGGCGTCGCCTCGGACGGCGGCGGGCTCCAGGTAACCGCGCCGATGTGCTGGCCCGCCGAAGAGATCTTATCGGCTTCCCTGGCGAGGGCGCGGGAATCCGTGATCAACGAACGTGCTAGCCAGGGCGAGGCGTACCGGGCGAGGCGGCTGGCGAAGGAACAGCTCGCGGAACAGAAAATCCGGAGAGTGCTCACCGAGCAACGAGAGCATATAGTCCATGCGCTCGGACGGGCGCGTGTCGCCGAGCTCGGGCAGAGCGAGCGGGCGCCGTGCGCGTGCTGCCGGTGAGAGGGCGAAAGCGTCGAGGAGGAGTGTCTTCAGCGCGTCGTATTTGTCAGCAGCCGGCGGGTGCTCGAGGAGGCTCAAGGCGCGGGCCGCGGTGGCGGAACCGAGCGCCGCCACAACATGGTGGAAGCGGGTGTCGTCCGCGGTGATGCCTCGCAGGGCGAACTGAGAGTCCGCCTGAGCGAACCAAACAGCCGCGTGAGCCTCCCAGAAGGTAGGCAGTTTAAGCGTCACTGCCGTATCCATGTCGGTAGGTCACCAATGAAGGAACTGCGCTCCAACGCGAGTCGAAAGAATTGACGCTACCAAAGACGGAATTCGTCCGAGTTGCTTTATTGAAACAAAACAGCTCAGGTATTCTGACGAGCCCGTTTATCGGGCAGCAATATATATACACATTTATGTCGGGAAGTTTGCCCGGCAAAAGCTATACCGGGCATGCCCGGGTGTCAAGGGCGAGCCTTGGAAAGGCGAGTCTGGACCTGCCCGGGCGTGTTTGGCTGCGGCCTGGCAAGTCGAGGCTGGGCGTGCCCGGGCGCTCTGGGCGAGCCCTGGAAAGGCGATAGCGGGCATGCCCGGACGCTCTGGGCGAGCCCTGGAAAGGCGGTAGCGGGCATGCCCGGACGCTCTGGGCGAGCCCTGAAAAGGCGATAGCGGGCATGCCCGGACGTTCTGGGCGAGCCCTGGAAAGGCGAGAGCGGGCATGCCCGGGAAAGACGAGACCGGGCGTGCCCGGGAGGTTCGGCGTGCCCGGGAACAGTGAGTCCGGGCATGCCCGGGAGAGGCGCGTCTGGCCGTGTTCTGGCCGGTGCAAGGCGATTGTGTGCATCCAGCGGTAACCGCTACACAGAAGCAATTTTTCCAAATGAACTTTTTATTCATAACTAAAGGGATCAAACTAAACACCGTTATATTTGAAGGAGGTTACAGGTCAGGAATACCTGCAAAAACCATGTACAAATCAAAATTCACTGGTTGCAAAAGTATTCTGCCCCTTTTGTCAGTACTTGGTGGAAGCACCTTTTTCAACAATGACTACTAAGTAATTTTTGGAAGGTAGGTCTCTACCAGCTTTGCACAGTGAGATGGTGAAATCTTTTCCCATTCTTCATGTGAAAATTACTTTGGTTCTGTCATGTTTGATGGGGATCTTCAATGGTCTGCAAACTTCAAGTCTCACCATAAATGTTCAATTGGATTCAAATCAGTACTTTGACTGGGCAACTCAAGAACATTTATTTTCTTCTTAGTCAGCCACTTCAGTGTGGTTTAAACTTTGTGCTTCAGATCATTGTCCTGCTGAAATGTGAATCTCCTACCCAGTTTCAGATTCATGACTGACTCAAGCAGGTTTTCATCAAGTATTCTCCTGTACTTTGAACTATCCATTGGCCCTTCTATCCAGACAAGTTTGCCAGCCCGTGCTGATGAAAGCACAATCCCACTACTCTCCCGCCTCCAGAACAAACTCCCTAACATTATGCTGCGACCACCATGCTTGACAGTCGGCATGGTGTTGCCTGGGTGATGTGCAGTGTTAGGCTTGTGCCAGATGTAACGCAACAAGTGTGGGTCCGTTCTCAGGAGAGCCAGAAAACAACATCTGACCAACCTCAAGATTGAACTTTCAAACTTGTACCCTTCCTCAAATACCTGGTGGAGCCTTAAGCCTGTATCTGGAATATGATGGTGGAGCCTGTATCTGGAGTATGCTCCCAACTCCATCACTTCTCTCACATCAAATGGCACCACAGCTGACTGCTCGTGAGAAGGCCGAATGCCTCAATTTTTTTGTTCGCTTCCAAATCTTATCCTCCCAAAACCTCTTGTCCTCCCAAGTCTCACACTCCTGTCCTTTCCTAACAAATCTCACACTCTTACTATGTCTCTTCGAAAAGACCGTCGAGACAACCCTCCTATCTACTTTCTCAACAATCCTCTCCAAGAAGTTCTGTCACTAAATCTTTTGGGTCTCACAATCTGCCATGATCTTTACTGGGAAAACCACATTTCCAAGCTGGCCTCCAAAGCCAGTTGCCGACTGGGCATTCTCCATCGTGCGAAGTCCTTCCTTGGCACACCTGAACTGCTCACCATATACAAGGCTTTCATCCACAGCTCGATGGAATACTGTTCCCCCCTCTGGGCCGGTGCTCCTGCCTCACACCTAGCTCGGCTTCACGCTATTGAAACCAAAGCTTTCAGAATCATTGGAATCTCCCGCGATGAAGCCGATCGTGAGGGCCTTTCACTCACTCACCGCAGGCAGGTTGGACTCCTCTCTGGCCTAGCCCCCCCCCCCCCACCCCCCCAGCCCTGTCTGTGCTCTGTCCCCCAAGTACTCCTACAGGTCACACAAGATCTTCCTGCAACCCTCTTATGGTTAAACTGCCAAAATCAAGACTCTCTGCTCACCTTCACTTTCATTCCTCTTTTCTCCCGCCTCCAGAACAAACTCCCTCACTCTCTTAAATCCCACTCATCCCTCCAGGTCTTTAAAACAGCTGTTCACCACCATCTCATATCTTCCCCCATCCAAAACCTTGATCTTTTCTACCCCTGTTATTTCACCCCATACACTTTTCTGAAATACCGACTTATTTCCTGGAAGTCCGAGCAGTGTCCATGTGTTTTTTTTTCTCTCCCACCCCCAGCCCCCTTCCCACGCCTCCTCCCCCCACGCCTCCTCCCCCCAAGCCCTCCACCTCCCACAGATCTCCCGATGTCCCTGCTCTCAAATGTTGTACCTGTGTGCTTCTCCCTCTCCCCATCTTGTCTCCCACTCCATTTATTTCGTCCTATGTGTCCGTTTTTTTTTTTTTTGTCATTAATGTTAGCTCTTACACGAGCCTCGATCTTGTATACAAAAAAAGAAAAAAGAAAAACAAAGTCACACCCAACTCCTCCTGGATTCTGTGGCTTTTGCACGAGAGAAAGTGGAGAAGTTTCTGGCAACCATTGACTCCGATTCTCCAACTGCCCCAGACGGCATCAGTACATATGTCAACCAGCTCCAAAAAACCCCAAAATGACCATCCCTGCTTTGCATCTTGTGCCAAGAATTTTTGCAAATGAAAGTACGAAGCCTTCAAAATGAAAACATTTACTTATCAGACACCCTGAATGGGTGAAGGCAAAGACTTAAAAATTTGCCAACCTGCACATGTCAAGATAGAAGCAACAGTTGCTGGAAAAGCCCTAAAGTCATCATATCCTGTATCTGTATAAATTATGTTGTAAAATCAAAACGTCTCACATGATTGGTGAGGAGCAAGCCTTACGTGTCTGGATAAAAACCTGAAAGCAAACGCTAGAGAAGTGAGCTGCTACTGTCACCTATTATCATGCAAAGGTGTATCGAACTAATGGTGGGCAATGTGCATTTGTAGGTGAACGATTGTGTTTGTGTCAACAATAATAAAATATGCACAGCACACAATTTTTGTGCCTTACACAACGGCATGAGGTTATTAAAGACTAGCAGGGACACACAGAACATCCATGCAATATATACTGTGACTTCCAAGTCCTCAATTCCACCAACCGCCCCTTACAAACCCCGAGTCATCAACCACTCCCCCCCCCCCCCCCCCACCCCCACCCAAACCCCAAGACCTCAACCTCCCACCTTCCTAACCCTAAGGTGTCAATCCCACCCGCCCCTCCCTTCAAGCATTTAAACCTCCACCACACCACAACTCAATCCCCCTCCCCACTCACCGAAAGTCCTGAACTCCTTCCCTCCCAAAGCCTCAACCTCCCCCTCCCCTCCCCACTTAGTCTCACCTTTGCTCTCCCTCCCCTACCCCTCCAAACCATAACTCTGTCCTCCCTCACCTCTTCACCTGCCTCACTCATAAAACCAAACATGCATTCCCACATCAATCAGTGGGATATTTAACGCTTTCCCCTCCTATATCAGACTACACAGAAATCGTGACCCAAACAGCTGCTACATGTCATGGACAATCACGGTCACCTGTCCAGCTTACAATCCCAGAAGATATACAGAAACCATGTGGAATTGCAATTCTCAAGTGATCATGAGCAAGCTAATTGGGCCAATAAAACACCCTAAACCAATTATCTTCTTCCAGATGCATGTATACACATCATTCAAAGTAAATAATGATGGATCTTTTCTTTCACAATCTCAATAGATTCCTGGAAGTCTTCGGACAAAGACCTTCATCATGACATGGGTTTTATGGTCTCTGGTTGTCAATTTTTTTTTTAAAGTCCGAAATAATAAGGATCCGTGTAACCTCCACGGTAAGAGCCTTGCCTGAGAGAATGCCACATTGTTATTTGGGTGGTGTATAGACAACAGATCACTGCTTCGATGCTGAGGCCTATCTTCACAAGGCCAGTGACACCTATCAGCTCAAAATCCTTTTAACTGTCACTTTTGCTGTATTACATTGAAGGGAAAACTTGTATGGAGGGCATTGGCGATTGTGAATTTCACAGCTTCGAAGATGACTTTAGCTTCGCATAGCAGTAAGCAACAACATGGCAGCCGTACGATTTGTCAGGTTTAAATTGTGGGTGGAGTCAGGTGAGCTTTCCAACCAATGGGTGGAACGGAATGTTACACACAGACAGACAGATGGACGAACAAGTGTATTATTATATAGATTCGTATTTTTCTACAGGGTCTAAGGTGTGTAGAGGAGCTGCAACACACAACAAGTACACGCAACACAGAGACAAATGCACAGGACAACCATAGACTCACTTTCAGGCAAACAAGGTAGAGCATGAGGGGAAGTGAAACTTCCTGAGGTACCACGGTTTCCAAATGTTTAAATATATCTACATTAAATCCGAGGGTCTCAAATGGAAGTAAAACGTGGTGGACCGCGCACGGATGGTGGTGCAGCAACGACCGGCAAACCTGCTGGAATAACATCAACATTCAAGGAGGTTGCAAGCAACCCATGGTTTGTTTGTTTGTTTGTTTGTTTTTCAACATCGTCAAATGCAGTCGGACGTTCGTAAAGTTTTAAAATCGCGATCAGAATGGTTAACAGAATGAAGATGGAGGCTTCTGGCACTCAATTGTTTACTCGGTGTTTGTGTGTGGAATCGGAGGCGCAACATATTCTGCATGCTGAGGTTTGTTGATCGGTTTGAACTCGAAAAAAATTGGACGTTTTTGAATGAACAAGGATCATCCTTGACCCCCTTTGGCAGGCAAGAGTGGGTTACCAAGCATTTTCTCTCCCAAGCATACTCAGAGGGCCAAACCAGTTTTTTTGGAAAAACAGACACAGTGTGCTGTAAAAGATTGGCTGCCAAAAGTCGTATCTGTATATATATATATATCTCTATAAACAAAATGTATATGGACAACCTTACCAACAGGCTACTGGAAATCTGTAGGAAGCCTCGAAACAACATGACCCTGTACGCGAATATGGTGACTTCAGCGACGATCAGCCATTATGGTTTATCTATGTCCCACCAAATGGAAAAGTTAGTTATAGCAACCCAAATAGACCATAACTAAGTAATTATGACAGCCTGTACCAACTGCAGTTCCCTTGCAAGCCATAATATTGGGCCAGTCATTAAATAGTGTTCGGAAAACCACATATTTATGTTTTAAAATTTCAACCTTTCACAGCACACCATGCCTGTTAAACCCATTTGGTCCCCTGGGTATATGGATTTTTATATATAATTTATAGATGTTTATCGTGAAAGCTTCCAAGGAGAACTTCCTCCTTGGGACTTCCGGCTTCCGGTTCCTCGGGCGAGTGAAGCGTACTTCGAGCTCTCCACGGCATCGAAGTTTAAGTGTTTTCCCATTCTTGTCTTTGTCAAATTTCCACTGGTTATTTTGCTGTGTACGTGTTATTGTGCGTTTCTGGTTGGTATTGGTTTGTAATTCGTACAAACTTGTGTGTAGTTAATCGTTTTCTGGGTCGTACCTCGTGCGCGGCCTGGTAACTTGGGGCTTCCCTCCCCCCGTCGGTGTTTTGTCGGTTTGGGTTATTTCCTTCGCTGTATTGCTTGTTTCTTTTATTTTATTTTCTCCCCCTCACCTCACCTCCCTAGACAAAGAATTCTATATTGATTCTTTCTCTCCTTCCGGACACGTTGCTTGTTCGCTCTCCTCCTCGTCTCGACTTGTGCCCCGCCCCCTGTATCTCGTTTTTCTTCCGCCTCTGCTCCTTCTTTCTCAAATCCACGTTCTCACTTGGAGACTTTTCCCAGATTGTTTTTCATGGTTTTCATGGTTTTCATGGTTCTGTTTGGATATTGTTGAAATACGTTTAAACCGCAGCAGTGATGCTGACGCCGCCCCCGCCCCCTCCCCCACCGAATTTCCATGTTTTAAACGTTTCCTAGTGTGTACCCTGGTCAGAATAGGTACACCGTATCCCTGCGTGTCGTAAGAGACGACTAAGAGGGTTGGCGTCAGGAAGGGCATCCGGCCATAAAAACATTGCCTCAAAAAGAGAACCATGACAATTACAACTACATATGGGCAGGGTGCAGCCCGAAGTGGAGATCGGTTTCTGAGGTTTGGGACATGGAATGTAGGGACAATGACGGAGATCAGGAGAAGTGGTGGAAGTATTGGTCAGAAGAAGAGTGGACATATGTTGTGTGCAAGAGACGAGATGGAAGGGAAGTGGTGTGAGAATGGTGAAGGGTAGGCAGGAACAGAAATACAAGTTTGTGTGGCAAGGGTGCCCTGAGGGCGTGAATGGTGTTGATGTCCTGTTTTCTGAGGAGTTTGTAGACAGTGTGGTGAGTGTGACTAGAGTGAGTGATAGGTTGATGATGGTGAAAATGATGATTGGAAAGCTCTTGGTGAACGTCATCTCGGGATATGCTCCGCAGGTTGGTTGAAGCAATGAAGAGAAGGACAAGTTCTGGTGTGCGATAGAGAAGCTGATGGAAAACGTGAAAGATGGGGAAGTTGTTGTGGTGGGAGGAGACCTGAATGGACATGTGGGAAGGAGTATGGATGGTTTTGAGGGAGTTCATGGGGGTTACTGATATGGTGTGAGAAATGGAGAAGGTGAAAGGATTTTGGAGTTTGCTGATGGAGCTGATTTGTTGATTTGTAATACTCAGTTCCAGAAAGAGGATAATAAGCTTGTTACATACACGTCAGGTGGGTCGACAACAACCGTTGACTACCTGATGGTGCGTAGGCGAGATAAGGGGCACCTCCGGGACACAAAGGTGATCCCGGGGGAAGAGGCTGTTTCACAGCACCACTTGGTTGTCTGCGACATAAGGGTGAAAGGTGCGAGGAGAGCGCGGCGGGTGAAGTACCAACCAAGAATGAAGGTGTGGAGGTTGAAAGAGGTGACAGTAAGGGAGGCATTAAAAGAGAGGCTGAGTAGGGTAGAGGATGATGTGGTTGAGCTTGAAAGTGGTTGGATGTCAATGAAAGCTAGTCTGTTGGGAGCCGTTGGTGAGGTATGTGGATGGACAAAAGGACCACCGAGGCACTCGGAAACATGGTGGTGGGATGATGAAGTTGGAAAGAGGATTGACGAGAAGAGGAAGAAGTTCAAGGAGTGGCAGAAGGCGAAGGGTACGGGAGCAGAAACAGCAGAGCATGAGACTTATAAGGCAGCCAGGAAGGCTGCAAAGAAAGAGGTAGCAAAGGCACAGGAGGCATGTAGGAAAATGTTCGGAGAACGCTTGGATTCGGAAGAGGGTCAGAAAGCAGTATTCAGGATTGCAAAGCACATAGTGAAAGAGAGGTGTGATGTGATGGGGGTGAGTTGCTTGAAGGATGAAGTGGGACAAATCGTTGTGGACCCAGATGGAATTAAAGGAAGATGGAAAAGATATATGGAAATGCTGTTGAATACAGAGAATGAATGGGATGGCAACATAGAGAGTAACCCAGTTTTAGGACCGGCAGAGAAGATAACTGAGAAGGAGGTTGAGGAAGCGATAAAAGCAATGAAGAGTGGAAAAGCGGGAGGGCCGACGGGAGTTGTGGGAGATATGTTGAAGGCAGCAGGAAGTTGGGGTGTGAAGAGAATGACAGAGATCTGTAATCTGGTGGTGAAATAAGGCCGCATTCCAGTGGATTGGGAACTGAGTAGTACGCTCGTCCCTCTATACAAGGGCAAAGGTGACCCTCTAGAGTGTGGCTCGTACCGAGCGATAAAGTTATTGGAGCATGGAATGAAGGTATTGGAAAGGGTGTTGGAGAGAAGGATAAGGAAGAAAGTGAAGGTCGACGAAATGCAGTTTGGATTTATGCCAGGAAGAGGAACGACAGATGCGCTTTTCATTGTGAGGCAGTTGCAGGAGAAGTACATGGAGAAGAGGAAGAAGTTGTTTTTTGGGTTTGTTGATCTGGAGAAAGCATTCGATAGGGTTCCACGCAAAGTATTGACATGGGTATTGAGGAAGTGAGGAGTGGAGGAATGGTTGATCAGAGTAGTGATGGCAATGTACAAAAGAGCACGCACAGCTGTAAGGACGAAGGACGGGAACAGTGGTGAGTTTGAGGTGAAGGTGGGAGTGCATCAGGGGTCGGTACCAAGTCCACTACTATTTGTAGCTGTGATGGAGGTGCTGGCTCAGAACGTAAAGGAGGGTTTACCGTGGGAGTTGTTGTATGCAGATGATCTGGTGTTGATTGCGGAAAGTATGGATGGACTGAAGGAAAAGATGAACAAGTGGAAGGAATGTATGGAGACAAAAGGTCTGAAGGTGAATATCGGAAAGACGAAGGTGATGGAAAGTGGTAAAGCATGTGGTGAGGTGGAAAGAACTGGGAAGTGGCCGTGTGCTGTGTGCAGGAAGGGTGTCGGAGTGAACTCCATTCAATGTACAATAGGGTGCATCAAACGCCCAACTATTTTTAAAAAGATGTTGGATTGATCTGTCCCAAATTTTATTTTGTTCCAATCATAAAATAAAGTTGCTATGCAAAATTTGGTAAGGTTTGGACATCATCTTCTGGGTCCACCTCACCATTTCATATTTTGAGTCGGTGGTATCAGAGTTGGAAATTTGACACGCAGCTGTTTTGAGGCCCATAAATAAAAATGAAAGGATTGACTGATTGCTACATATTGTCGCGTAACCGTGATTAACACCACAGTTACGGATGACCGATTTGCGAGACTTTAACTCCCGAGGCGAAAACTCAATGGCGGACTCAAGTTCAACACCAACGCGCGGAAGGCCAGACGCAGCGAAGGCTCCGCAACCTTATCTATTAAAATGAAACACCCAGGAAACTGCGTTCAAATATTATGTACAAAAAGTAATATAAGGGTTTATTAGGAAAAGTAAAGCCAGTGAAAAAGCCCGCCGGTAAATCTAATAACTCTAATAAACCTAAATCGGGACGTCCCCACACGACTGACAGCAAACACAAACGAGGGAGATTAATCACGAAAATAACACGTCCCGTCGTTCAAAATATACGCGGAGATCGGGCTTATCTGTCTTTGTCGTCTTGTATTGTTGGTGTCCAGCACCGCTCCTTCCGGCCCGATCGCACACCACGAGGCCCCTCGCTCCAAGCACCACGCGTCCGACGCAGGCCAGCGGCTCCACTTGACCAGGGACAGGAAGGACTCCTTTGAACTCCACTCGACTCGACGCGGGAGTGCTGGCAGCCAAGTGCCAACGAACTGCTCAGTGCCAACTGGGTGTGCTCTCGTGTGTCTCCTGCGACTCCCTACAACCCGAACTGCACTCGAACTGCGACTGGAATGGCGCGTCCTCTCCAACTCTCCACCACCGCTCAACTCTCTGGTGCCTGCCCGCGTCCGCCAGTGCCTGCCACGAACCCAACTCAACTCCTGAAATGGCGTCCGACCGTCGCCTATATTGGTGGCCGATGACGTCACATTGCGCACTTCTCAGCCAATCAAAGCCTCCCGCGACTCCTGACATCTCCCCCGTTACGCGACCCTGCGGTCCTGGCATAACACGTGCCGGCCAGGTTTGTAGGCCTTTGGAGGTGTACACGGTGGCGGCCAATTGTGGTGGTGTTTTTGACCTGGTTTCCTGTCAATTTAATACGAAGTCCTTGTCAGGGAAAGGGGATTATTTAATGTTGCGCTAAGGACCTAACTAATGTTTATGTGGTTTGCAGTGCCATAAAGGACAAAGGTTTGATTACTAGGTGATACTCACAGGGGCGTTACCTTTAACCCCTCACTATTTAACACTCGAATCTCCAGGTAGATCCACACTCATACATCTTACCCCGACAAACGCCTAAACATCAAGAACTTATTACATGTAGAGTCCCTGTCACGACAGCCGAATACCTACCTATTCAGATCTACCTAGCTCTAGATGTTGCATTACCAAATTCATAACACAGCCCCCCCCCTGGAACCGTAGCTCCTGCAAGGTTCACCGCAGGCGCTACCATTCCAGCCTTAACACTTACTGTCACACACTTAATTAACCTATGAAATAAATCAGGAAGGGCTGTGGGAAGTGAGTCGGACTACCTACCTACACTTCCTTAACATGCTGAACCCCTTAACCATCATGCAAGTATGTACATCTTCTTCGTTGTTCCTGTGGAGGGAGGAAACAACAACACACAACACTAACTTAACCACAAAACTTAACCATCTTTCCAAAACTCAAAACTCTAACCTTTGTACATACCCCGGTCTACAGACCGCGTCCCCCGGTGGATGCCACAAGACACAACCTTACCTGCGGGGCCATCCCCAATGCATCCCCCTAAATTTTCCACGGGCCCTGTCCAGATGTTACAGGTGAGTGACACGGCTCGGTGGATTTCGCCCACATTCATGCTACACAGACCCCTTAACCACTCATTCTCATTCCATAGGTCATCAAGGCATTTCAAAAATCAATAAGGTTCTTATTTCAATACACCCCCTGCAGGACCATGGCATTGATGTCATTCACGTGTGTGTGCATTCCTCAACTAGGCAGCGGGGAGGTACCACACAAAAAGATGGTGGGGGGCACATCAGGCTGTGGTGCCCGCAGTCCCAAAAACAAGTCAACCGACTTACAAGTTCATTGCCCCCCCCCCTTTACCTCTTGGCCCCATGACAGCCCAACAGCCCCTTTCCGCCGTTACCTCGCCGGTGAGGGTCTCCACACACACCAGGCTCCTTTGCCTCCTGCTTTCACGCAGCAACACGGGTCACCGGGGGACTTCCTCACCCCGCGGCGCCCAACCAGACCCTCCACCGACGAGCTCCAATTTCCAGTTACCACCGGCTGCCAGGGGTAATTGCCGCAGAGGGGGGCCCGCAGGCATCGCTCCTCAGAGCTTGCTCTGTACCTGCGGACACACACACCTTCCCCACCCATGGTCCCCAAAACACACTTCCTCCCCCGCTGCCATTCAATTCTCCACACAACTCAGCACAATTCAGTACAATTCATAGATGGTGTAAAAGGTGTTACAAGGCTTGCCATGGCCTGCTACATGTGAAATCCCCCCAGTTCACATTTAAACCATCACATCTTCCCAAAAGCACATTTCCAAAAGCACAATTATCACCCCTCATTATCTCCAATAATCATCACACACTCTCCAGGTTCCACTCTCACGACCACATCAAAACACGTAACCACAATACAAAAACATACGCCACCCACAAGACACTGTGGCTCCCATTCCATCCCCTCACCGGCCATGTCATCACTCGCTCTCACCTCCCAACTCCAAATTACATGTCCCCAATTTCCCAAAGCAAATCCTGAAGCCTGGGACAGTACTCCTCAAAACACTCACCTTAAGTGCAGGTAGTTGCAGGTTGGTCAGGTTCAAGGGTGTCATCCACCCATACAATTCCCAAAATTTCACATTGGGCCTACCAAATCCTTCCAAATTTCTCTTTTGTCCCCACTACACTGGCAGGTATGTGGATCCGCATCCAACGGTGATCATCACTACACAACTACCTGTGGCCACGACAGCTCTGCACCTCTACCGTGCAAGGGTCACCGGGACAAGGTGAGCAGTCAAAACGCCAACATGGCCCATGAGTGTCCATAAGGGTGCGACCCACCATCCATCCTTCAGCCCCCCTGCGAGGAACACAGCTGCAGCAGCCCCAGCTGGCCAATGTGGTGAGCACTTGCTGCCACAACACACACTACCGCACACACAACCTCGGCCCTGGGGGGCACGGTCGCAGTGCGTGGCATCCCTACAGCCACGTCCCCTGCACCTCCCCATCATCCCCCAGTCCGACTACAGAACTGCAGCCCCCCAGTGCTCACCCACACTTGACCACACCAAGGTCCAGTCAACAGCCATGCTCCACCAGGAGACCCACCCAGAAGACATGGTCCACACACCTCGGACACGCACAGCACCACGTTGACCCTCAGGCTACACAACTACATCCCCATCATCCCGCGTCCCAAATATCAGCACAGTTGCCCCCGCAACCAGTTGAAAGCTGTGTCTTGCTACCCTATTAATTTCATCACAGCCTCCAACACTTTGGTCTACACACCTGGATCAATAATGGCGTCACTGGACAGTGTCCACCATGGCATTTCAAAATCCACCCTTAAATTTCCATCTAACCCACAGATTACCCATGCCAACCATTTGTCACATTTCACTCACCTCACCAAAGAAGGATGCTTTGCCATACACATGCCAGCCGAGCATGGCCCATATGCTCGGCGCGTTACACATCTCCCGATTCACATCCCCATGGCTCTCTTCCCAACCCGAGAGTCCATAAATCATAACGGAGCATCTGTGGAAGGTCACTCACACCATCACGTTCCACAGATGCCCCAATGGTTGTCCGGCAGGCTATCTCCATCCCTGTCCATTCGGTTTGACCCGCGTCCATCGACCAACACGGCATGGCAGGTCATCACATGCCAGTTGTCCCAAAGTCTCAGGGAGAGGGTGTCAGGTCGCATGCCCGGGTGATCACATCAGTCCCAAGTTGGCCGTCCACAGTGCCACCACCAAAGCGCGACCCACAACACCTCCCCCTAGTGGTCCTCAATATTTGCCATCCCAGGCTTGAGAAACCACCTCGGACCTCCCTGGAGGTCTTAACCCCCACCAGGGTCCGGTGACCCTGCCGGCCCGAGCCACCAGCTCGGACGGCGCCCCGACGGACAAGGGACGCCACACTCCACCAGACCCCCCGTGGGACCCAGGTCGTACCTCGACACCCAAGGCTGGACCCCACGTCCAAATCTCGCCATCACAGCCCCCCAGCTGGCCGGCATACCCAAATTTTGAAAGGGGCAACTTTTGCCCGAGGCCATCACCCATGACCTCTCCATATCCAGATCCCGCAGCCCGGGGACCAATCCAAACCATGGCTGCTCCAAATCAATTTCCCATTGTAATTTTATTTTACAAATTTTCATTCCCACTGCCATTCCGCAGCTGCAGGGAACAACCTCTACCACCGGTTGTTCTGCCCCTCCCTGCAGTTGATCCAAATTCCCTACAGGGACCAAATCTCCAGAAGCTCTATCTCCCGATCCTCCAAGATCCAAATCCAGCCCGGAGCCAACACACTCCCCCAACTGGTTGTCCAATTTTGGAGCCTCTGTTTCCAAATATCAGTGTACAGTGAGCGTCCCCTCGGTCATTCCAACTACCTCCTCGAACCAACTCACCTCTTCCCCCAGACTCCTTTGGGCCTGAACAAGCTCTACCTCCATGGGACTGTCACAGGTCTCCAGCCGCTGGATCAACTCATCCTCATCATTAGAAATCATTCCTGGCCCCGCCAGGCTTTGATCAATATCCCCAATAAATACCCGGTCCGGCTCTATCGCATGGACCCCCAAAACCTCTACCCCCTCTTGCTCCGCACCACCGCCCTGGTGCTGCACAATTCCAAATTCATCGCCCGGTTGGGGTGTTGTGACATCCACACGGTCCCGATAAACAACCAGGCCAGAATGTGGGAAACATTCCCCATTACAACTCTCACATTCCAAATTTCCTTCCCCGCTCACCTGTGGACACTCCACGTGTACCTGCAGGCATTCCACGTTTACCTGCGGGCATTCCCCATCTACCTGTACACATTCCCCATCGAACTGTGGACATTCTCCGCTCACCTGTACACTTACGGTCTCCCCATCATCCCCCATTTTATTTGCCAGCCCATGAATTTTAATACTCAATCGATCACTCATTTCCTTCATTCCTTCCCTCCATACCTTACTCATTTTATTTCCCAGCCCGTCAATTTTTCGAAGCAATTGACCCAACATCTGGTCGGTTGTCGGGGCCGTTCCTACTGCTCCCGACTCCCACGTGGGGGAGGGGGATAAGTTGGTGCTCGGGACGAGGGAGGTTCCAAGGCTCACCTCTGCATCTAATTCCCCTATTTCCGGCTCACTCCCGACGCTGACGGAGGCCTCGCTGCGTACTTCCATCTCATCAATTTCCGACATCCGCTTTCCGGAAGGTTGTTTCCCGCGCGCGTATTTATTTTAATACCAAAAACACAATTTAAATTTGACGAAGACGCGATATCGCGCTCCGTATGCCCAATTGATTATTAAATTTCTCCGCCTCGCCTATACAAATTTTGCGTTCGAACGTCGGACGCAATGTACGCCCGACCGTGTCGATGTCTCGCCGCGGACAAAAAAATTTGTCCGACGGGTTCAAATCCTACACTCCTGACACCACTTGTCGCGTAACCGTGATTAACACCACAGTTACGGATGACCGATTTGCGAGACTTTAACTCCCGAGGCGAAAACTCAATGGCGGACTCAAGTTCAACACCAACGCGCGGAAGGCCAGACGCAGCGAAGGCTCCGCAACCTTATCTATTAAAATGAAACACCCAGGAAACTGCGTTCAAATATTATGTACAAAAAGTAATATAAGGGTTTATTAGGAAAAGTAAAGCCAGTGAAAAAGCCCGCCGGTAAATCTAATAACTCTAATAAACCTAAATCGGGACGTCCCCACACGACTGACAGCAAACACAAACGAGGGAGATTAATCACGAAAATAACACGTCCCGTCGTTCAAAATATACGCGGAGATCGGGCTTATCTGTCTTTGTCGTCTTGTATTGTTGGTGTCCAGCACCGCTCCTTCCGGCCCGATCGCACACCACGAGGCCCCTCGCTCCAAGCACCACGCGTCCGACGCAGGCCAGCGGCTCCACTTGACCAGGGACAGGAAGGACTCCTTTCAACTCCACTCGACTCGACGCGGGAGTGCTGGCAGCCAAGTGCCAACGAACTGCTCAGTGCCAACTGGGTGTGCTCTCGTGTGTCTCCTGCGACTCCCTACAACCCGAACTGCACTCGAACTGCGACTGGAATGGCGCGTCCTCTCCAACTCTCCACCACCGCTCAACTCTCTGGTGCCTGCCCGCGTCCGCCAGTGCCTGCCACGAACCCAACTCAACTCCTGAAATGGCGTCCGACCGTCGCCTATATTGGTGGCCGATGACGTCACATTGCGCACTTCTCAGCCAATCAAAGCCTCCCGCGACTCCTGACATCTCCCCCGTTACGCGACCCTGCGGTCCTGGCATAACACGTGCCGGCCAGGTTTGTAGGCCTTTGGAGGTGTACACGGTGGCGGCCAATTGTGGTGGTGTTTTTGACCTGGTTTCCTGTCAATTTAATACGAAGTCCTTGTCAGGGAAAGGGGATTATTTAATGTTGCGCTAAGGACCTAACTAATGTTTATGTGGTTTGCAGTGCCATAAAGGACAAAGGTTTGATTACTAGGTGATACTCACAGGGGCGTTACCTTTAACCCCTCACTATTTAACACTCGAATCTCCAGGTAGATCCACACTCATACATCTTACCCCGACAAACGCCTAAACATCAAGAACTTATTACATGTAGAGTCCCTGTCACGACAGCCGAATACCTACCTATTCAGATCTACCTAGCTCTAGATGTTGCATTACCAAATTCATAACAATATAATAACTCTTTGTAAAGGTATTATTGTGCTCTGTAGCAATATATCATCATCATAGGGATAGGGATACAATTCATTTATATACAAATAGTCAAAATAATGATTTTTTTCAAAATATGGATATAAAGCTAAATGAAGAGTATTTTTAAAATATAATATATAAATTAAAGAATATCCTGAATGTTGTAGTCATCTTGTCTTTACAGAGATCTTTTAACTAGACAAGATGATTAAAACAATTATTAGGCTATACTCTAATAAAATTGGATAATTGATTTATTTGTTGTACATAATTATGAAATGACATTATTGTTACTAATACTACCTTTTTCTTTCAGATAAAACAATGGATGGCACAGTAAAGAAAGCATCTGTTGCAACAAGAGAGTCCACCAAGGTGTTTGGTCTTGGAAGTGCCATAACTGAACAAGATTCCCAGATCAATGGCACCAGACTTCCAACTTGTTTACAAGTACTACGTTGTTTCATGTGGCACACGGAAGATGGCAAACTTGAACGACGCTCTCGGTGGGAATCAGCAAAGCTTGTACTGCAGAAAGTGACACCATTTTATGGCAAGGCTAATATTCCTGTCATCTCTGAACGCAAGGCTATTGAGAAAATTATCAAACTTGCAGATGATAATTCCAAGCTTAGATCAATCCCTATCAACCGAAGAACAACTCCAGCAAGCATCACAAAGGTGAATCAAATGGAGATGAAATTTATGGAGACATTTCCCTTGTGGCCCAATGATGCTAGTTCTCACATCAAGAATCCTGAAGACTTAGCATTCCTGGAATCTATGAAGACAGATCGCTGTGCAACATTTGGCTGCCAAGATAAACTGTTGGCAGATAAGATGCAGCGTAAAGTGAACCGCAAGGAAAAAGAATCAGAGAGGCGAGCAAGTATGGAGCTGGAGTTCAACATAAATACTACAACCACTGTGTATATTATTAGTGACAGTGATGAAGAAGTAACTCTTGGACCTTCAACAAGCACACCAACAACCTCAAGAAGTCATCATCGTTTAGTTAGACCTGGCACATCAGTTTTCATTCCACATGACATCCTGAAGAGGCCCAGTCTTGTTTCACTGGCAACAAGGATGAAGATGACACCAACCCAACAGGCTGCTTTCACAGAAGCTCTTATTGAAGAAACAGGAGGGGATGTAGCGAAGGTGTCAACATCATATGCTACAGCAGATAAATCAAGACGCAAAATTGGACAGCATATTGCTACTACCTGTAAGGACAAATGGATACCTCTGAAGCTTGCTACGTTGCACTGGGACTCAAAGCTGCTTCCATGCTTAACTAACCAAAACACTTTTGAAGAACGCCTGGCTGTGCTTTTGGGTTCTCAAACTGATATGAAGCTGCTGGGTGTTCCATCCTACAAGCCTGGAACAGACCGTAAATCTGGAGATATAATTGCTCAGCTGACTAATAACCTACTTGAATCATGGAACTGCCAAGAGAATGTTGTCAACTTGACATTTGACACAACTGCATCTAACACCGGCCACATCAGTGCAGCTTGTGTAACAATTCAACAACGGCTTAACAAAGCTCTTCTGTGGTCAGGCTGCAGACACCACATTGGTGAAGTCATTCTTACGCACATTTTACTGATCTTAAAGTTGAAGCATCTAAGTCACCAGATATCTTCCTCTTCTCAAGGTTTCGCAAGAACTTTGAAATGTTTCCACACACATTCAATGAACCACTTTCACGATTTGATCCATCTCAACTAAATGAAGCAGCAACAAGTTTGACAAGTGACTGGCAAAATAATGTTCTCAGACTCTGTCACACTGAGCAATCTCTAAGACGTGATGATTATTTGGAATTTGTTGATCTGTGTACTGTATTCCTTGATGGTGAAGTAGCTGAACATCAAATAACCTTCAAGCGTCCTGGTGCACTGCATAAAGCCAGATGGATGGCGAAGCTCCTCTACTCAATCAAATTATGTCTCTTCGAAAAACAAATCGCTGATCTTCCAGCAGGTACAATTACCACAGAAAAACAAGTGCCAAAGATCAGAGAATTTGTCACGTTTGTCACTCTAGTATACAGCTCCTGGTGGATGACATGTACCTCTGTCACCGATGCCCCATGGAATGACCTGCAGCTCATCTCCAAACTGAAACAGTATGAAGCTGTCAATGCTGGAATCTCAAGAAGTGCCCTGAAAGCCTTCAAACGACATCTCTGGTACCTCACAGAAGAGATGGTTCCACTTGCCCTCTTCAGCTCAGTTGTTCCTCATGACCATCGCCGTGCTCTGGCAGACAGACTTCTGGAGGTTCAGCCAGATTTTCCAGTAACCAACCCACAAGGACGGTTTGGTACTGGGTTTGGAAAGCCCAGATTTCCTGATGACTTGACTGAGAAGACCACTCTGGCTGATTTTGTTGGACCAGATTCATGGTACCTATTTCATCATCTGAAGCTTGACTGGGCATTTCTAGTTACCGATGTTCAAGAATGGACTAACTCTGCAGCCTACCAGACATCATGGACTAATGTGGAAGCCTTGAATGTGGTGAATGACTCTGCAGAAAGGGGAGTTAAGCTTAGCTCTGACTTCCTTTCAGCAGCCAGAAGTGAAGACCACTACCAAAATGTGCTACAAGTTGTTGAGCACAACCGCAAGGAGACCCGAATCTTCGAAAGCGAGCAGCTCAAGACTAAACTGTCAGAAATATCCATGAAAACTACAGTATCTTTGTTTTGTTTCTATTTTCATGTTCATCCATAGTCAGATGTACTCGTATTAAGATGATAAATGCTAAGATTGTGTATATATGATTCTACTGTAATAAAAATTATATCATTCTGGTATCTATAATACATATGATTATACCAATAAAATCATGATTTTGACTATTTGTGTATAAGTGAATTATATCCCTATCCCTATGATGATTATATATTGCTACAGAGCACAATAATACCTTTCCAAAGAGCTATTGTATGTAGCAATCGGTCAATCCTTTCATTTTTATTTATGGGCCTCAAAACAGCTGCGTGTCAAATTTCTGACTGATACTACCGACTCAAAATCTAATTTGCTGAGGTGGACCCAGAAGATGATATCAAAACCTTACCAAATTTTGCATAGGAACTTTATTTTATGACTGGAACAAAATAAAATTGGGGACAGATTGTTTTCTTGACATAGGGGCGTTTGATGCACCCTAATGTACAATGTGCGCTGAGTGGGTTCATCAAAAATGTAGTGGTCTGAGAGGGTCATTTCCAGTGTGGCAGCTACATTCAAATGTAAAGTGTGCACAGAGGGAGCTGCAGATGGAGGAAATGTTGAGTTGGATCTTGGAGACGGCGTGAAGCTGGAAGGTGTGAAAACATTTTGCTACCTCGGAGACATGCTGAATGGAGAAGGTGGATCAGACTCGGCAACGGTTGCTCGAGTGAGATGTGCATGGAAGAAGTTTCGGGAACTGAGTGGCGTGCTGATGAGGAGGAGTGTCGCTGAAGCTGAAGGGAAAGGTGTATGCTGCATGTGTGAGAAGTGTTACGATTTATGGGAGCAAGACATGGGTAATGAACGTAGAGCAGCAACGAAGGCTGGAAAGGGTGGAAATGCGAATGGTTCGATGGATGTGCGGAGTATCGTTGAGAGAGAGGAAGACAAATGATGAATTGCGAAAGATGATGGGAATATTGCTTGTGATTGATGCTGTGAAGAGGAACAGGTTGAGATGGTTTGGTCATGTGTTGAGGAAGGATGAAAGTGACTGGTTGAGAAGAATGATGGAAATTAATGTAGAAGGAAGTAGAGGACGGGGAAGACCGAGAAAGACTTGGCTAAAGATGGTGGAAGAAGAAATGCGGGCAAGGGGGTTAACAAGGAGAGATGCAGAAAATAGGGCAAAATGGAGAAGATCGTCATGGGGACCGCAAGGCTAACCCCCGCTCTAGCAGGGAAAATGGCCTTAAAATGCATGTTGTTGTTGTTGTATCGTGAAAGCTAACATTATGTCAACTTGTGTTGCAGGTATCTGACGGAAGATGACTAGCCATACAGGAAAACGGGTGCTGAAGGGAGCTGTCTGGAACGGCCGAAGAGAAGGCGCGAACACACGCTTACAGACTACACCAGGTGTGTCATATGTTAAGGACCTGCAATCAAACAACTGTTGAACATTCAGCTGACAATAGCTCCAAAACTTCTTGAAGTCATGACCTGTCGACTGGACGAGCTCTCCTTGGGTTGAAACTCTTGGTTTGTCACAGAGCAGCATGGCTGTGAAGTTGAAGAGGGAATCAGGAATCATCTTCTCGGCAGCAGCAAATGAAACTTCAGTTGACTGCTCTTGTTGTCTCTCCTTCCTGCACGTCTTGATGTCTCCTCTCAGTATTTTGGCTGCACGCAGTATGATCCGCTGTGTTTACATCGATTTGGCTCTCTGCTTCCAGATGCCTCAGCTTCTCAAGGGCATCACCGAGGGGTATGGAAGATGCACAGATGAAGGCAGATCCAACGGTTTTGTTGATAGCGAGGCGCTCCCAAATTTCTGCTGTAGTTTACATTTCAGTGATATTGACCTGTAGGTGTCTGCAGTCTTTACTCCCAGCTCCCGGAGAATCACCCGGTACTTACCCCACAAGGACTTGATCAGGAAGCCACATTTCTCCTGGAACAGGGAAATCTCCAGCTGCTCCACCAGATGATTCAAAGCCACATCATAGATTCTTCTGTGCAGATCTACCAGTCGGGACTCGTGTTGCCTTGAATGCATTCATGCATGGTATGTGATATGATATGTCATTTGCGACCATGTCATGTTCTTGCCCAATCAGTCTCAGCAAAAGGTCCTCTCTACTCAGCTTCTTGGCCTTCTCGACGATCACCTGCTGGCTGCTTTCTCTCGACACCCTGGCTGTAGGTGCCTTTCCTTTCACCCACATTCTTTTTTTTTTTTTACATGTGATACATGTACTCTTACGACACGCAGGGATACGGTGTACCTATTCTAAATCCAGGGTACACACTGGGAAACCTTTAAAACATGGAAATTCAGGGGGGGGGGGGGGTGGGGGGAGGGCATAATGGCAGGGAAAATGGAAAGCTCTAGCAGCAGGCTCCTCTAGCAGGGAAAATGGCCTTAAAATACATGTTGTTGTTGTGTTGTTGATACATGTACTCTTGGCATCAAATGGTGCTGTGCGGTGCCTGCTTGGAATGATGGACGTTTTGGTTGAGGTACTGCACTCTGGCTGGGCCACCGTTGTGCAACTTGCTCCTGGATGCCTCTTATCTGCGAGTCTATAGTTATTTTCATTGATGTACAAGTTTCTGCATTTGACATGCCACTTGGGTGACTTCTCTGCCATCGTGGTGCAGCGTTCTGTAGGTCTCGTCCAGTCGACAGGTCATGGCGACGAGAAGTTTTGGAGCTGTTGTCAGCTGAATGTTCAACAGTTGTTTGATTGCAGGTCCTTGACATATGACACCCCTGGTGTAGTCTGTAAGCGTGTGTTCGCGCCTTCTCTTCGGCCGTTCCAGACAGCTCCCTTCAGCACCCGTTTTCCTGTATGACCAGTCATCTTCCGTCAGATACCTGCAACACAAGTTGACATAATGTTAGCTTTCACGATAAACATCTATAAATTATATATAAAAATCCATATACCCAGGGGACCAAATGGGTTTAACAGACATGGTGTGCTGTGAAAGGTTGAAATTTTAAAATCCGAACACTATTTAATGACGCCCAATATTATGGCTTGCAAGGGAACTGCAGTTGGTACAGGCTGTCATTGGTGGGACACAGATAAACCATAATGGCTGATCGTCGCTAAAGTCACCATATTCGCGTCCAGGGTCATATTGTTTAGAGGCTTCCTACAGATTTCCAGTAGCTTGTTGGTAAGGTTGTCCATATACATTTTGTTTATAGAGATATATATATACAGATACGTTTTTTGGCAGCCAGCCTTTTACAGCACGCAGTGTCTGTTAAACCCATTTGGCCCCCTGTGTAATAAATGCCATTCCACAAAGCTCAAAATGTCCATAGGGATTAAAATATATGGCTCCGTGTATTACAAGCAGGGGAATTAATTATGAGAGGGAGAGAGTACACGGTGGCTTGCAAGTAAGAGGGTAATTTGGAGTTAATGGGGGTAGAAAAGATTGCAGGTAAAGATGGGGAATGGCACGAGGCGTTGGTGCTCCACTTGCTTCAAGCCCTGCAAGGAAGAGTGCAACTAAACATGAACCTCAGGAAGGGGGTTCCAATTTTTCAAAAGAGAAGAGGAACCAAAGAGTGGAGGTGGGTACAAAGCCCGGGTTTAGCGAGTTTAATGAGCCTGGTGTTGGCTTAGCGGTTAGGGCGCAGGCTTGGGATCCTGGGTTCGAATCCCAGTCGATCGCTGAATTAACGCCAAGGGGGTCGACTCAGCCTGTCATCCTTCCGAGGTCGGCAAATTGAGTACCAGCTGGGCTGGGATGAATGATCACGGTGAGTACCCCGATTTAGAATGGGTACACCGTATCCCTGCACATCATAAGAGGCGACCAAGGGTTGGCGTCAGGAAGGGCATCCGACCATAAAAACATTGCCTCAAACAGGGAACCATGATTGTCATGGGGCCCGCAAGGCTAACCCCCGCTCTAGCGGGGAAAATGGCCTCAAAATGATCATTCATTCATTCATTCAATCAGGGTGTGTTCCATTACCAATAGGCTTGTAGAGCATTTGCCAAGTGGCTTAAGCATTCAAGCAAGCACTCCATTTGAAACTCAATAAGGAACGGCTGGCTTGGCAAGCGCTACCGAGTACTTTGGGAATGCAACACACCCGAGGAGGAGATAACGGGATGAATGTCCTGAAGTTGCTGGATTGGGAGTGTTAGACGGGGAGGAGAGTCGGAGAGGGGCAGGGGAGTCGGAAAAAGGGAAAGGAGTAGGGAGGAGGAGGGAACTAGTGGAAGGTTGGGGAGTCGGAGAGGGGCAGGGGAGTCGGAGAGGGGCAGGGGAGTCGGATAGGGGCAGGGGAGTCGGATAGGGGCAGGGGAGTCGGATAGGGGCAGGGGAGTCGGAAAAAGGGAGTAGGGAGGACGGGGGAAGTAGTGGAAGGTTGGGGAGTTGGATAGGGGCAGGAGAGTCGGAAAAAGGGAAGTGAGGAGGCGGGGAGTAGTGGAGGAGGGTGGGGAATCAGAGGGTCAGGGGAGTTGGAAAAAGGGAAGGAAGTATGGCAGGAGGAGGGGAGTCGTAAAGGGGGTGGGGAGTTGTAGAGGGGCAGGGGAGTCGGAAAAAGGGGGTAGGGAGGACGAGGGAAGTAGTGGAAGGTTGGGGAGTCGGATAGGGGCAGGGGAGTCGGAGAGGGGCAGGGGAGTCGGAGAGGGGCAGGGGAGTCGGAGAGGGGCAGGGGAGTCGGATAGGGGCAGGGGAGTCGGAAAAAGGGAGTAGGGAGGACGAGGGAAGTAGTGGAAGGTTGGGGAGTTGGATAGGGGCAGGGCAGTTGGAAAAAGGGAAGGGACGAGGCGGGAAGTAGTGGAGGGGAGTGGGGAGTCAGAGAGGGTCAGGGGAGTCGGAAAAAGGGAAGGAAGTAGGGCAGGAGGGGGGAGTCGTAAAGGGGGTGGGGAGTTGTAGAGGGGCAGGGGAGTCGGAGAGGGGCAGGGGAGTCAGAGAGGGGCAGGGGAGTTGGAAAAAGGGAAGGAAGTAGGGCAGGAGGAGGGGAGTCGTAAAGGGGGTGGGGAGTTGTAGAGGGGCAGGGGAGTCGGAAAAAGGGAGTAAGGAGGACGAGGGAAGTAGTGGAAGGTTGGGGAGTCGGATAGGGGCAGGGGAGTCGGAGAGGGGCAGGGGAGTCGGAGAGGGGCAGGGGAGTCGGATAGGGGCAGGGGAGTCGGAAAAAGGGAGTAGGGAGGACGAGGGAAGTAGTGGAAGGTTGGGGAGTTGGATAGGGGCAGGGCAGTTGGAAAAAGGGAAGGGACGAGGCGGGAAGTAGTGGAGGGGAGTGGGGAGTCAGAGAGGGTCAGGGGAGTCGGAAAAAGGGAAGGAAGTAGGGCAGGAGGGGGGAGTCGTAAGGGGGGTGGGGAGTTGTAGAGGGGCAGGGGAGTCGGAGAGGGGCAGGGGAGTCGGAGAGGGGCAGGGGAGTTGGAAAAAGGGAAGGAAGTAGGGCAGGAGGCGGGGAGTGGTAAAGGGGGTGGGGAGCCGGAGAGGGGCAAGGAAGTCAGAAAAAGGGAAGGAAGTAGGGCAGGCGGAGGGGAGTGTTTTAAGGGGGTTGGGAGTCAGGGCAGGAGGAGAGGGGTTGTAAAGGGGGTTGGGAGTCAGAGAGGGAGGGGAGTCGGAGAGGGGGAACAGTAGGAGAGGGGAGGGGCTGGATGAGAGCGCAGAGACCTTCTATGCTTTTTGGAAAACTTGGATAATGTTACCTGAATAAGGCATCTGCTGACGTCACTGGCACAGACGGCCTTATTGCAGGATCTTCCACCAGGAATCCACACAAGGATCAACAATCCCAACAAAGAGAGCATGTCCACACCTTCCAGCTGCCGACTCGGGCAGCCTGATAACGATATGCAAACACACAAACCCCAAAATCCACACCAACAGTCTCAATTAAAGAAACATCACATGGGTGAATATATATATCATAGATAAATAAATTAGACCATTTATATTTTATATGTCATTTCACGGGTATAAATAAAATGACATCAATTAATTATCAAACGCTGGTTACATTAGAACAAAACGAGTACAGAGTTGAGTGTTTAAACTTAAAGGAAACAAAAGTAAACTGTTACCTCAGCTCTACTCACAGCACATTGGGCCGATTTAACGCGCGCATTACCACAGCGTTAAGCACAAAAAGCAAACACTTATTTACAATTGTAATTTAATAACCTAATCATCACGATCAGAGCAAATTCCATACACGAAGTGTGAAAGCTTCAGCAGGTATTATCTGTGGAGAAACTTCGTCATGGGAATCGATCGATGTCTCTTATGTTGATATTCCCAGGAGGGAGTGTAAGAGGCGTAAGCGTAACATATCCGGATATTATTACTTGTTTACAACCAAAAAAAAAATTCAAGATATATATATCTCACGAAATGAAAGCTACAAAACGATAAATGGAAAACAACATCGCTGAAAATGCAATTTCTGCGATGATAATAAAAGCTTACCGCCCATGTTACCACCCGCCGGACGCGCGCTTCGGCTGACAGTGGTTAATCGAATATCCCTCGAGATACGATAAGCGGGGGAGCACCAGATAATTCCACTTGAGATAAATTGAGTTGAATGCGGAAAAAGGAATAAGTGGATAGTATAGGTTTATAGGCTGCAGGTAACGGAAGTTAAAGATAAACAACAAATGAGGCGGAAGAAATATTACAAATACACCGCCTCAAAAGTTATGTGGCGTTGTAGGAAAATTAAACATTAAAATAGCATAAAAATCACTTACAGTGATTTCTATAAACGAAAGACAAGCGTTTACTTTTATTAAAAAGACCATTACAAATTGTTTTTACGCACTGGTAAACAAAATTACAAAGTTTTAAACCTTCCTCCACCTACCTGCCCACACGTCTACGAAGTACGACTTTGGCTTCACAATCGAGGTTCATCCTACATTTACACCATATCAATGAGTTAGCATTGGTGAGCATTGTGCCAAATCAATGATTGGAGTCCAAATTCTGTGTTGTCAACTTTCGTTGCTTTCATTGCCTTTTCAACTGGATGATATTCACAGAATACTTATCCCTGCGCAGTCTTGAGAAGGAATTGGCGCGATCCAATCATCCAACTCTTCTGTTTTTATTGAGGGGGGAAATTTGTAATTGCATCTATACGTATATACACTTCTGAGGTAAATGTATACAAATTATACTTTGAAAAGTCGGCTATAGAATACTGTAGCGGTTACCGGACACAATTCTCTTGTACCGGCCGGTGACGTAATCAGCGCGCGGTCACTCGGATTGCATACCACGCCCCGTTGAGAGGCGTGGCTTACTGTTTGAATTTGAAATACTAGGGCATGGCGGCATGCCCGTACTATATATATATCTAAAATTATATCCCCCCCCCCCTCTATTTACATGAAATGGTTTGGTCCATTCGCAAAGCCAAAGCGAACGGCTTGCGAGTACGGTGACAATCCCCCCCTCTATTTACATGAAATGGTTTGGTCCAAAGCGAACGGCTTGCGAGTACGGTGACAATCCCCCCCCCTCTATTTACATGAAATGGTTTGGTCCAAAGCGAACGGCTTGCGAGTACGGTGACAATCCCCCCCTCTATTTACATGAAATGGTTTGGTCCAAAGCGAACGGCTTGCGGAGTTTGGTAAAGAAATCGCCATCGCGTGCACAAACGCGCAGGAAAGCGAAAGAATCGCAAATTAGTTTTAATTAGTTTTAAAACATAGTTTAACGCCAACATAGCGGCAACATAGTTTGCCAACGTGAAATAAATGAATACGCTCTCAAATGTGCCGTCCGAGGCAGAGTCTGTTCGCCACGTTCGGCACACGTGATAACTCGCTGCTCTCTGATTGGTTGAATCGTTTTTTGGACATAGCTCGGTAACTACTTGTCCGATTAATATGAAACCTTGAAAAGGCACATCCTCGGGTCCCCAGCAATATACCTGGCAAGTTTCAAGTATATCGGACCCGTGGTTGTCGAGAAACAGCGGTCACAGACAAACACACAGACATACACACACACACACACACACACACACACACACACACACACACACACACACACACACACACACACACACACACACACACAGAGATTACTGGAATTATAGATAGATATATATTGCCGCTCGGGGTAGCCATTTTCAGTGCATTCGTGCCGAGCTCGGAATAAACAGCTCTGTGAAACTCAGCTCGATGTCGCATCCATATTGTTGGAGTTCGACGTGGGAGCACAGCTCCACAATACATTCATAAACCTTAAAGTTTTTATTCTCGTTCTGTGCTTCGGTCATTGCTACACAAATACAACTTAATTCCACCCCCTTCACAAACGCATGCACAAACATACATGTGCACACATACGCACACACATGCACACGGACACACATGCACACGCACAAACATACGCGTATGCACACGCACATGCACGCAGACGCACATGCACACGGACGAACGCACGCACATGCACAAACATACACATACGCACACATGCCCACGGACGCACACACGTGCCCACGGACGCATGCACAAACATACACATGCACCATTGCACACGCAAATGCACACACATATGCATACGCACTTTTTGTAAATTTTCTGAAACACCAACGCGAACATTTCTTTTAAAGCGAATAAAATTGTGCTTTTCCCTGTAGAGCACAGTTCAACAGAGATGTAGAGTTGCAGTGTTGAGTGTAGCATTTTGATAGTGTTCTTTCTTGATGTGATTCAAACAATATAATCTACCAATATATTCTGAAACATTATAATGAACTAAAAATCCTTCCTGGATGAGTAGGTATTTTCATTGGGTAATACTTCTTGGCATTACAACTTGTTGTTTTTTGTTGGTGTTTTTTCTCTGCTCCAGTTCAAGGAGCTGAACTTTGCTTATGAGGTTTTGTCAAACCCAGAAAAGCGTGAAATTTACAATCGCCTTGGGGAGAAAGGCCTGCGAGAGGGTGGAGATAGCTCCAACATGGATGACATTTTCTCGCACATCTTTGGTGGTAGCAGTCTCTTTTGAGGCTTCCTCGGTGGTGGCATGCACTCGCGTGGAGGAAGCAGTTGTCGCCACCGAGGAGAGGACATGGTGCACCCGCAAAAGTAAGAAATCCCTTCGCAAGTCGTGCACTCCACTACCACAATACAATATTTGAGAAAGGCCCTGACAGTCCCACCACACCTATCGGCTATCGTGCGGACTTTCCCCATGACTTGTGTCAACAACAACAACGACAAAGTTTTATTTTGCATGAGCCCAAATACGGCCTTTTGCTGTTTAGAATTTGACAAGTTGTGTTGTACTGTACTCATTTAACCAATCACGCAATCACCGAGATATTTTGCTTCAGTCACTAAGGTTACTAAGTCACTTGGTAATTAAATAACTCCTCAATTAATTGATTAATCAAAAAACAAAAAATACCGTTTTTGAGAAAGGAATTGCTCACTACTGTGCCGAAATTTCAGCTTCCTAGCTCAAAGGATGGCTGAGATATCGCGCGGACAAACAAACAAGAAAACAAACAAGTACAGATACATTCAAAGTACACCGCCCCCTTGCCAAATAATTAAATATCCGACAGCGCGGCATTGCCGGGGCGCCTCTGGCGCCCGGCAATACCGCAGTGCAGCTCATAGAGGCTGCTTTGGGAGGGAGAGGTGTACGCTAATTCATTGATTAATTGTATAATTAAAATCAATAAAAGATTATCACAAATTATTTTCTTAATCAATTGGCTAATAGCATAACTAAACCACTCGTGCTTCATCCGAAGTTGTAGCTTTTAGAAATTTAATTAAATAAGTCATTAATAAAAAATTAAATAATTAATTGATTCACCAATAAATAATTAATCGATTAAATGATTAATCAATAAATAAAAAATATCCTTGATAGCCACATCACTTGGTCACTGTCATGTCCAAATATTAGCTTCCGAGCTCAAAAGGTGCCTGAGATATTGGCCAAATGAGAAAGAAAATAAATAAATGATTAATAATGAAAATAAATAAATAATAATCATAAAAAAATTAAATTATTAATCAATTTGGTCAGAGAACACATAAACCACCACCATTTCATCAGCATCTGTAACTAAAAAAAAAAAATTTTTTAGTCATTAATCGAATAATTAAATAATTAATCGATTAATTGATTGATTAATTAAAAAATCAAAAATAGCCTTTGCAGCCAAATCACCTGGTCATTGGCATGTCCAAATATCAGCTTCCTAACTCAAAAGGTGCCTGAGTTAATGATCAGAAGAGAAAGGAAATTTGATTAATTAAATAAGTACTTAATTAATCGCTAATAATTAAATAACTCCTCAATTAATTGATTAATCAAAAAACAAAAAATATGGTTTTTGACAAAGGACTTGCTCACTATTGTGCCGAAATTTCAGCTTCCTAGCTTAAAGGATGGCTGAGATATCGCCTGGACAAACAAGAAAACAAGAAAGAAAACAAGAAAGAAAACAAACAAACAACCAGAGTGAAAACTGAGTACTCCCTTTCAGCGTGCGTCACTGCCGAGCCCCCTTCGGTGCCCGGCAATGACGATTTGCAATGCCTGGAGATGGCATCGGAAAGGTGCGGTGTTCAACAACCAGAGTGAAAACTGAGTACTCCCTTTCAGCGTGCGTCACTGCCGAGCCCCCTTCGGTGCCCGGAAATGACGATTTGCAATGCCTGGAGATGGCATCGGAAAGGTGCGGTGTACAATAATGATTTATACTCATCAAAGAATAAGAAGGTAATTGGTAAATTTTTATATGAACTCGGAGGTAATATTCTAAGTGAATTTGTTGGGGTTAGATCAAAAGCATATGCTTATAAATGTTTGGATGGAGATAAATACAAGACTGATAAAAAAAACTAATGGGTATTAAAAAGGGAATATTTAAGGAAACAATAAACTTTGATCATTATTATGATTGTATCCATAAAGATGATGTAATCTTTGGAGAGATGAACCTCATTAGACATTATGGTCATGAGATTTTTACAGAGACTGTTAATAAGAAAGCTCTTTCTTCATTTGATGATAAAAAAGTATATAAAAGATGATAAAATGAATGCACTTCCATACAGGTTTCAATCTATATAAATGAATCAAACTAAAGAATGGTGGAATAGTTCAGATTGGTATATTAATGGTAAACATCACGAATGTGAGAATATCAAATAAGTCTTATTGAAGAAACAACAGGGGTAAAAGTAAATACAACAAATAAAAGAATAAATGTTGAAACAAATGAGTTATCTTGTGTTTCTAGAAATTTTTAAATGGACTGAAGATTTCGATTATTGTCACCTTAATGGGAAAATAATTTACTACAATCTCAAAATGATATGTGGCTTAGGAGAAGGTCAGATTAGGTCATTAAGAGAGGTTTATCATTTCATATTAGCTCAACCTAAACCAAGAGTTCAATTCCAATGTAATATTTGCCAATATTTTAGATGGTGTTTCCTGTGCTAAAAGGATGGATCTTATCAGAGAGATAAAACATGATCAGATATTTATTGGATCTATGAATGATTTTCTTAAATTCAATAAACTTAATTTTAATACGATATAAATAGAAATATTTTTTTAAATCTACTCGAAAGGGCGAAGCCAGTCCGACACAGTGGAGTAGGGTCCAAAAGGAGGGACTGGACTGTGATTTGGTATCGAAGACTAAAAATGAATGATAGTGAAACGAGCGAAGCGAGTTGAGCTATTATGAGTTTTTCGGCTACGGTACCAAATCATGGGCCAGTCCCTCCTTTTGGTCCCAACTAGCCTCGATGTTGTATACAAAAAAAATAAATAATAATTTGCTTCTATATCCATCTTATCTACCCCACATCTTTTAACCACATCCCTTTTTGTCCCTTTCTATCTACAGTCACGTGAAAAAAGTAAGTACACCCCATGTAAAGTTTTGACTTTTTCAACATATTTCAACATGCAGCTATTTGATCTTCATTTCAACAATATTGATAGATAAAGGTGATATAATATAACAAATATCATGAAACATTTACATTTTGTAGTCCATTGTATAATTTAAATAAACATAAATGCAAATTTCGCATGTGGAAAAAGTAGGTACACTCTTGGCTCTAATAGGTGGTATTGCCCCCTTTGGCAGAAACAACCTCAAGTAGGCGTTTCTTATAACTGTCTACCAGTCTCTGACATCGACTGGGAGAAATTTTTGCCCACTCCTCCATGCAGAATTCTTTCAGCTGTGCGATGTTTGAGGGGTTTCTTGCATGCACAGCTGGTTTCAAATCCCCCCACAACATCTCGATGGGATTTAGATCCTGGCTTTGACTTGGCCATTCCAGAACCCTCCATTTCTTTCTTTTCAGCCATTCCTTGGTGGATTTACTGGTATGTTTAGGGTCATTGTCATGGTGCAAGGTCCACCTTCGGTTGAGCTTCAACTTTCCGACAGATGGCCTCACATTATCCTCAAGCACCCTCTGGTACAATGAAGAATTCATAGTGGATTCTATGTTGGTGAGCTGCCCAGGCCCTGATGCAGCAAAGCTGCCCCAAACCATAATATTTCCACCACCATGCTTTACAGTTGGTACAAGGTTCTTGTGGTCAAATGCTGTCTTTGGTTTTCGCCAAACATGTCTTCTTGTACTGTGGCCAAATAGCTCTACCTTTGACTCATCTGTCCAGGGCACATTGTTCCAGAAGTGCTGGTCTTTGCCTCGGTGTTCATTGACAAACTTCAGTCTTGCCCTGATGTTCTTTCTGGACAGCAAAGGTTTCCTCCTGGCACACCTCCCATGTAGATCAAATTTTTGCAGCCTCTTTCTAATGGTAGACTCGTGCACTTTGACATCAACAGTGGCAAGAGCTACCTGTAGGTCCCGTGATTACATTATGGGGTTCTTAGAGACTTCTTTCAGCATCTTGCGGTCTTCTCTCTGACTGAACTTGCTGGGGCGGTGTGGAAGTGTAACTCAGTGTAACTTATTGATTGGCACTGGTAACTCATTGATTAAGACTGGTAACGAAGCAGATAGAAATGAATGTCAAGAATGTGCACGAACATGGTAATCTCTTGTCCACCTGGTCACAGCCCCAGGCTGGAGCACCCCCCTATCGTTTGGTAAATGGAACTCGCAGCAGGAGGGGAGCGAGCTGGTGCCAGGACTCGGTGCATGCATGACCTCGGGGCATTAGCGGAGAAGGGATTAGCGCGACAAGGCCCATAAAAACCAGAGCAAACTATGAGTCAGGAGACTTGTCACCAGAAGCTCTGACCTACGGAACGGAACGGAACCCTGTGAACAGCGCTGAGAGAGAGCACTCATACTCAGAACCTCTGCCCGACGGGAATGGCGGAGGAACATCGGCCGAACGAGAAGGACCATGCGAATAGAGTTAACCTGGTCCATTGAGTTAAACGGTATTATTTGGTAATGGAATGAAGTGAATAACCAGTTAATAAACCAGACCTTTTGTAAAACCTGTTTCCAACCATTGGCGTCTTGAGTCTCACCTACCACTTCCCCTACAATATGGAGGCACCGCTGAGATCAATTGGACACATACAAGACCTTTAAAGGTGAGTGTGTCTTGTTGTTGTCCAGTATGATTTACGAACTTGGGAATGGGTATGTGTATATACATGGAGGATTTGGTGTGTGGGACTTGTGATTGTCCATAGGTAATCCAAGGATGGAACGTTTTAAATGATTCTATTATTCGTGAGCTTGCGAGGATATGTACAAAAGCCTTACTCTGGTCTGCAGGCAAATCGGCTCATGAAGTGCACCATGAGGCGATTTGTTTGCCGGTTCGGTAAGGTTCGGTAAGGTCCGTACACGTGTACAATCGTGTACACCCGTTTTAAATAAATAATTTTTTTTTCAGTTTTCCCACCATATCTAAAACTCGTTCGATCAACAAATAAATTCATGACAGACAACCCCATCTCATACCGGTCCAGAATTATTATGAAAGATGGTGATTGGATGAAAATTGCATCAAATTTTGTCCAGGTCCATCACTAAGCCTTTGTTCATCACATCCATCACGTCCATCACTAAAAAAAAACTCCAAGGATTGCTTTGAGAGCGTTTTACCTTTACCCTGCTCGTTTTTTTTTGGTTGTCTGTCCATTGAAAACCCTTTTAAAGGGAAGTGATTTGTGTTTGTTTATAATCTTCAAGGATCTGACCAAAAATGCATTTCCGTGGGAAGAACCCTGCTCAATTTTTTTTCGGGTAGTCCTAGCGGACCGCATATTGTCATTGATTGATGAAATGTCACTGTACTTTTTCAGAGGGAATTAATTTTGATTTTATAGGGGTGGGAAACCCATGGTCCGTTTTGTTTTCAGTTGTCTGTCCGTCCATTCAAAACTTATTCCGAGGCAAGTAATTTTTTTTGGTTTAAAATCTTTAGCCTAATCGGCAATCATAAAAGCAATTTTAGGGGGGGACCTGCTCAATTTTTTGCGGGTTGTGCAGCCATCCATACGTCCAAAATTTGACGAGTTATTGTTTGCTTTGTACAGTGCTCATGCGTCTTGTGGCATATTTGCTCAAATATTTCCCACCCCGGGATTTATGGCCAAATTGTAGTGATGGAAGATTTTGCACATTGGACAATCCCTATATATTTAACCTGGTGACAGCTATCGTTCCCAAAACATACAATATTTCTAGGTGATTAATGCAGTAAAACAGGTGTATTTGTGTACCCACATTTCAAACTGGCTCAACTTTCAAAAGCTGTTATCCCTGTTTGATATCAATATACATGTGGTCGATAGAGCTAGCGATTTGTCTGGCCATCTTCCGGAAGATTGTCCATGTGATTTTCTGTTGTGGAAAGTGTTATTAAATCATAGGTAGAGGTAACAAGGAAACTAGGTGTTACTAGGAAACAAAAGTATTCAGGTGTTACCAGGAAACAAAAGTAGACAGACAAGCAAAATGAGTATAAAGACGTTGACCAACCAAGATGTTGCATATCTTTGTTGATGTTCTGACGTTGTTTATTTCAATTATGGTCGGAATTATTAGAATTGCTATTAAATGAGAATTTTCATATGGGATGTTAAAGCAACGAAGAGTTTTATGGGATTATAAGGTCATATCGCGACATCATGGGAAAGCTAATGTTAATTGTGGGATGTCAGAGGTAATGGTGTAGTTTAATGTTCACACTGTTTTGGAAAATAATGCTCGATGCAACATGATCCTAAAAAGAACCCATCCCTACATCTAAGGATCAGGAAGGGAAGGAATGGAAAATTTGAAGTATTAAAGTTACGGAACTCAAAATATCTAGGTTTGGATGTAGTCATTAAAAAATTGAGTCATTCATTGGTTTGATGATAATCCTAATATTTTGATAAATATTTGATAATAATCCTAATAATTTTAATCCTAGGAATAATATTGCTAATAGTTTGTCTGAAGGCTTTGATAAGTATTTGTCTAAAGCAAACAGCGACTTCTAAGATGACAGACGTGTGAGGTATTTGGCATCGCCAGACTAGCTTATTGGTTTAGGAATGTTTAGAGGTCATTGCAATGTGATAATTACTTGTGATCATTTGTTGTTGGAACGTTTTGGGAACATTCAAATGTTGGGTTTTGCTAACGTTTCCACAACGTCGCCACAACGTTTCACTTTCGTTGTTGCAACGTTTTGCTCCAACGTTTTGGGAACATTCAAATGTTGGGTTTTGCTAACGTTTCCACAACGTCGCCACAACGTTTCACTTTCGTTGTTGCAACGTTTTGCTCCAACGTTTTGGGAACATTCAAATGTTGGGTTTTGCTAACGTTTCCACAACGTCGCCACAACGTTTCACTTTCGTTGTTGCAACGTTTTGCTCCAACGTTTTGGGAACATTCAAATGTTGGGTTTTGCTGACGTTTCCACAACGTCGCCACAACGTTTCACTTTCGTTGTTGCAACGTTTTGCTCCAACGTTTTGGGAACATTCAAATGTTGGGTTTTGCTAACGTTTCCACAACGTCGCCACAACGTTTCACTTTCGTTGTTGCAACGTTTTGCTCCAACGTTTTGGGAACATTCAAATGTTGGGTTTTGCTGACGTTTCCACAACGTCGCTACAACGTTTCACTTTCGTTGTTGCAACGTTTTGCTCCAACGTTTTGGGGACACTCAAATGTTAAGTAAATCGGATAAGAATTCACGAGTTATTTAATTATTAGCGATTAATGAAGTACTTATTTAATTAATTACATTTCTTATTAAATTACAGTAATTACATTACAGTAATTACCTGAGGTAATTACAGTAATTACAGTTCCGGTAATTACAGTAATTACAGTAATCATTACAGTAATTGCAGTAATCTTATTACAGTAATTACATTACATTAACTCAGGCACCTTTTGAGTACGGAAGCTGATATTTGGACATGACACTGACCAAGTGATGTGGCTGTCAAGGAAAATATTGATTTATTGATTAATCATTTAATAAATTAACTCGTTGATTTATAAATGACTTATTTAATTAAAAGTCCTCAGAGATACATCTTCAGATGAAATACTTGCAGATTGGTTATGCTATGAGCCAATTGATTAAGGAAAATATTTTGTGATGGCCATATTGGCAATTTCGTGGCCATATTCATGGCAACTCAGTTAGTGCCACTGCACCTTTAAAATGCATCCCTGCGTTCATTTTTCGATCGATTGAGTTGAAATTTTGAACAATCGGATCTGGACTGTCGGTATTAACGACTCTAGCACGCACCCGTCCAATCAGGATGGAGCGGTATGGTCCCCGGATTATCACTGCCCGCAGTTTTAATTAGTTTTACTTTTCTCTTGGTCATATAATTTTGAAGACATGCATGTCATGATATAGGAAATGTTTGTTCTGTTGAACGGAATAAATGTTGTTTATTTGTGTGGGTGTGTATTTTTGTGTATTTTGGATATATTTTCACGACTAATTCCAGTTAACATCCTGCAAAATTTGCTCGTTTTCTGGCCGAGTCGAAATTGCGTTGAGTTCCTATGGCATGCGCCATTAAAAGCGCTGTGTAATGGTTGAGCTCCCTTTATTTCGTTTTGGTCATGCGGATGAGCAGACAAAGTGACGAATGCTGCGGCTGGAGCAGTAGAAGCGATGTTTTTAATGGAAACGATGTAATGAGTAATTAAAAGTGGGAGGGGGCAACACCACGCATACCTCTTTTAAGGTGTGTATAAACCCTGGAATAAACGTGGGAGGGGGCAACACCACGCATACCTCTTTTAAGGTGTGTATAAACCCTGGAATATTTCAGCAATCAATACAATGCTGAAACTATGTAAGTTAAGTTAATGAGTAATTTAATGAGTAACTTAATGAGTAATTTAATAAGTAATTTAATGAGTAATTTAATGAGTAATTTAATAAGTAATTTAATGAGTAATTTAATGAGTAATTTAATAAGTAATTTAATGAGTAATTTAATGAGTAATTTAATAAGTAATTTAATAAGTAATTTAATGAGTAATTTAATGAGGAATTTAATAAGTAATTTAATGAGTAATTTAATGAGTAATTTAATGAGTAATTTAATAAGTAATTTAATGAGTAATTTAATGAGTAATTTAATAAGTAATTTAATAAGTAATTTAATGAGTAATTTAATGAGGAATTTAATGAGGAATTAAAAGTGGGAGGGGGCAACACCACGCATACCTCTTTTAAGGTGTGTATAAACCCTGGAATAAATGTGGGAGGGGGCAACACCACGCATACCTCTTTTAAGGTGTGTATAAACCCTGGAATATTTCAGCAATCAATACGATGCTGAAATGATGTAATTTACTGTGTAAGAGGGTCGACCTTGGGTTTGTTTGGGTTTTGTTGTTTATTTTTGTGGGTGTGTATTTTTTGTGTATTTTGGATATATTTTCACGACTAATTCCAGTTAACATCCTGCAAATTTGCTCGTTTGCTGGCCGAGTCGAAATTGCGTTGAGTTCCTATGGCATGCGCCATTAAAAGCGCTGTGTCATGGTTGAGCTCCCTTTATTTCGTTTTGGTCACGCGGATGAGCAGACAAAATGACGAATACTGCGGCTGGAGCAGTGGAAGCGATTTTTTTGAATTGTTCAATGATTATTCAATATTGTTATGACTTATTGTCAATAGGTATACTAAGTGGCCATGAGGTAGCCTGTTGCTATGTACAGTTTTATTCTATTGTTGATTATACCACATAGCTGTGGTGATAAAGGAAATGTTCGTTTTAAATAGATGATTATGATAGGACCATGACTATAAAATCATGATGATTATTATGAATGATATCATAGGGTTCAAATGCAGAATGATTGCATGAACTTGGGAAAGAACTTTCAAGCCCTATGGGATAAATTGGGTGTTACAAGCGATGGAGTTTCAAAATTTAGCATGATTGAAGGAATTTTACAGTCTTATTTCAGGAGTTTTACGAAATTTATATTGCCAAGAGATTTTGGGTACGATAAAAAGAAAAAATGATGAGATATTTTTCCCAATGAACTTTAATATCTGCCATCCATTTTGGCTGTCTCACGAATGAAGGATGAGTTGCCTTTAGTGGTTGCAAAGAAAATTTGTGGAGACCAGGCAAAATGGGGAAATATGTCAGATATGACCCTAGGACAGAACGGTGATTCATCAATTGACATGAGGTATGAACCAGAGGTGACGACCGATGAGATTCGATCTCAGTCAATGGATGGACCTGTCCTGACATCATTGGGGAAAGGGCTTATGCAAGGAGTCATCCAAAATGATTAATTTGATTTATTGATGAATATTGATGAATTAATTGAAATTGAATAATTGACTGAATTGTTGATTGATTGAATCTAATTGATTGAATTTAATTGAATAAATTTAACTGGATAAATTGAATTGAATAAATTAAATTGAATATATTGATCGTTTGATTGATGAAAATGCGGTCTCAAGAAAGAAGCTTTAATATCTTTGTGAGATATTATCAATGTGAAGACAACCTTGGAAAATTGAGCAAGGTGGTGAGTTTATATATAGATATATATGTGCGGTTACCATTGTATGATTTCCCCTTCAACAGAGCGGACACCTGAGGATTCACCCATTTCATACTGACCCTCTGGCTCATCTGCAAATACTGATCTGTGAGATTGGATTGTGCAAAAGCCACAGGTGAGAGAGATTCTCTGGAAATCACCGTTTGAACAGGTGGAGAGATCCTTCCTGGAGGTACGAGTGAAGCTTTAGAGGAACAAACTACAACACATCCAACGCTACTTTGATAAAAGGCAGAATGGGAAATGGAGCCTGCAAGAATACACAAGGACAACCAGAGATTCCACAAAAAGGTACTTGTACACATCATATGTACGACCGTTATGGTGCCGAAGCTATAAGGCAGGTCGAGAATTGGTATTTGTGGACAAAGGGACATGATGAGGAGTTTCCAAGAGATGGTACATTTGAGCGAAGTCGATTGGAAAGATTAGAACAAAGATTGAAAGCCAGAAAGAGACAGAATCTAACGGTAGACTGGCTTGCATTCCATCTTTGGGATGGTGAATCCAGACAACGGGAACAGCAAGAACGGATAACGGATCTAGAACTTAAAATAAAAAGGATACAGGATACAGTGGAGGAGACAAATGCACAACTGCCCTCGAAATTAGGAATGAAAGTGACAGTTGTCCCATCTGATTTCCAGTTGTCTCCCCAAAAAGGACGGTACAGAGAATTTTTTCGTGTTTCAGGAGATAACGAGAGATTGCAGTGGCAACTCAGGGATGTAGAGATGCAGCCCAGCAATACAAGTGCACAGGTGCACAGACCAGGCAACGACAGAAACCGGTGTTTCAAGTGTGGACGGATGGGACATTGGAAAAGAGGATGTCCGTATACCAAAAGGAAGACAAGTTAATAGGGTAAACCAAGATCAAGGGTACCAGTGCTGACCGATACCTCAGACAATGATTAGGCCTTCATTGCGACAAATCCCAAATGACGATTGGCCTCAACAAATTAGATTACTGGACAAACATGAATAACTGTCGATGATTCTTGGGTCTGAAAAGTTTTCGGAGCAAGAATTATTCATTTTTCTTTTGCTTGTAAGCAAATTAGTAATTAATTGATCAAATGCCGAAATTGGATCTTTTATGTTGGGCACACAATTTTAAATTCACAAAGTTGGAACAATTGCTTTGCAAATTTTTGAAACCAAGTGACAAGAGTCACATGATGATCAGGTGGGAATTTCGGACTAGTGTTCCGCATGATTGATAGGTCAGTGGTCGACTGACATGCAAATGGGTGTGTAGTCAAATTTGGATAAATTATGGTGGGAACTGAAAGGGTAATTTCAATGTGACATCATAGGGGTTTTCTAAAAAATAAACTTTTTGGTCCATTTGCGTATTAGCATTTATAAAATTGAAGGACAAATTTTATGAAAATGAAATAAAACTGACACCCAACCTGATCTGTAAATAATGGTTCCAACGCAAACAAATATGCATAATGCATGCGTGTGTGTGTGTTTTGTGTATCAATGTTTGTGTTTGTTGTTTTTGTTTTTGTGTATCAATCTTACAAGATTGTTGACACCGACAGTGTGCCTTGTCTGAAAAATAGATAGTTCCATGGGGAAGGGATCGCATATCGAGAGAATTCATAAAAAATAAAAAATAAAAAATAAAAAAAATAGAAATATAATTTGATTATGAAAATTATCACTTTTGTCAAGGGAGATGGAGAATAAAGATTTGATTTGCTGAGTTATGAGCAGCTATTCATTAATAGTAAAAAAATTGGAAGTAATCTTGGGATTCCATTGTGATCGAATTTATATGAGAATCAAAGCTATTTATGGATATGAGCTTCATAAAAATGTGGGAGTACAAAATTAGCCAAATTTTGGAGAGGTCTTACACTGACTTCCCAGAGTACTCTGCTCATGGATTTTTATAAATATAAACTTGAATTTTATCAGCATATAAATTGTGCTGTATGTATGGATGTGGTTTAGGCATAGATGATATGGGAAAATAGTAAAGAAAATTTTGCTGGTTTGAACTATTGTGGGTTTTCAGTTCTGGAGTTCAAACAAAGTCACTGGTTAACAGATGAGAAAGGATAGTAAATAAATTATTCGATGCTGGGCAAATTAAGTACGATATTACTAAGACTTATGAGAGCTATTGTTCTTCCTTACAGCAGTGGAAAATTATTGGGAAAAATTAGATCCAACATAATGAATCTATAAAAGAATGTGATAGGGATAATATCCTCAATTTGTACTAATTATTTGATTGTGGGTAAAGGAATTAATTTATCGTAGTGGATTGTTAACAGCAGCCTGAAAATGTCCTGAGAGTGTGCATCCATGTAATCAGAAATCCCAGATTTGTTTTTACAAACAACATTTTGGTAGAGGTCTTGTGTGGACGAGCACTTCCTTGGTAGATAAAGAACGGTACTGCATGCTGGCAGCCACTTTTGCGGCCAGCTAGGCCAAACAAATTGAGAGGAAATTGTAGTTAAATACGTAAGTTACACATGGCTATTTGTAAAAAGGAAATTTGTTGAGATGGGAAACATTTTTCGAAGGTTTATTAAAGTGTTATAATATGACATGTGGCAAGGCAAACTATTGGATGGGAAAATTAGATCTGGCTATAGAATAAATTTATTGACCCCTTGAAGTTAATTCTTCGAATCATTGTTTCACTGGCATTTTTTGTTCAAATTGGAAATAGTTTGGTAGAGCTTTGGTTAAAACCTTTGGTTGCGGTATCTTGGAACGAATTGATAAACCATAGGAGATTGATAAGAATAGAAACGAATATGGACCCAAAATAGAAAGTTGGATTCATGCCCCTCATTGCAAACAAGCACATGGGGCTAAGGTGGACGATCCCACAGAAAATGAGGCTGCACCTAGCAGCCCAGCAGAACATTCAGTGGCAGATAAATGATAGTCGTGATTTACAGTCATTTGAATTACATTTTAACACCCCTTGCATTGATAAACATTACATTTTCAACATGTGATATTCCTACTTGGGATAGTGACATTTATTTGCCTACATGACATACAATTACCTACTGATATTAATACAACATGAGTGAAAAATGTATCACAACTACACTCATGATCAGGGGATTGAGTTCAACCCCGGGAGATAGGGGGATCAGGGTAAGACAAATAATCTGATTTATGTTACATATTAAGGGATTTTCTTTATTTACCTTTTAGGAAGCTTGTTAGTTTGGTATATAATGTTGAATGTCATCAACATATAATTATGTCATAGGTATGAATATATACAAGGAGTAGCAGACTTGTTTGTTGGTTTAGTAATTATATTGGCAATTGTTTTAGTGGTGGCTTGCTTGAAAGCCTTAGTGACGGTGTGTTTGAATAAGGTAACCAACAACACGATGATAACGCATGAAGTGACAAATGAGGAAAGAAATGTGGAACCAGAAAAGGAAGACTTTTATGGCGACATAATTACTGAGATTAAAAGATTAAATCAAGTGATGTTGCAAATGAATACAGTAGAATTAAGATAATGGCATAACGACAATGTTATGAGTTGTGTCAATTACAATATCAGTGAACTCATATCACCACGAGTGACACACTGTTAGAAAAAAAAAAAAAAAAAGAGGGAAAAGAAAAAAGTGGAGAGGAATTATGGTAATAATACATTATGCTTAATTTGTTGGTTTGGGAAAATTGTTGGTGGGAATTAGGTATTCCCGTTTGTGATTGTAATCATATACAATTAATTTTCTTAGAGTAGTGCTAAAATACCTGCATGAGTTAATTTTGAACTATATTAACCTGAAAGCAATTGTGGATGCTATTCTTAGTTTAGTAATAAAATACATACCTGATTGAATATTATTTGTGTGACGCATATAAATGAATATAACTTTTTGTGTTAAGAAAAAACAACAAATTGTTGCATGTGAAACTGTCGGAAGATATACATGATTATGCTGATTTCATGGTAAGATGTACCCTATCTGATTCAGTGTGTGCGGAAAGCAGATTCAGATGTGACTGAGCATAAGGATAAGACGAGATCACATTTTGAAGGGAGTGCTAACGGAATTGGGAAGAAGTTCGAGAAAGAAAATTTGTGACTAAAAATGAAGTTAATCATGGCATACACCCTCTTTCTCAAAGAATGATGAAGACATTCTCCCGTGTAACTTGGAGATGAATGCTTACCTTCACCAAGGAAATTTATGTGACCATTTGCCTGGATCACACTGCAACATATGAAAGAAAGGCGATCACTTACTCTTGTTCGAAGGCTTCGAACATTCATCACATCAGAAGTTGCAGGACAACGACATTTTACCCGCAACCTCTGTGAAATGCGGGGACATATGTTATTACTTCACCAACTTCCGGGGAGCCAGCATGGAGCTGCAAACCAATGGCTGTGCCTTTTCACAACAGCTGTGCGCGATTCTGCGGGCCACTCCTGGTATGGACCATGGATGACCTGAACACCATGGTCCCAACATCATTGTGGATGCATCCGGCATCCCTGTTCCACATCTTGCTGGCCAATCAACGTCACACCAATACTTGCTGCCCACTCACAATGAGGGAGGAGGCAAGTCGACTACAACTGGGTGAAGGCCTTGTTCAGGAATTACAATGGTTTACAGCAAAAAGTGGCAAGAATGCTACAAGGAGAGCAGGGTCAGTCTATGACTCCGCAATGTTACCACAACAGCGAAATCCTACACGAAGTAGTGCAGGAGCTATGAAGACATTAGGAGAAAATGTTTCATACCTGGATTCAAACACAAGTGATCAGCCCTTCCTTTCAAACAAAGTCAACATTTGTGTGGAGGCAAACGTTTTTGCCAGATGGTGCAGATGCTTTACAAAACTTGAAAATGAAGTGAAATTGTTGTATCTTGGTGATGGTGAAGTGTTGTTTTGAAAATATATTTGTGATGCAAATGCAATAGATTGAACAATATGGAAGGAGTCAATGACCAACGAAATGTTTTGTGATTCTTGCAGGATGACGGTGTATGCCAAAGTGATTGATTATTTACTTATACTTGTAATGATGTTTACTTGCAGTGATTGATTATTTACTTATACTTGTAATGATGTTTACTTGCAGTGATTGATTATTTACTTATACTTGTAATGATGTTTACTTGTAGTGATTGATTGTTTACTTATATTGATGTTTAGATTAATGGTTAATATAAACAAAAACAAAAAGATGAGGGAATTGTGGAAGTGTAACTCAGTGTAACTTATTGATTGGCACTGGTAACTCATTGATTAAGACTGGTAACGAAGCAGATAGAAATGAATGCCAAGAATGTGCACGAACATGGTAATCTCTTGTCCACCTGGTCACAGCCCCAGGCTGGAGCACCCCCCTATCGTTTGGTAAATGGAACTCGCAGCAGGAGGGGAGCGAGCTGGTGCCAGGACTCGGTGCATGCATGACCTCGGGGCATTAGCGGAGAAGGGATTAGCGCGACAAGGCCCATAAAAACAAAAGAGCAAACTATGAGTCAGGAGACTTGTCACCAGAAGCTCTGACCTACGGAACGGAACGGAACCCTGTGAACAGCGCTGAGAGAGAGCACTCATACTCAGAACCTCTGCCCGACGGGAATGGCGGAGGAACATCGGCCGAACGAGAAGGACCATGCGAATTGAGTTAACCTGGTCCATTGAGTTAAACGGTATTATTTGGTAATGGAATGAAGTGAATAACCAGTTAATAAACCAGACCTTTTGTAAAACCTGTTTCCGACCATTGGCGTCTTGAGTCTCACCTACCACTTCCCCTACAGTGGCCTGGTCTGAACAAGTTGGCAGTTGTTTGGAATCTTCTCCACTTGTAGATGATCTTCCGGACAGTCGAATGATTGATTTCAAATTGTTTGGAGATCTTTTTAAATCCCTTCCCAGACTCGTAGGCATCTATAACCTTCTTTCTGAAGGCCTCAGAGAGCTCTTTTGATCTAGGCATGGTGACGCCGCACACTTCAACAACAAAGAGCAAACCAAACTAAATGTCTGAGGTTTAAATAAGACAGGTTCCTCCAAGATCCTCTCTAGCGATGTTCTAATCATTTGCACCTGAGCTGGTGCACCTGATTCTAATTTTAGGTATTTGAAGTAGTGATAAATGTATGGGTGTACTTACTTTTTCCACATGCGAAATTTGCATTTATGTTTATTTAAATTATACAATGGACTACAAAATGTAAATGTTTCATGATATTTGTTATATTATATCACCTTTATCTATCAATATTGTTGAAATGAAGATCAAATAGCTGTATGTTGAAATATGTTGAAAAAGTCAAAACTTTACATGGGGTGTACTTACTTTTTCACGTGACTGTATTTCCTCCCTCAGCCCTGCTGTCATTGTTTCTCCTTCTCTCTTTCCGTTATTATCTCTGACACCGAAGGTGAGCGAAGGTTATGTTTTCACCCATGTCTGTCTGTTTGTCTTTGAATAGGATATCTCAAAAAGTTACGGACGGATTTGGAAGAAATTTGGTGGATAGTTTGGATGTGTGTAAACGGGTTTCAGCCACATGTGAGTTTGCCCGTCCTCTGGGAGAAGACATGCGCCAATTATCCCATGCTCTATGTTTAATTCTGGTACTCTGGTACTCTGAAGTACAGACATTTTACAATTCTGGTACAGACGTACTCTGGTTATAATTGGAAATAATTAATCAACGTAGTCAGGTTTCAATGGAATGTAATTTATAGACATATTCAAGTTTCAATGACACCTTTTTAGCCGCGTTGCAGACGCTGCTCATAGAGTGCCCTCTGCTGTTGTTGTTGTTAGCCGCGTCGCAGACGCTGCTCATAGAGTGCCCTCTGCTGTTGTTGTTGTTCTTCTTCTTCTTCTTCTTCTTCTTCTTCTTGTTGTTCTTGCAGAGAAGACAAAACCTCGAAGATCCACCCATTCTGGGAACCATAGCTCCACCCATTTTGGGAGAGGCTTCATATAAACAAATATCCACCATTTTATTAACTAGCAAAGCTTTGAGGCCTGTTTTGTAGGCCCGTGGTGTCTTCCTCTCTCACACAGTTTTATTTCAAATCAAATTCGATATATCATTTCATTTTTCACAGTCGCTAACATAGTTTTAGACTCGGTTGAAAAAAAACGGGAAGAAAATCCGATGAAAGTTGCCCTTTATAGAACTAAATGAATTCTCAAAGGCCTGTAACTTCAAGTCCATTGAGATATATATTTTTTAAATCGCGGCATGCTCAGTCATACACCGCCCGAAATAACAGACGGGAAAATGCCGAGATATATATATTTTGTTTAAATCGCGGCATGCTCAGTCATACACCGCCCGAAATAACAGACGGGAAAATGCCGATATATATATATTTTGTTTAAATCGCGGCATGGTCAGTCATACACCGCCCGAAATAACAGACGGGAAAATGCCGAGATATATTAAAAATTCGTCCATTTGATGACAATCGTCACGATGAAATATTTAATTTATACGTCGTCACAATAATGTGGAGAGAGGAGCATAGCTTCGTTCACGTGTCGCCACACACGGGAAATTGCCGAGATTTTTTTTTTTTAATCGCGGCATGGTCAGTCATACACCGCCTGAAATAACAGACGGGAAAATGCCGAGATATATTAAAAATTCGTCGCCACACACGGGAAATTGCCAAGATTTTTTTTTTTTTTTATCGCGGCATGGTCAGTCATACACCGCCTGAAATAACAGACGGGAAAATGCCGAGATATATTAAAAATTCGTCGCCACACACGGGAAATTGCCGAGATATATTTTCACTTTGCACAAAAATAACATCAAGTAATCGAATCAATAGGAATGTCCTGTGCCTATAACATCGACGTTATAGGCACAACTGCATCTAGGCATTGTGTAACATCGACGCGGCTTTTGTTTTAATTAAAACTTTTTGTACTTGTTTATTATAATGGAGCAAACGTATGTCACTATGTCACTATGGTTATGTCACTGATCTCTACAACCACTGGATAGCGCATTGGCTGATCGATCTGACGCCAAACGTACGAACCGGCCGCCATCTTAACCACTCGCATTGATTCTCCAAGAAAGCTTGCGTTCACACTCCTGCCAATACATATATAATTTTGATTCGTTATCTATCTATAATTCCAGTAATCTCTGTATGTGTGTGTGTTTGTCTGTGTGTTTGTCTGTGTGTCTGTGACCGCTGTTTCTCGACAACCACGGGTCCGATATACTTTAAACTTGCCAGGTATATTGCTGGGGACCCGAGGATGTGCCTTTTCAAGGTTTCATATTAATCGGAGAAGTAGTTACCGAGCTATGGCGATTTCTTTACCAAACTCCGCAAGCCGTTCGCTTTGGACCAAACCATTTCATGTAAATAGAGGGGGGGGATTGTCACCGTACTCGCAAGCCGTTCGCTTTGGACCAAACCATTTCATGTAAATAGAGGGGGGGATTGTCACCGTACTCGCAAGCCGTTCGCTTTGGCTTTGCGAATGGACCAAACCATTTCATGTAAATAGAGGGGGGGGGGATTGCCACCGTACTCGCAAGCCGTTCGCTTTGGCTTTGCGAATGGACCAAACCATTTCATGTAAATAGAGGGGGGGGATATAATTTTAGATATATATATATAGTACGGGCATGCCCTAGTCTATCTATAATTCCAGTAATCTCTGTGTGTATGTGTGTCTGTGTGTCTGTGACCGCTGTTTCTCGACAACCACGGGTCCGATATACTTGAAACTTGCCAGATATATTGCTGGGGACCTGAGGATGTGCCTTTTCAAGGTTTCATATTAATCGGAGAAGTAGTTACCGAACTATGTCCAAAAAACGATTCAACCAATCAGAGAGCAGCGAGCTATCACGTGTGCCGAACGTGGCGAACAGACTCTGCCTCGGACGGCACATTTGAGAGCGTATTCATTTATTTCACGTTGGCAAACTATGTTGGCGCTATGTTGGCGTTAAACTATGTTTTAAAACTAATTAAAACTAATTTGCGATTCATCGTAACTGCGATATGCGACCTTCCGGACAGTCAAATGAGGACGTCACTTCTGGACTTACGGATAGTCATAGTGACGACGTACTGATGCTGAACGTGGCGAGCAGACGCTGCCTCGGACGGCACATTTGAGAGCGTATTCATTTATTTGACGTTGCAATCTGTGTTGATTGTTGTAAGGTACGATCGATTGTAGTACACGTTTATAATAACTCTGCCGATACAGGCCCGATTAACTGCAGCGCCATCCGAGCTGCGGCGTCGGGACGATACATTCATTGTACGGTCACATCACGCACTTACGGGCACGCCCATGGGCCCATGCATGGGCGAAGACATTTTTTTTTTTTTTTTTGGCAAGGAACGGGCACCCACGTACGGGCACGTCCTAGTTACTATAAATGGACTCAAGATGCCTTCATGTGCTGCGGTCAACTGTAAAAACAGGCAGTTCAAGGGTTGCAAACCAACATTTCATCTGTAAGTATAATGAAGTTACTGTAAATGAGACTGTTTAGAGTGAATAGCGTGCAACACATGAACGAGTTCGATGTTTGTACAAACCCATGTGTAGATTCCCTTGTTAGTTGCTGTGTAAAAAAGTTCTATATTTTAGATTTACATAACAATCTAACTTTTAGTTAGGCTACTTTAAAACAAATAGCTTGCAAAACGACAGATTTGTGTGGAGCTAAGTATGAATTATTACTTAATTGTAAGTGAAGAATAAAAATCTGTAAAAAAAAAATGCACAAAATTACGATGTAAAACTGTAATCAGATCTAGATCTGATTACAGTTTTACACAAATGACAATGTAACTAGATCTAGAGTCTAGACTAGATCTAGATCTGATTACACTTTTACACAAATGACAATGTGACTAGATCTAGAGTCTGGACTAGATCTAGATCTGATTACACTTTTACACAAATGACAATGTGACTAGATCTAGAGTCTAGACTAGATCTAGATCTGATTACAGTTTTACACAAATGACAATGTGACTAGATCTAGAGTCTAGACTAGATCTAGATCTGATTACAGTTTTACACAAATGCCAATGTGACTAGATCTAGAGTCTAGACTAGATCTCGATCTGATTACAGTTTTACACAAATGACAATGTGACTAGATCTAGAGTCAGACTAGATCTCGATCTGATTACAGTTTTACACAAATGACAATGTGACTAGATCTAGAGTCTAGACTAGATCTCGATCTGATTACACTTTTACACAAATGACAATGTGACTAGATCTAGAGTCTAGACTAGATCTAGATCTGATTAAGGTTTTACACAAATGACAATGTGACTAGATCTAGAGTCTGGACTAGATCTAGATCTGATTAAGGTTTTACACAAATGACAATGTGACTAGATCTAGAGTCTGGACTAGATCTAGATCTGATTACACTTTTACACAAATGACAATGTGACTAGATCTAGAGTCTAGACTAGATCTATATCTGATTAAGGTTTTACACAAATGACAATGTGACTAGCTCTAGAGTCTAGACTAGATCTCGATCTGATTACACTTTTACACAAATGACAATGTGACTAGATCTAGAGTCTAGACTAGATCTAGATCTGATTAAGGTTTTACACAAATGACAATGTGACTAGATCTAGAGTCTAGACTAGATCTAGATCTGATTAAGGTTTTACACAAATGACAATGTGACTAGATCTAGAGTCTAGACTAGATCTAGATCTGATTAAGGTTTTACACAAATGACAATGTGACTAGATCTAGAGTCTGGACTAGATCTAGATCTGATTAAGGTTTTACACAAATGACAATGTGACTAGATCTAGAGTCTGGACTAGATCTCGATCTGATTACACTTTTACACAAATGACAATGTGACTAGATCTAGAGTCTAGACTAGATCTAGATCTGATTAAGGTTTTACACAAATGACAATGTGACTAGATCTAGAGTCTGGACTAGACCTAGATCTAATTACAGTTTTACACAAATGACAATGTGACTAGATCTAGAGTCTGGACTAGATCTAGATCTGATTAAGGTTTTACACAAATGACAATGTGAGTAGATCTAGAGTCTGGACTAGATCTAGATCTGATTAAGGTTTTACACAAATGACAATGTGACTAGATCTAGAGTCTGGACTAGATCTAGATCTGATTAAGGTTTTGCACAAATGACAATGTGACTAGATCTAGAGTCTGGACTAGATCTAGATCTGATTAAGGTTTTACACAAATGACAATGTGACTAGATCTGGAGTCTAGACTCGATCTAGATCTGATTAAGGTTTTACATAAATGACAATGTGACTAGATCTAGAGTCTGGACTAGATCTAGATCTGATTAAGGTTTTACATAAATGACAATGTGACTAGATCTAGAGTCTAGACTCGATCTAGATCTGATTAAGGTTTTACATAAATGACAATGTGACTAGATCTAGAGTCTAGACTAGATCTAGATCTGATTAAGGTTTTACACAAATGACAGTGTGACTAGATCTAGAGTCTAGACTATATCTAGATCTAATTACAGTTTTACACAAATGACAATGTGACTAGATCTAGAGTCTAGACTAGATCTAGATCTGATTACAGTTTTACACAAATGACAATGTGACTAGATCTAGAGTCTAGACTCGATCTAGATCTGATTACAGTTTTACAAATGACAATGTGACTAGATCTAGAGTCGAGACTAGATCTAGATCTGATTACACTTTTACACAAATGACAATGTGACTAGATCTGGAGTCTAGACTAGATCTAGATCTGATTAAGGTTTTACACAAATGACAATGTGACTAGATCTAGAGTCTGGACTAGATCTAGATCTGATTAAGGTTTTACACAAATGACAATGTGACTAGATCTAGAGTCTGGACTAGATCTAGATCTGATTAAGGTTTTACACAAATGACAATGTGACTAGATCTAGAGTCTGGACTAGATCTAGATCTGATTAAGGTTTTACACAAATGACAATGTGACTAGATCTAGAGTCTAGACTCGATCTAGATCTGATTAAGGTTTTACACAAATGACAATGTGAGTAGATCTAGAGTCTAGACTAGATCTAGATCTGATTAAGGTTTTACATAAATGACAATGTGACTAGATCTAGAGTCAAGACTAGATCTAGATCTGATTAAGGTTTTACACAAATGACAATGTGACTAGATCTAGAGTCTAGACTATATCTAGATCTAATTACAGTTTTACACAAATGACAATGTGACTAGATCTAGAGTCTAGACTAGATCTAGATCTGATTACAGTTTTACACAAATGACAATGTGACTAGATCTAGAGTCTAGACTCGATCTAGATCTGATTACAGTTTTACAAATGACAATGTGACTAGATCTAGAGTCGAGACTAGATCTAGATCTGATTACACTTTTACTCAAATGACAATGTGACTAGATCTGGAGTCTAGACTAGATCTAGATCTGATTAAGGTTTTACACAAATGACAATGTGACTAGATCTAGAGTCTGGACTAGATCTAGATCTGATTAAGGTTTTACACAAATGACAATGTGACTAGATCTAGAGTCTGGACTAGATCTAGATCTGATTAAGGTTTTACACAAATGACAATGTGACTAGATCTAGAGTCTGGACTAGATCTAGATCTGATTAAGGTTTTACACAAATGACAATGTGACTAGATCTAGAGTCTGTACTAGATCTAGATCTGATTAAGGTTTTACACAAATGACAATGTGACTAGATCTAGAGTCTAGACTAGATCTAGATCTGATTACACTTTTACACAAATGACAATGTGACTAGATCTGGAGTCTAGACTAGATCTAGATCTGATTAAGGTTTTACACAAATGACAATGTGACTAGATCTAGAGTCTGGACTAGATCTCGATCTGATTAAGGTTTTACATAAATGACAATGTGACTAGATCTAGAGTCTGGACTAGATCTAGATCTGATTAAGGTTTTACACAAATGACAATGTGACTAGATCTAGAGTCTGGACTAGATCTCGATCTGATTAAGGTTTTACACAAATGACAATGTGACTAGATCTAGAGTCTGGACTAGATCTAGATCTGATTAAGGTTTTACACAAATGGCAATGTGACTAGATCTAGAGTCTGGACTAGATCTAGATCTGATTAAGGTTTTACACAAATGACAATGTGACTAGATCTAGAGTCTGGACTAGATCTAGATCTGATTAAGGTTTTACACAAATGGCAATGTGACTAGATCTAGAGTCTGGACTAGATCTCGATCTGATTAAGGTTTTACACAAATGACAATGTGACTAGATCTCGAGTCTGGACTAGATCTAGATCTGATTAAGGTTTTACACAAATGGCAATGTGACTAGATCTAGAGTCTGGACTAGATCTAGATCTGATTAAGGTATTACACAAATGACAATGTGACTAGATCTAGAGTCTGGACTCTAGATCTAGTCACATTGTCATTGAAGAGTCTGGACTCGGAGCTCAAGCAATACTGCCAGTACATGACTGTAAACTACTGCCGCCTCCCTTGTCTCCAGTGCTACATGATGCTATAGGATACATAGCAGGCTACGTTGTACGTATGGTAAAGAGACGCACACCTTGCCTTGAATGTCAACAGGTTCTGACTTCAAATGGGATGGATGCTGGTGGACGCCTCTTGAAGAGAAAGAATCGGGGTGGCCTTATCAAATCTTCTGATGATGTGGCGAAGGTGTGCAAATCTACCGAGCGATGCCTCCAGAGACTGCTCCGTACAACAGACGGTGCTCTACCTCGGTCCGAAGGGATTGCATCTGCCCTATCGACGGCCGTTCTGCATGATGTCGGATCTCAATGTTTGTTTGCACAGCTGAACGATCACATGTTCGACTGTCCGCCAGACCACAATCACGTGTTTGTGCTTATCAAGTGCATTGCAGCATGTTACATCAAGATCCGGATGCATCACCTTGCCAAGTGCTTCACTGAGAAGATAACAGGACCCAAACTACGCAAACAATATTGTCAAAGCTCATGTTATTTAGGCATGAGTAGTTCGAACTATTAGCAGCTTTATGAACAAGGAAACTACCCGCATCCTATTACCATGGATGGACGTACAGGATAACTTTTTAGATATTTTATCTAAATCACTACATCTATTAACTTTGTCAATGCAAACCAAAAGCTTGCAAGTCAAAGACCCACAGCAAATGTAGGCATGTTAAATGCAACTTGAGTCCCCCTGTGGCAAGTCGCTGTAATGAGAATAGCCTCAGTTGATAGCTCATTGTACCAGTACGATTGTACTCCTTTAAATACCAACGTTGCCAAAGGACGATCAATTACAAATTGCCTTTCATTGCCACAACTGTACTTTTTGCCTTACATATTGCCTTTCATTGCCACAACTGTACTTTTTGCCTTACAAATTGCCTTTCATTGCCACAACTGTACTTTTTGCCTTACATATTGCCTTTCATTGCCACAACTGTACTTTTTGCCTTACAAATTGCCTTTCATTGCCACAACTGTACTTTTTGCCTTACAAATTGCCTTTCATTGCCACAACTGTACTTTTTGCCTTACAAATTGCCTTTCATTGCCACAACTGTACTTTTTGCCTTACATATTGCCTTTTATTGCCACAACTGTACTTTTTGCCTTACAAATTGCCTTTCATTGCCACAACTGTACTTTTTGCCTTACATATTGCCTTTTATTGCCACAACTGTACTTTTTGCCTTACAAATTGCCTTTCATTGCCACAACTGTACTTTTTGCCTTACATATTGCCTTTCATTGCCACAACTGTACTTTTTGCCTTACATATTGCCTTTTATTGCCACAACTGTACTTTTTGCCTTACAAATTGCCTTTCATTGCCACAACTGTACTTTTTGCCTTACATATTGCCTTTCATTGCCACAACTGTACTTTTTGCCTTACATATTGCCTTTTATTGCCACAACTGTACTTTTTGCCTTACATATTGCCTTTTATTGCCACAACTGTACTTTTTGCCTTACAAATTGCCTTTCATTGCCACAACTGTACTTTTTGCCTTACATATTCCCTTTTATTGCCACAACTGTACTTTTTGCCTTACATATTCCCTTTTATTGCCACAACTGTACTTTTTGCCTTACAAATTGCCTTTCATTGCCACAACTGTACTTTTTGCCTTACATATTGCCTTTTATTGCCACAACTGTACTTTTTGCCTTACAAATTGCCTTTCATTGCCACAACTGTACTTTTTGCCTTACATGTTGCCTTTTATTGCCACAACTGTACTTTTTGCCTTACAAATTGCCTTTTATTGCCAAAACTGTACTTTTTGCCTTACAAATTGCCTTTCATTGCCACAACTGTACTTTTTGCCTTACATATTGCCTTTTATTGCCACAACTGTACTTTTTGCCTTACATATTGCCTTTTATTGCCACAACTGTACTTTTTGCCTTACATATTGCCTTTTATTGCCACAACTGTACTTTTTGCCTTACAAATTGCCTTTCATTGCCACAACTGTACTTTTTGCCTTACATATTCGCTTTTATTGCCATAACTGTACTTTTTGCCTTACAAATTCCCTTTTATTGCCACAACTGTACTTTTTGCCTTACATATTCCCTTTTATTGCCATAACTGTACTTTTTGCCTTACAAATTCCCTTTTATTGCCATAACAGTACATGTATTCCTTGAATGATTTTTAAGATTCCTTCATGCCACCCTCCTCCCCCCCCCCCCCCCCCCCATTTACTACTGAAAAGAGTTTACTTCTGACAAGAAATAAGAATGGAAATAAATCACTAGAAAGTAATTACCTTTTTAAAATTACTTTTATTCAGCAAAGAAAACAAATGACCATTCAATAAGAACCGTTAGCGGATGCCATTACTGATCTCGTCTGCAAAATGCTGCAACATTAATAGCATTGCTTTGTTTTGAAGAAGGAAGCAAATGATTGGGACTTGGTGTAGTGGGGAACATTTTTTTGATGATTAAACAAGTTGATGTTGATGTAGGCCTCTATTACGAGAATACAATTTGAAACTATAGTATCAGGGATTTGATATAAAGTCCAGATCTGAAGGAAAGTAGCGAGCTTAGTTGGGAATTGCATACAAATTACGTGTTGTTCACTCCCTGACTCGTGACGCGTCCGCATACGATGCGAGTGCTTAAGATGGCCGACCTGTGTGTGCGGCAGCGTCAGGTGTGTGTGTTACGTTCAGTGGGCGATGCGCTATCCAGTGGTTGTAGAGATCAGTGGGTTATGTATGTATGTTTGTGACCAAAACGACTTCTTCTTCTTCAAAGTTTTTTTTACAAATTCCATCATGTTGTTTATATATTTAAAGCTAACCTAAGAAACACATTCGTGACTATCAGTGCTACTTTTTTTTACTTTGACTTTATTAATTGAGATCTATATTGTGATATGGGCAAAATAAAAGATTCGTCGTAAAAACCCGGCCGGAACTGGAAGTCTAAGGGAGATGGTGCATTGGGGGCACATCTGCTCTGTGAGGCTGGAAATTCAACTTTCCATTTCAGTTTTTGATAAATTTGTATTAACCTTCCCTTCCAGCTCTAACTGATAATTTAAAATAAAGATAAATTTGTGCTCAGTTCCTTTTTGTCCCTCGCACCACGGAGCGAAAGGGGGACTATGGTTTTCCCCTCCATCCATGTGTGCGTGCGTCCGTGCGTGCGTGCGTAAGCGAAGGACCGAATTCTAATTTGGTGTGCGGGTGCAACCCACGTCAAAATCCAAGATGGCCGCCGCCATGTATGTCAGACGCCATGTATGTCCTAACCTTGTGAGCGGAATATCTTGAAAAATAAGCGAAGTACCAACTTCTAATCTGGTGTGTGGGTGTATCTAGGCATAAGGAAGAACGCTATTGAAAATTGGGTCGCCACGTCAAAATCCAAGATGGCCACCACCATGTATGTCTGAACCTTGCCAGCGGAATATCTTGAAAAATAAGCGAAGTACCAACTTCTAATCTGGTGTGTGAGTGTATCTACGCGTAAGGGAGAAAGCTATTGAAAATTGCGTCACCACGTCAAAATCCAAGATGTCCGCCACCATATATATGTCTGAACCTTGTGAGCAAAATATATTGACAAATCAACGAACTACTAACTTCTAATCTGGTGTGTGAGTGTATCTACGCATAAGGGAGAACGCTATTGAAAATTGGGTCGCCACGTCAAAATCCAAGATGGCCGCCTTGCGTCTTCCACTTTGTCAACTCACATCACTTCAACGACGGGGGCCTAGGCGTAATGCTTGTTATTTATACGTGTTGGGTTGTGATTTCTGATTTACAGTATATATTCAACTAGAGCCCAAATATATTTGGCCGGCCTCCCCCACCAGCCCCCCCCCCATCACCATACCCCCACCCCACCCCTCCACCACGACCCCCAATACACTATCACCACCACTAACCCCCACCCATCATTCACGCCATCCCTCACTCCCTGAGAAAGCAGGCATAGTCAAAGATGCCTATCCCTCTGAAGCAATGTGTGGTGAGGCACGTGGAGCCAAGCTAATATAAAACAATTACCAGACATTTGAACACGAATAATCAAACAAATCAGATTCAATCAAAAAATTCCAGAAGTGGTCGAAGTTGGGGGTAAGTCTTCTTCTTCTTCCTGAACGTCATCAAACTTAACTCAGAAATGTGATCAACGGCACATTCACCAGCATTATATGCAATGAAAAGCATTTAATTCCACTTCTAAGGTGACACCAGTACAGTATATACCACACTGGAAATGTAAAAATACCAGTACAGTATCTATATAATAATAGCGTAAGGACTCGACTTTGTTATCCCTTTTACGCCGCACCCAGTGACCCGATGCCCACGGCACTAATGGATTTACGATCTACTAACCGCACTCTTTGTTGATCACATACAGCCATACTCGAAAAATCTGAATTAGCCGACGTTGGGGCCCAAAAGCATCCGATTAACTAACGATACGATGCCATCTTACGACGCCATCGTATTGGCGTCTGCTAGGCGAAGGCGAAGCAAGCCGTCCGCTGATTGGACAGGCGAAGGTGAAAGCAAGCCGTCCACTGAGTGGACAATCCAGAGCATGCATTTGTGCCGGTGTCGGCGATCGTTGTTCATATACGCGCTCTTCATTCTCATCTTTCTTCCTAACTCTTACGCGGACAAGCAAATCCCCTATGCCATCCATAATGGTACACTCTATCCATACACCACATCCTCCCTTCCGTGGATGTTCCACGGGTTTCGGCTAGTATCTATATAATAATACCGTAAGGACTCGACTTTGTTATCCCTTTTACGCTGCACACAGTGACCCGATGCCCACGGCACGAATGCATTTACGATCTACGAACCGCGCTCTTTGTTTATCACGTACAGCCACACTCGAAAAATCTGAATTAGTCGACTTTGGGGCCAAAAAGCATACGATTAACGGCCGATACGACGCCATCTTACGACGCCATCGTATTGGCGTCTGCTGGGCGAAGGCGATGCGAGCCGTCCGCTGATTGGACAGTCGAGTGGTGTGAACATGGCTGGTGTGAACCAAATGGTCTTTTTATTCCCTTGAACATTTTAAATTAGGATATATAAGGAAACGTCTATATCGTCATTTTAATAAAGTTAAGTGGAGTGACGTTGCGATACTCGGGGTGCGTTGCATAAATCCTCGTAACTCAGAGAGGTGTAGCAGGTGGTGAGACGTAACACTCCCAGAATGGCGCTATGCCGATTCCTATTACGAATCCATTCATTTTTCAAAAGTATATCGTAGCGTTGTCATTTAAGTAGATTGCAATAAATACGTTGTTCATATATGCACTCTTCATTCTCATCTTTCTTCCTAACTCTTACTCGGACAAGGAAAGCCCCTATGCCATCCATAATGGTACACTCTATCCATACACCACATCCTCCCTTCCGTGGATGTTCCACGGGCATGGCCATGAACAGGCTAACAGTGCTGCAGTGTGCGTGCCGGAGTGCCAGGTAACGGCTGTGCCAAGGGATGGAGTGTCGGAGATTATAAAAAGGATCTTTCATTTTAGGGTGTGTATTTTAGGGTAAACTGTGACGGAGGATCAAAGGGGTGAGAAGGAAACAGAGTAGGGTAAGGGTGGGGGTTCGGAGGGGATCGATCATTAGAGAGCCACAAAAAGGAGTTCTATAAAAGGTTTACCATTTGGTGCGCTTTCTTTCCCTCCACCACCAAAGGTGGATGGAGGTTGTGTTTTCACCCCCGCCTGTCTGTTTGTCTATGAACAGGATATCTCAAAAAGTTGTGGATGGATTCGGACGAAACTTGGTGACCAGGTTAGGTATATGACGAGGATGAATTGATTCAATTTTGGTGAAGATTCGAATCCGGATCCGGATACGGGAATTTTTAATTTATTAAGCGATTCATGACCATTGAGAGATGGGGCCCTAAAACGATATATAGCATATTTCAAAAAGTTGTGTACGAGTTGGTTAAATGAGTTGTTTAGATGACAAGAACAAGCTGATTCGATTTTGGTTCATGTCGGATCCAGATCCAGCCTATCAGTGGATACGAATCATAAAATGTCCACCTGGCGGAGGTATGCGCTCTACTGAGTGCCACCACTGAGTGGACAATCCAGAGCATGCATTTGTGCCGGTGTCGGCGATCGTTGTGCATATACGCACTCTTCATTCTCATCTTTCTTCCTAACTCTTACTCGGACAAGCAAATCCCCTATGCCATCAATAATGGTACACTCTATCCATACACCACATCCTCCCTTCCGTGGATGTTCCACGGGTTTCGGCTAGTCTATATAATAATAGCGTAAGGACTCGACTTTGTTATCCCTTTTACGCCACACCCAGTGACCCGATGCCCATGGCACTAATGGATTTACGATCTACGAACCGCGCTCTTTGTTTATCACGTACAGCCATACTCGAAAAATCTGAATTGGCCGACGTTGGGGCCCAAAAGCATCCGATTAACTGCCGATACGACGCCATCTTACGGCGCCATCGTATTGCCGTCTGCTGGGCGAAGGCGAAGCAAGCCGGCCGCTGATTGGACAGGCGAAGGCGAAAACAAGCCGTCCATTGAGTGGACAATCCAGAGCATGCATTTGTGCCGGTGTCGGCAATCGTTGTTCATATACGCACTCTTCATTCTCATCTTTCTTCCTAACTCTTACTCGGACAAGCAAATCCCCTATGCCATCCATAATGGTACACTCTATCCATACACCACATCCTCCCTTCCGTGGATGTTCCACGGGTTTCGGCTAGTTTATAGTATTTATAGTATTTATTATTATTTGCAGTATTTATTATTTATTTATTATTATTTACAATATTTATTCTTTATTATTTCGAGTATTTGCAGTATTTATTATTTATTATTACAGTACAGTATTTACCACATGGAAAAACGTAGATTTTTTTTGGAGGGGATTTTTAAAAATCGCTTTGTAGTGCCTAAGCCTTTTTGATTAATGACATCAAACAAATCAGATTCAATCAAACAATTAATGAAGTGGTTGAAGCTGGTGGTAAGTCTTCTTCTTCTTCCTTATGTACGTCATCAAATATGTCAATGTTTCTTTTTCGCCTGAGCAACACCAGGTACTCCAGCTATAAGCGCTTATATTCTTTACTTGGGGTACAAATACAAATACAAATACAACTTTGTGTGGGGGTAACATATAGGCTATGTGGCTGCGGCCTCATGCGGGAGTGTGGAGGGCCGATGGAAGGGCGTAAATTCTTTATGTAAATGTGTACCGTGTAGCGCCACCTGGTGATGATGGCAGAGGGTATTACAATTTCCTTTTTCACCTGGGCACCACTGAGGTTAAAGCACTCTTTACATGGGATAATTTTTCCTCTTTTCCTTTCCCTCAGCCTCTCCCCAAAACGGAGGGGCCTGTCAAACCACCTCCCCTCCCACCCCCCAAAAGATTTATATGTAGTTTATCTTTTCCCCCTTCCTCTCCCCTCACCTCCCCCTCCCCACCCCTTCCTTTCCATCCACCCCCTTCCTCTCCATCCACCCCCTTCCTCTCCCTTCCCCTCCCCCTCCTGCCCCCCCTTCACCCTGCCCACACCCACCCCTCCCACCCCCCGGAAACGCCGGGTACTTCAACTAGTTCTGTATAAATGCGCCAAGGGAAAAACGTCCTCAGAAGTGTAGATAGATCATAGATGCAGCAATTTTACCATCCCAAAAGGTGCCGTTAATGGTGGTGGCCTTACTCGACCCCTCTCGCCTCACCCTCCTCCTCCTCCTCCTCCTCCTCCCCCCCCCCCCCCCCGCCTCACCCTCCTCCTCCTCCTCCTCCTCCTCCCCCCCCCCCCCCGCCACATCCTTCTCGCTACGCCACTCCCCGTGACGTACTCCCAAGTATGAAAACTATTAAGTAATAATTGTCAGCTTGTTAATCTTAATAAGTGCATGCTGTTTGTTCACAATTCCTTTCATGTCAAACCTGGGTTTGTTTTTATTGTCCTGTATCTGAAACCAATTGAACTTAGAATGCACCTTGTCTTCCATCGATGACATCTTGAGAAACCTGCATTTCATAACTTTAGTGTGTATTCAATGTTAAAACGTAATGATCCATCTCATGCTGTTTGTTTTCTCATTGACACTCGTTTTCCTATAGAAAGTCTACGCCCCCTTTCAAAATTTTCACCTTTTGTTTTCCCTTATAGTCTGGAATTGAATTCCATTAAATCAGACTTTTTCCACCTTTATTTACATATTGTAACCCACAACTTCCAAATGAAAAACAAATTCTACAAATTTCAGAAAATCAATTAAAAATACAAAACTAGCATATCTTTATTGATAGAAAGTCTACCCCCCCTACCACCCCCCCCCCCCCCCGAGTTAATACTCGGTGGAAGCACCTTTGACAGCAATTACAGCTGTGATTTTGTTGGGACAGGTTTCTACCAACTTTGCACAAATTAATTGGGCAATATTTTCCCATTCTTCTGTACAAAACTGTTCAAGCCAAGTCAAGTTGCATGGGGAGCGTTGATGGACAGCAATCTTCAAGTCATGCCACAGATTTTCGATTGGATTTAGGTCGGGGCTCTGACTGGGCCACTCAAGGACATTTATCTTTTTGTTCCTTACCCACGCCACTGTAAGTTTGCTTGTGTGCTTCGGGTCGTTATTATGCTGAAAGGTGAACTTCCGTCCCAATTTTAGCTTTATAGCAGAGCAAGTTTTAGCCTCTAGCTCTAGCAAGTTTTCCTCTAGGATTTTTCTGTGTTTTGTTCCATACATTTTTACTTCTATCCCTGCCAAGTGCCCCAGTCCCTGCTGATGAAAAACATCCCCATAACATGATGCTGCCACCACTATGCTTCACAGTAGGGATGGTGTTCTTTGGGTGTTGTGCGGTGTTGGGTTTTCACCAAACGTAACATTTTACATACAGGCCCAAAAGTTCCATCTTGGTTTTGTCAGACCACAAAACGTTTTGCCACATGGCTTCAGAATCTCCAGAGTATTTTTTTCCCATACCTCAAATGGGACTCAAGGTGGGCTTTTTTGAGTAATAGCTTCCTTCTTGGCATCCTACCGTACAGGCCAGACTTGTGGAGGGCTTGGGATATTGTTGTCACATGCACACAGTGACTAGTCTTTGTCATAAAGGCCTCTAGCTCTTTCAAAGTTGCCATTGGCGTCATGGTGGCCTCTCTGATCAGTCTCCTCCTTGATTGGTCATCCAGTTTAGAGGGACGGCCTGATATAGGCAGAGTCTTGGTGGTACCATCCACCTTCCACTTCTTAATGATTGTCTTGACTGTGCTCCAAGGGATATTCAAGGCCTTTGAAATATTTTTATACCCATCCCCTGATCTGTGCCGTTCCACAACTTTATCCCGGAGGTCTTTTGAAAGCTCCTTGGTGCTCATGGTTGAGTATTTGCTGTGAAATTCACTACCCAGCAGAGTAAACCTACAGGAACAGCTGATTTTATTCTGAAACAATCAGAATCAATACAATTTAACACAGGTGAAGGACAATTAACTTGGTGTGTTATTTTGAAGGTGATTGGTTACACCTAAGCTAGTTTACAATTGCTATTATGAGGGGGTGGACACTAATCCAACCAAGATATTGTAGTTTTTTATTTCTAATTCGTTTTCTGAAATTTGTATTATTTGTTTTTTCACTCTGAAGTTGTGGGTTACGATGTATAAATAAAAGTGGAAAAAGTCTAAATTAATGCATTTTAATTCCAGGCTACAATGCAACAAAAGGTGAAAACTTTGAAAGGGGGTGTGTAGACTTGGTATAGTCTATATATATAATTTAACCCTGAAAAGAGGGCGCTAAGAGTGGGATGACATGAGAGCTGGGAACTCCTCTAACTTGGACGTTTGCCAATGGCCGTCCTTCTGATCCATCTTGAGCTGGGTGTCCCATCTATTATTTGCTGGTGATCTTTAAAGATTCCAGTGTAGCGGTTACCGCTGGATGTACATAATCGCCTTGCACCGGCCAGAACACGGCCAGACGCGCCTCTCCCGGGCATGCCCGGACTCACTGTTCTCGGGCATGCCCGAACCTCCCGGGCACGCCCGGTCTCGTCTTTCCCGGGCATGCCCGCTCTCGCCTTTCCAGGGCTCGCCCAGAGCGTCCGGGCATGCCCGCTATCGCCTTTCCAGGGCTCGCCCAGAGCGTCCGGGCATGCCCGCTATCGCCTTTCCAGGGCTCGCCCAGAGCGTCCGGGCATGCCCGCTATCGCCTTTCCAGGGCACGCCCAGAGCGTCCGGGCATGCCCGCTATCGCCTTTCCAGGGCTCGCCCAGAGCGTCCGGGCATGCCCGCTATCGCCTTTCCAGTGCTCGCCCAGAGCGCCCGGGCACGCCCAGCCTCGACTTGCCAGGCCGCAGCCAAACACGCCCGGGCAGGTCCAGACTCGCCTTTCCAAGGCTCGCCCTTGATACCCGGGCATGCCCGGTATAGCTTTTGCCGGGCAAACTTCCCGACATAAATGTGTATATATATTGTTGCCCGAAAAACGGGCTGGTGAGAATACCTGAGCTGTTTTGTTTCAATAAAGCAACTCGGACGAATTCCGTCTTTGGTCGCGTCAATTCTTTCGACTCGCGTTGGAGCGCAGTTCCTTCATTGGTGACCTACCGACATGGATACGGCAGTGACGCTTAAACTGCCTACCTTCTGGGAGACTCACGCGGCTGTTTGGTTCACCCAGGCGGACTCCCAGTTCGCCCTGCGAGGCATCACCGCGGACGACACCCGCTTCCACCATGTTGTGGCGGCGCTCGGTTCCACCACCGCGGCCCGCGCCTTGAGCCTCCTCCAGCACCCGCCGGCTGCTGACAAATACGACACGCTGAAGACGCTCCTCCTCGGCGCTTTCGCCCTCTCACCGGCAGCACGCGCACGGCGCCTGCTTGACCTGCCCGAGCTCGGCGACACGCGCCCGTCCGAGCGCATGGACTATATGCTCTCGTTGCTCGGCGAGCACTCTCCGGCATTCCTGTTCCGGGAGCTGTTCCTCCGTCAGCTGCCTAACCCGGTACGCCTCGCCCTGGCCGGCACGTTGATCACGGATTCCCGCGCCCTCGCCAGGGAAGCCGATAAGATCTCCTCGGCGGGCCAGCACATCGGCGCGGTTACCTGGAGCCCGCCGCCGTCCGAGGCGACGCCCACGACGCCCGAGCGCCCTGCGCGGTTGGAGGCCGAACTGCCAGTGCAACTGGCGGCCGCCACGCCGCACCGCCCGCTTCCGACACGACGGCCGGGGCCTCCACCTGACCGGGCGTGGTGTTATTACCACGCCAGGTTCGGACACAAGGCTCGGACGTGCCGGCCCCCGTGCACTTTCGGCAGGTCGGGAAACGGCCGGGCCGGCGTTCATTCCCAGCCATGAGCGCCGGCCACTCGGGCAACTTGCTGTTTATTCGGGACAAAGCGTCTGGACGGCGTTTCCTGTGCGACACCGGCGCCCAACTGAGCGTCATACCTGCCTCCGAGCAGGACAGGCTGGACGCAGTTTGCGGCCCCTCTTTGGTCGCTGCTAATGGCTCGGCCATACGCACTTTCGGCCCACGCGTCGTCACCCTCTGCTTCGGCAGCCAGCGCTTTCAATGGACTTTTGTTACTGCCAGCGTCCCCGTGGCTTTGCTGGGCGCCGACTTCCTCTGCGCGCACAGGCTGCTGGTCGACGTCAAACGACGTCGCCTTGTCCACGCCGAGACCTTCAGCTCCCTGGCGTGCACAATGAGCAGCTCCGCGCCGACCGAACTGGCGTGCGCCCTCCCGGCAACGAACGAGTTCGCTCGCCTGCTCGTGGAATTCCCGGCCCTCACACGGCCGACGTTTTCGGCCGTCGCGGTGCGGCACGGGATCGAGCACCACATACCCACTATGGGCCCGCCAGTCTATGCCAGGGCCCGCCGCCTCGACCCAGCCAAGCTCGCCGTGGCAAAGGCCGAATTCGACGCGTTGGAGCACCTCGGCATCGTGCGGCGCTCCGATAGCGCGTGGGCCTCGCCACTGCACATCGTGCCAAAGCCGGGGGGTGGATGGCGCCCGTGTGGCGACTACCGCCGTCTCAATGACGCTCCCACCCCCGACAGGTACCCGATCCCGCATATTCACGACTTTTCCGCCCGTTTGGCGGGACGGGTCATCTTTTCGAAAATTGACCTGATACGGGGCTACCACCAGGTACCTGTCCGGGCGGCCGACGTCCCGAAGACGGCCGTCATCACGCCGTTCGGCCTGTTCGAATTTTTGCGGATGCCGTTTGGCCTCAAGAACGCGGCCCAGGCGTTCCAGCGCTTGATGGACGGCGTGCTGCGCGACCTGCCGTTTCTTTTCGTCTATCTGGACGACATCCTCGCCGCCAGCACGTCCCGCGCCGAGCACCTCCTCCACCTCCGAACACTGTTCGGTCGCCTCAGCGAGCACGGCTTAATTGTCAACCCAGTCAAATGCCACTTCGGCGCGACGACCGTTGACTTATTGGGCCACCGCATCACCAAGACCGGGGCCGTGCCGCTGCCGACCAAGGTCGAGGCCATCACCACGTTCCCGCGTCCCCGTTCCATCAAGGCCCTCCAAGAGTTCCTCGGCATGGTGAATTTTTATCACCGATTCGTGCCCCGCGCTGCTCAGCTCATGCGGCCCCTTTACGAGGCCATCCGGGGCAAGCCGGCCAAACATGACATTGTTTGGTCCGCGGCCATGGACGCGGCCTTCGCCAGTGCCAAACGGGCCCTCGCCGACGCAACGCTGCTGGCTCACCCGGTGCTCAACGCGCCCATCGCCCTCACTACGGACGCCTCCAACTACGCGGTGGGCGCCGTCCATGAGCAATGGGTGGACGGGGTTTGGCAGCCACTCGCTTTTTTCAGCCGGCAACTCCGGCCGAACGAGTTAAACTACAGCACGTTCGACCGCGAGCTGCTCGGGCTATTCCTGGCCGTTCGCCATTTCCGACACCTCCTGGAGGGCCGCCCGTTCACGGCTTTCGTCGACCACAAGCCGTTGGTCTACGCAATGGCTAAGGTCACGAAGCCGTGGTCGGCCCGCCAGCAGCGCCACCTCTCCGCCGTGTCGGAGTTCACCATGGACATCCAGCACGTCGCCGGCAAAGACAACGCCGTGGCCGACTGCCTTTCGCGGGCCAGCGCGAACGCGGTCCACCTCGGCGTGGACTTCACGCTCATGGCGGCCGACCAGACCACCGACGCCTCGGTGCAGGCACTCCGCGTGGCGGACACGGGCCTCCGCCTGGCCGACATCCCCTTCGCGGGCACCGTCCTGCTCTGCGACGTCTCCCAGGGCCAGCCTCGCCCCATCGTGCCCGTTTCCTGGCAGCGCCGCATCTTCGCCTCCATCCACGGCCTTTCTCACCCGGGCCGGAAAGCTTCTCAGAAGCTGGTGTCGGCGCGTTTCGTCTGGCACGGCCTTCGACGAAACATCCGCGACTGGGCCAACGCCTGCACGGCCTGCCAGCGAGCCAAGGTCCACCGCCGCACCCAGGCCCCGCTGGCACCTTTCGCCGTGCCTGAACGGCGTTTCGACCACGTCCACGTGGACCTGGTGGGTCCCCTGCCCCCCTCGCGGGGGTTCACCCACCTGCTCACCATGGTGGACAGGACCACCAGGTGGCCGGAGGCCGTGCCCCTCACCTCCACCACCACCGCCGACGTGGCGCAGGCGTTCATCGCCATCTGGGTCGCGCGCTTCGGCGCACCAGCGGACATCTCATCCGACCGCGGCCCACAGTTCACGTCTGAGCTTTGGGGCGCGGTCGCCCGTTCGTTGGGGGTCACGCTGCACCGCACCACGGCCTACCACCCCCAAGCCAATGGGTTGTGCGAGCGGTTTCACCGCTCCATGAAGGCCGCACTCATGGCCGGCCTTCAGGACGACGGTTGGGCCGACCGGCTGCCGTGGGTCCTTTTGGGCCTTCGCACGGCCCCCAAGGAAGACCTCCAGGCGTCCGCCGCCGAGCTCGTCTACGGCCAGCCACTCCGCGTCCCGGGCGAATTCGTGCCTGACGCTACCAGTCCCTGGTCCGCCGCTCGCCAGCGCTTGGACCTCCAGGAGGCCGCCCGACGATTTGCCCCCGTGCCGACGTCCCGCCACGGTGGCCCCCAGTCCTACGTCCCCCCGGCGCTTCGCACAGCAGAGTACGTCTTTGTGCGTCATGACGCGCACCGGGGGCCACTCCGGCCGCCGTACGACGGGCCCTTCCGGGTCCTGCGACGGGGCGACAAGTCTTTCATCGTCGACTTCGGCGGCCGGCCGGACCGGATTTCTGTGGACCGCCTCAAACCGGCGCACATGGACGTCGACCGACCACCACGGTTGGCCCTTCCTCCGCGGCGAGGCCGCCCCCCGTCCACAGTTCCCCCCGCTCGACCACCCACCACCACGTCAGACCCCTCCCCACGACCCTCCAGGGGTCGCTTCGGCCGGGTCATCCGGACCCCCCTTAAATTGACCCTGCCGGTGCAGGTCGATTCTGGAGGGGCGTGTGTAGCGGTTACCGCTGGATGTACATAATCGCCTTGCACCGGCCAGAACACGGCCAGACGCGCCTCTCCCGGGCATGCCCGGACTCACTGTTCCCGGGCACGCCCGAACCTCCCGGGCACGCCCGGTCTCGTCTTTCCCGGGCATGCCCGCTCTCGCCTTTCCAGGGCTCGCCCAGAGCGTCCGGGCATGCCCGCTATCGCCTTTCCAGGGCACGCCCAGAGCGTCCGGGCATGCCCGCTATCGCCTTTCCAGGGCTCGCCCAGAGCGTCCGTGCATGCCCGCTATCGCCTTTCCAGTGCTCGCCCAGAGCGCCCGGGCACGCCCAGCCTCGACTTGCCAGGCCGCAGCCAAACACGCCCGGGCAGGTCCAGACTCGCCTTTCCAAGGCTCGCCCTTGATACCCGGGCATGCCCGGTATATCTTTTGCCGGGCAAACTTCCCGACATAAATGTGTATATATATTGTTGCCCGAAAAACGGGCTGGTGAGAATACCTGAGCTGTTTTGTTTCAATAAAGCAACTCGGACGAATTCCGTCTTTGGTCGCGTCAATTCTTTCGACTCGCGTTGGAGCGCAGTTCCTTCACCAGTGTATTTTACAAGAGTCAGCCATTGTGTGCCAGCACCCGTGTCAAATTACAAATTCCTGCTCCAACCTACAGAACACTGTTACAGATTGGTTACCTGTCCACATTTCTGTTAAAACCAAGAAAGCATTCATAACTTCTGGGTGGCCCAATAAAAGATAAGAGATGCCCCAAAACTTCTGGGTGTCCCACAAGTTTATTTTCCCAAGTTTTAACTCGCATTCATATCAAACCATTTTCTCACAAAGTCATTAATTTTACTATCGAGGAGTCTTTTGTCTCCAAGAAAATATCAGCTCACTTTGCAGCCACCATAGGTCCTGTACCTTGTAGCGAGCAGCAACAGTAGAAACACCTGCAGAATGAACATGCAATCTACTATATAAGAGAGATGTCTGTCTGTGTCGCCATTTTTCTCAGAGTTGGCTGAACGGATCTTCTTCAAACTTTCAGAGGTTTTTTCCCTTTTGTCATAATTTCCCATAAAAAATTCCCACTCCCCTTCCCCCCTCCTCCCTCCCCCCTTTCCCCTCCCCCCTCTTCTCCCCTTCCCTCCCCCTTCCCCCTCCCTCCTCCCTTCCTCTCCCCCCCCCCCCTCCCTCGCCGGCAACGCCGAGTACTTCTGTGAGTTTCATATAACTTTGTCTTTTCCCCACAACCCTCTAATAACGCTGCTCGTGGCATTCACAGTTACTTCTTTGATCTGCAGCGATTGTTTTGAGTAACGACAGGTGATTGGTGACCTGACTCTGGGGTCATTTTCTGTGGATTCGTGACTGTGTTAGAAATCTGATCTTGCCACAAGTGGAAACATTTGCAGTGCACGGAAAGAACAGACACTTTTGGTGTTGAGATCAAACGTGATTGAGACGACGAATACTCATGGGTAACTGAACCCGACATGGAAAGGAATACAATACGGAATGTGATCATCTATCGATTGCGTGTGAAATTAGAGCAGCACTCATGGAGTGCATAGACCTCATTTTGAACAAAATAGTATCGTTAATTGAACATTGAACATGCTGACATTATGGTCCATATACTCGTATAATCCATGCGACATATTATGTTACATACATTGCGATTATCCGTATCTTTATTGATGATTGATTAATTATTAGGATATTTAACAACCACTTTTGTGTATATACATTAAAGCTAAATTGTATCAACGAAGGTGATTATGACAAAAATTTCAAACTCTATTCCTCATGGCTAGTCGATCATAAGTATGGAATTTTGCATTCATCCTGCAGAAGATTTTTGTACACCGCTCCTTTCCTATGCCATCTCCAGGCATTGCAAATCGTCATTGCCGGGCACCAAAGGGGGCTCTGCAGTGACGCACGCTGAAAGAGAGTACTCAGTTTTCACTCTGGTTTCTTGTTTTCTTTCTTGGTTGTCCGGACGATATCTCAGCCATCCTTTGAGCTAGGAAGCTGAAATTTCGGCACAGTAGTGAGCAAGTCCTTTGTCAAATACGGTATTTTTTGTTTTTTGAATAATCAATTAATTGAGGAGTTATTTAATTATTAGCGTTTAATTAAGTACTTATTTAATTAATTAAATTTCATTTATCTTCTGACCATTATTAACTCAGGCACCTTTTCAGTTAGGAAGCTGATATTTGGACATGCCAATGACCAGGTGATTTGGCTGCAAAGGATATTTTTGATTTATTAATTAATCAATTAATCGATTAATTATTTAATTATTCGATTAATGACAAAAAAAATTTTTTTTTTTAAGTTACAGATTCTGATGAAATAGTGGTAGTTTATGTGTTCTCTGACCAAATTGATTAATAATTTAATTTTTTTATGATTATTATTTATTTATTTTCATTATTAATCATTTATTTATTTTCTTTCTCATTTGGCCAATATCTCAGGCACCTTTTGAGCTGGGAAGCTAATATTTGGACATGAGTGACCAAGTGATGTGGCTATCAAGGATATTTTTGATTTATTGATTAATCATTTCATCTATTAAGTATTTATTGATTAATCGATTAATTATTTATTGAGTAATCAATTAATTATTTAATTTTTTATAAATGACTTATTTAATTAAATTTCTAAAAGATACATCTTCGGATGAAGCACTACTGGTTTAGTTATGCGATTAGCCAATTGATTATGAAAATATTTTGTGATAATCTTTTATTGATTTTAATTATACAATTAATCAATCAATTAGTGTACACCTCTCCCTCCCAATGCAGCCTCAATGAGCTGCACTGCGGTATTGCCGGGCGCCGGAGGCGCCCCGGCAATGCCGCGCTGCAGCATATTTAATTATTTGGCATGGGGCGGTGTACTTTGAATGTATGTGTACTTGTTTTACTTTTTTTTATTTTCAATCCAATATGGCCGCCAGACTGATGACGTCATAAATTTAATGACCCTCACATCGGGTCATAGATCAGATAGACACAGTCACGTGAAAAAGTAAGTACACCCCATGTAAAGTTTTGACTTTTTCAACATATTTCAACATGCAGCTATTTGATCTTCATTTCAACAATATTGATAGATAAAGGTGATATAATCTATCTATAATTCCAGTAATCTCTGTGTGTTTGTTTGTTTGTACGTTTGTCTGTGACCGCTGTTTCTCGACAACCACGGGTCCGATATACTTTAAACTTGCCAGGTATATTGCTGGGGACCCGAGGATGTGCCTTTTCAAGGTTTCATATTAATCGGACAATTACTTACCGAGCTATGTCCAAAAAACGATTCAACCAATCAGAGAGCAGCGAGCTATCACGTGTGCCGAACGTGGCGAACACACTCTGCCTCGGATGGCACATTTGAGAGCGTATTCATTTATTTCACGTTTGCAAACTATGTTGCCGCTATGTTGGCGTTAAACTATGTTTTAAAACTAATAAAAACCATTTCATCTAAATAGAGGGGGGGGGGGGGGTTGTCACTGTACTCGCAAGCCGTTCGCCGTTCGCTTTGGCGTTGCGAATGAACCAACACATTTCATGGACCAAACCATTTCATGTAAAGCGTTCGCCGTTCGCTTTGGCGTTGCGAATGGACCAAAACATTTCATGGACCAAACCATTTCATGTAAATAGAGGGGGGGATATAATTTTAGATATAGATATAGTACGGGCATGCCCTAGTATAACAAATATCATGAAACATTTACATTTTGTAGTCCATTGTATAATTTAAATAAACATAAATGCAAATTTCGCATGTGGAAAAAGTAAGTACACATATATACAAAGTAAGTATACATATATACACATATATACATACACATACACACACACAAACACACACACACACACACACACACATACACACACACACACACACACACACACACACACACACACACACATATATATACTAGCTGAGGTACCCGGCTTCGCCCGGGTTGAATAAGAATAAGACAAATATATGATGAAAAGAACATGTATATTTTAGAGCAAAATCACAGTTAGGTTCCAGCTTAGGATCCAGCTGAGGATCCTAGGTTCCTGGGTTCGAATCCCGGTCGATCGCTGAATTAACGTAAACCAGGGGGGTTGACTCAGCCTGTCATCCTTCCGAGGTCGGCTCATTGAGTACCAGTTCACTGGTAAATCCCTGTTTGTCGTAAAAGGCGACAAACAGGGTTGGCGGCAGGAAGGGCATCCGGCCGTAAAACATTGCTTCAAAAGGGACCAACAAAAACAACAACAACCACGGTGCCGGAAAAAGGCCAACCCCCGCTTTGCGGGGAAAAATGGCCTCAAAAGGTGGTTATGTTTTTATATATATCACAGTACATTTCCTACATGACGTTTTGTCAATTTTCAATTTCTCAAAACCTCTTGGTATACAACATTTCTGGTTTTCTTACTTGGTGCCAAGACATAAAGATTGCTTGGTTTTCCAACCCTCGTGCAGCCCACGTACAGCTGGCCATGGGCAAACACTTGTTCTGTGAAGTTCAGGCCTACAACCTTCATTGATTGCCCCTGCGCCTTGTTGATGGACATAGCAAAACATAGCCTGATGGGGAACGGAATCCTCTTGAAGGAGAATGGAAGGTCAGGTGGAATAAGTGGTATCCTTGGAATGAATACTTTCTCTCCTCTGTATTGTCCTGAGAGGATGGTTGCGTCTAGGACATGTGGCATCATTTGCTGGATTGTCAATCGTGTTCCATTACACAGCTTTGGTGGATCAAGATTCCTTAGAAGCATGATTGGTGCTCCCACCTTGAGAATCAACCTGTGTGTTGGGAGTCCTTGAGGCTGAAGACTGTTGAGAAACTCAGTTGGGAAGTTTACTGCCTGATCTTCATCTGTCACTTTGTCAAGAGAATCATAATTTCTTTCATGACCGGGAAGTTGGTGGAGGAGCAAATTGTTGATCTCTTGAACAGCATTGTTCTTGGGGGCCAAAATGGCTCTTTCGGCAAGCCATGATGAGTCCTGGAACTGGGTCTCCATATTGGGAAAGACCCTTTTTGATCAAGTCATCTTTTGTTTCAACAAACTGTCCAAATGGTAGAATTATTTGTTCTGATGCATCTTGAGGGTATAGGCTGTGGTGAAAATGTACCAAAGTTGAACCAAGGTGAGATGCTCACTTAAACCGCTGGGCGGTGTCTATAAGACCTCGGACGTCTGCGACTCGAGGCCACTCCTGCGACATTATACAATGACATGTAGAATTGAATGGTACGTACCCACTTATATTCTAGGCTTGCTTGCATTGACTGATATATCCAATCTTTCTCATATGATGCCTTGATCCTGACATATATATTGCATGATGTATTTTACAGGATGATGTAAAGATCTTATTGAGATTAAACCTACATATGGGACGTGTTGTGGACTTGGTTGAATTTCACAACACTTAATCTCAATAATGATCTACGGAAATGGCGGGACACGAGTCTGGCGATGGCCGGATGAACGCAGATCTCAGACGAGCGTTTCCCGACATTCTCCGTGCTCCTGCGAGGCCCACCTCGGAGAAGAATGACCGGTGGAGGACCCGTCGAGCTAGCTCCAGCTACGGAGCTCCGACCACTCTCGCTGCCGGTCTGCCTCGAAGGGACCGGATGCGATGGGACCTCGCAAGCCTTTTGCGGGACCGCGTCGTCAAAGCGCGAACTGCTCTCCTGAGGCCCGAACGCCGGAGCAGGCGTGACGGACTCCGGCAAGACGCCTGGAGAACGATGCTACTGGGCAACGTCCTGCGGCCGAAACCCCGTCGGAACGACGGACCCGCTTGGAGCCGAAGGCCTACCCGACCAACTGATTTGCGTGCCTCGGCCCGAGATGAGATTCCCACGCGAGTGTTCACGACTCCCATGTCTGCCATGCCTCACACGGCCGGCCTACCCGACCAAACGCTGCTCGGTGGAATCACCTCCTACGCGAAGCCGCACACTGCGCCCATCGCGGGCACCACTCTGCGAGGCCGGCGATTCCAATCGCTGCTCGTCGGAATCACCTCCTACGCGCGAATCGCGCGCTGCCCCATCGCGGGCACAACCCGACCAATCGCTGCTCGGTGGAATCACCTCCTATGCGCAAATCGCGCACTGCGCCCATCGCGGGCACCACTCTGCGAGGCCGGCGATTCTGATCGCGGCTCGTCGGAATCACCTCCTACACGCGAATCGTATGCGATTCCCCCCCGCTGGCCGTACCCTGCGAGGCCGGCGGCCCCGATTGCTGCTGGTCGGAATCCCACCTACGCGTGGCTACTCAACGAGGCCGGCGAACTCCGCTGCCCGGAATCGCCTCAATGCATGAAGCTCGCTTGGCAAGAGGCTCGCTTGATTGCTGCTGGTCGGAATCCCACCTACACGTGGCTACTCAACGAGGCCGGCGAACTCCGCTGCCCGGAATCGCCTCAATGGAGGCTCGCTTGGCACCATTCGAGGACTCGCCGCAGCACGGATGAGTTTCTAAGGACATCAAGCGGGACCTTCATAGACTTTCACAGCACTCGGGCATTAATAGATGATCGTATACCATATGTATTCTACAGGGTGATTGAAAAGTAACTCCCTATTTTAAAATTCTTATAATTTATTTCATAACTATACTTTTTACAAGAAATGGATATAAGAATAAAGCGTATAGCATGACGTTTTATTTAAAATTCGATATGGGCACCATAATTCGCCACCAGCTTCTCAGGCCACCCAGGAACCACGTCAACTGATTTCACCAGGAACTCTTGTGGGATGGAAGACATAACTTCTCATATTCGCCCTTCAAGTTCTTCCAAAGTCGTTGGTTTGGTACAGTAGACTTGCTCTTTTACCCAACCCCAAAGAAAAAAGTCACATGGTGTTAAGTCAGGGCTCCTGGCTGGCCACTCATACGGACCACGACGACCCATCCATCTCCCAGGGAAGTGGGCATTCAGCCATTCATGAACAACAATAGCAAAATGTGGAGGAGCGCCAATTTGCATGAAAATCAAATCTTCAACATTCTCCGAAGCACTGATAATTGGCCAGATTTCGTCTTGCAGCATGGTGAGGTACCTTTTGGCATTCATGGTATCGCGAAGAATGAAGGGACCTACAATCCTTTCCGAAGTCATTCCACACCACACCGTTACCTTGGGGCGATATTGCGTTTTTTCAGAAATACCACGAGGATCTTCTCCTGCCCAGTAATCGCAGTTGTGACGGTTCACAAACCCACCGATGTGAAATACCGCTTCATCAGACCAGAGGATATTTTTAAAGAGATCAGACCAATCTTCATACCACTAGCTGGGCACGCTCCTGCAGGGTAAGACGTCCAGCCATGTTTGTAGGGCTTCCGAATTTCAAACAAAAAATAATCTGACAAAAAAGCCAACACAGATTAAATTCACATACATTAAGGAACAAACACTAAAAATTTGAGAAAAATATTACAATAAATAAATAATTTCTAAATATTTTAAAATAGGGAGTTACTTTTCAATCACCCTGTATATGACTAACTATGTCTAAAACTCCGGAGAAAACACGGCCCGAAAGCTAACAAACGAGACGCTACTTCAGGGCGTGATATGTATAACACGGTCCGAAGGCTATCAAACGAGACGCTACTTCAGGGCGTGATATGTATTCGATCCTTTGATCCGAAAGCTAACAAACGAGACGCTACTTCAGGACGTGCAGTTTATCGCTGCCAAGCATGCTCGCCCACTCGACTCGGCGTGCTTGCCCCGCTGGACTCGGCGTGCCGCACTGGTTCAACGGGCCGAGCTCGACTTTCGGTTTCCCTCGTACGCAGTGCGCCCTAGATAATACAATTCACTCGTCGGCCGGTTTCGCATTCTGTACACCAATCTCGAGCCCGCTCGAATGCTGGTGCCCAATGGATGCGAGACTATAGATTTCGGTGTGCTACTTTACTCCGTCTGGGGATACCGCTCAGCTGGAACTCGCCGTCAAACCCGCCCGCACGCGCCCGAACCAATTGATGACGTCATCGACTAAATCACGCGTTTGCTCTACAGCGCCATTAACTGCTTCCCGCGCTTGTGTCATCAGAGTACGTCTACCTGAGTTCGTCTACCTGGGTACCTCTACAGATAGCAGAAATACTCAACCTGACCGCCCCTGCCCAAAAGTGCGTGTCATAATGTGGCGGCCTTCGAGGGTGACTAGCCAACATCGAGGACTTATGCCGTTAATCGATAAGGCACGGGGCATTTGGGAGTACACGGTGACCCCATGAGATGGTCACATTGAGCGTTGCGCCCGACTCCCTTGTCTCCTGAGCAAGCCACGCGGGCACCGGCCTGCCGGTTCGCCCTTGACTCTGGGCTTGTTGCTTCTAGGACAGGTCTCTTGGCTCGCCTCCACGACACATTTCAAGACTGCGAGACGTCTCGCCCGGCCGCTGCCTGTTTGCGTTCCCTCTGACCCAGACTGTGAAGGTCGCTCGACTTCGGTACGCGGCGCGCAGCTGCTATCTCGAAATTAACAACGGGGGGGGGGGGGGGGGATGGATGGATGAGTGAGGGGGTGAGATGATGGACAATCCATCCGGGCCATCCTCTCGGTATATCCTCTCAGTATGTCGATAGGACGGGCCATGGATGGCTAATCCATCCGGAACGTTCTCTCAATCCATCCGGGGCATCCTCTCGGTATATCAATAGGACGGGCCATCCCTCCGGGACGTTCTCTCGGTAGCCGGTATAGCCGGTATAGCCGCATAGTCAATAGGACGGGCCATGGATGGACAATCCATCCGGGACATTCTCTCGGTAGCCGGTATAGCCGATCTTCTCTGATCCTCTGAGCGCTGTACTGCAGGACGGGATTGCGGAGGTTCTGTGCGCTTTGCTGGGAAGGCGCATTTCGGTCGTTTTGTGCGTCATTGTAATCTGCCATGCCGGTCGTTCGGGCAGCCTTCGGAGGGCACTCGTGGCAAACGTATATTTGCCGGAGCTTGTAATTCGTATGCGCTGCCGTCCGAGGGCGCTCGGGGGGGGGGGGGGGGGGGGGGGGGTTGGACTTCTTCTCTCGTGAGAAGGATCGCTGCCGACGGTAGTTTCACGTGCCGAAGCAAGAGTTTGTAATTCCTATGAGCTGCCGTCAGAGGGCGCTAAGAGTCTCGTGATTTCAAAAAGGGGACTCCGGGGTATCGAGTAACTCTCGTTATGGCTCTCATCGGTTCTCTCCCTCAGCAATTCCATGACATGGATCTAACGTGGATCGACCATGTACCCTTGGGAGCCTAGGCAGGTACAGACTTACTGTAATGGACTTACTGTAATGGCCTCCTGTCATGTAATCTTACTTACTGTTACAGCTCCTAGGCAGGTACAGACTTACTGTAATGGACTTACTGTAATGGCCTCCTGTCATGTAATCTTACTTACTGTTACAGCTTACTGTAAAGAGGCTTACTGATTTACACATCTTCCACATCGACACATCTTCCTGTAATGTGTTGCATTGCGACGAATGGGCATGGCTTACTGATTTACACATCCTCCACATCGACACATCTGCCTGTAATGAGTTGCATTGCGACGAATGGTCATTCGCTCTTCGACAAGGTACACCTTATCCTATCTAGCTACTGTGCCGACGACCCCACTGTGAGACTAGACAATTGTGACCCACGGGTTCATCGTCTGCCGGTATCGGACATGTTTGCTAACCAGGCTATGAGTGCGCCTAGGGAACATCTGCCGTCCCTCCCTTCGCCTGATACACCCCTGCCTGAAGCAGTGAAGGCACTGAGGTGCCCATCCGACACCTGCCTCCAGCGGCTACTCCGAAGCAGGGGACTCCGGGCTTGGGGATGTCATACGCGGTAGTTTCTGAACCTGTGCTGGCAGGGTAATTCGCCACACTGACCGCTATGGATGGACCGACTGACCTGTAATAATGATAATGGATTTATTTCATATAGCGCTTTCCAGGAAGCCCTGAAGATGCTTTGACAGAGTGCGAAACATAAAACAATTGCACAAAGACAAGAATCAATAGGGAAATATTTCTTTGACACCCCAATAATGATATAATGACTTCCTCAATCCATTAATGCTGACGCGCGCTCGCTTCCTGCCTAGCGGCAGTATAGTTCTAACGGCGGGGAGAATGTGGTGAAAATGTACCAAAGTTGAACCCAGGTGAGATGCTCACTTAAACCGCTGGGCGGTGTCTATAAGACCTCGTACGTCCGCGACTCGAGGCCACTCCTGCGACATTATACAATGACATGTAGAATTGAATGGTATGTGTACCCACTTATATTCTAGGCTTGCTTGCATTGACTGATATATCCAATCTTTCTCATATGATGCCTTGATCCTGACATATATATTGCATGATGTATTTTACAGGATGATGTAAAGATCTCATTGAGATTAAACCTACATATGGGACGAGTTGTGGACTTGGTTGAATTTCACAACATAGGCCATTGCCAACTTTCAAAAGCTGGCTTGAGAACGCCCCTGCAGTGTTGTCACCAAGAAGGTGGACTCTCATGTTGGTATTCAGGGTAAGTCTTTGCACATGTGGCCAGAGGAGATAAGAAGACTTGATACAGGCCTTGACTTGATCTGCTCTTGTGCCCCGTTGGAAACCGTTTATTCGTTCTTGGCGCGAAAACATGGCGCGAAAAATATATTCCAACAGTTGAAATCATCCAATCCACGTTGATCACGTGGATCAGTAATTTCATCCACGCCTATGTTTTATCCACATTCATACGTCACGTGACGTTTTGTTAACTTCGTTCTTTTAAAACGTTGTTGTTTTAAATCTCAACTCCAAAAACAAACCAAAAAAATATTTCCAACAGTTGCAATAATTATTGTTTCCAACAGTTGAAATTTAATGAAATTTGAATTCGAATAAAATCTGGCGTGCATTTTGTCATTATGTGCGACTTTACATCACTCCTACGGACGTGAAAACATTTGTTTTCCTTAAAAATATATTGAAAATAAATAAAATAGTACATAAATTAACAATAAAAGAAGCTAAAAAAACAATTTAAAATACAATAAAAAGCACATTAAAATATATAAATATGTACGTACAGTATACTGTATGTACGCGCAACCGCTGATTCTCATTCAAAACAGAGGCGACGTACAGTATTCCTTTACTGTGTCTGTGTTAGCCATGGCCCATGGGTCCGAAGAAGGATAATGCTAGTGTTTCCAAGCGTAATGTGATTATGATGGACGATAAGGTAAATCTGATTAAAAGGTATGGAAAAGGTGGAAAAGTGTCGGTGATAGCGCATAGACCTTATCGCGAATCGGAACCGCAATGCGTCATGGGATCGGAAAGGGGCAATAGCGCCGCCACAAACTACGCCATGGTATTGCAGCTGGGCCGGTTTTTTAAACCATTGATATTAAAATAAAAAGTAGCCTATAACCACCGGGATTTTATGCTGATTCCGAATCTGTGTCTAAAACTTTTCTCCGATGTGTAGTTCTTGAGTTATAAGCGGACATCCAGACAGACACACAGACACTCCTCCTTTATATATAGAGATATAATATATATATATATATATATATATATATATATATATATATATATATATATAAATATATATATATATATATATATATATATATATATATATATATATATATATATATATATATATATATATATATATATATACACATGTACACTACCGGTCGAAAGTTTTAGAACACCTCAATTTTTCCAGTTTTTATTCAAATTTACGCAGTTTAATGTCTCAATGTACTCTGAAATTAAGTATAGAACAAAGAAACAATTGGAGATAAAAAAGAAATCATAGAATCATTTTGTTTAACAAAATTTAATTTAAATTTTTGACTCGGCAAAGTAGCCACCTTTTGCAGATATAACCGCCGAACACACTCGTGGCATTCTTTCTACAATAGAAATCAAATATTGTTCGGGAAGTTCTTGCCAACACTGTTGCAGAAGTTCCCACAAATGTGTTGCACTTGTAGGTTGCTTTGCTTTCACACTTCTGTCCAGTTCATCCCAAACCAGCTCGATGGGGTTTCAAGTCTGGAGACTGTGCTGGCTATTCCATGATTTGAAGCCTACCATCTTGTTCTTTTCCTCGAAGGTAGTTTTGACATAGCCTGGAGGTGTGTTTAGGGTCATTATCTTGCTGTAGGATGAACCCCTGACATACTGCGTGTATACCACTGGGTATTGTATGGTGCTGAAAAATACTGTGGTAGCCCTTTTGGTTCAAGGTGCCTGTCACTCTGTGCAAGTCGCCGACTCTGGATCCAGCAAAAGAGCCCCAGACCATCACGCTTCCTCCTCCATGTTTGACTGTTGGTGTCACACACTGAGGAACCATCCTTTCGCCGACTCAATAGCGTACAAAAACCTTTTTCTTATTTTTCCATCTTAGCAATGGCTTTCTTACTGCCACTCGACCTGTCAAACCTGCAGCTCGAAGTCTTCTCCTCACAGTTGAAACTGAGACTTGCTTACTTCGACCACTGTTAAGCTGTGCTTGAAGCTGTTGTCCTGTGAGCCGCCTATCACGCAAGCTGTTGACTCTCAGAAACTTGTCTTCTGATTCTGTTGTGGCTTTGGGTCTGCCAGACCTCTTCCTGTCAGAGTTTCCTCCAGTTTCCAATATACTACTTCCTGCTGTGCAATATTGTCCAAATAATGCTTCAGAGGGTGTAATAACAGTCTGTTCCAATACTGCTTTGATACAGACAGGGGGTTTGTAATCAAGTAATCAGCAGAGGTTGGGACACCTGTAGGAATTGTTTGCATCAAGTTTCAAGGCTTAATTTACTTACATTGCTGCAGAACAGCTGTAAGTTGTTAACCCATTACTTGTTCCCTGAAGAAGGCCTTTTTTTTACAATCTAACTGTGCAATATACATTATTTTCCCGTTTTTGCTAACCTAGACTTTTTTTTAAACCTCGAGCAGTTTACTGCTTACCTTTGTACCATTTCAGGTTATTCACTGGACATTAAACTGCGTAAATTTCACTAAAAACTGGAAAAATTGAGGTGTTCTAAAACATATATATATATATATATACTAGCAAGGATACCCGTCCACGACGGGTGCAAATTGAAAGGATTCTTAAAATTCATTAATAAAAGGTGAACGCTCTGTCTATATCCGACAATGCCTAAGATTGGGGGTATTGATATCAGAAAATTGTCAGCCAAACAGACCTAAAACATTAAAAAAAACTTTTGTACATACATTTTGTATAAAATATATTCTATAATTTATATAAAATATAAACACTAAACATCATTATTCTCTTTCGACTGGATGGGAAGATAGTCGGCCTGGAAGCACCGATTCTGGTAATTCGCCTGTTTTGATTAAAATGTTTTTCCAAAATAACGTTTTTTACAAACTATGAATGAGCATCTGGTCCAATATGTGCCTTATACAAAAAAATATAGTCACAACTTAAAGCGTTCGTCATCTGTGCCCTAGAGTGTCTCGGGGTGAACCACATTGCGTGTCTGATTGTTGGGTGCCAGGATGGTGAGTTTTACTGCACTGCCGGTCCGAGAGGCAGCCACATACAGCTGACCGTGTGAGAAGCAGGGGACAGAGAGGTCGACCCCTATTGTCTTGTAAGTCTGACCTTGAGCCTTGTTGATGGTCATCGCAAAGCATGGCTTGCAGAGAAACTGGAGTCTCCGAAACTGGAACGGCAGCTCAGAGTCTGATGGAATGAGCGGGATCCTCGGCAGAAGGACGACTTCTCCTTTGTATGGTCCACAGGAGGTGGTGGCCTCGATGACATTGGCATGTAGGCGAGTTATGATGCAGCGTGTACCATTGGTGGTCTTGGGTGGTTCCATGTTTCGCAGGATCATGATGGGCACACCGAGTTTCAACTTGCGGAGGTGTGGTGGCATTCCTGACAGCTCGAGAGAATTGAGAAGCTCAACAGGGTAAGTGACTGCCTCCTCGTCACAGATGGCACTATCCACAGACTTGTAGATCCTCTCATCGCCGGGAATCTCTCCCATGAGCCAGTTTTTGAGCTGGTTGACATTGGTGTTCAGCGGAGAAAGAATTGCATGCTCAGCCAGCCATTCGGACCGGACTCCATTTGTGTTCAAGCAAAGGTAGACTTCAGCCTTCAGCTCCTCCATTGTGGAGACGACCTTGCCTATTTCAGGAGGAATCTCGATCGTGTCTGGTTCGGCCGAAAATGGTATCAGTCCATTGCCAATTTCCTGGAGCAGCTTATAAAAGTCAGTAGCCCCTTCATCCCCAGAAAGGTGAGCTCGCATGTTGGTAGCCAGATGCTTGACAGTCACATGGCGCCACAGGTGGGACGTCTTCAGGCTGGTGTTGACAATGTTGGATCTGGTACCACTCTTGACCACTGGGAGGATCTGTCAGAAGTCTCCGCAGAGCAGTGTGGGAATTCCTCCCATAGGTTTCTTTACTCCTGTGATGTCCTGTAGTGTGTGGTCTACAGCTCCATAGGCTGACTTGTGAGTCATCAGGGCCTCATCCACAATGATGACAGCAGCATCCTTAATGACCTTGGCCAATGCTGTTCCACGCTTGATGCTGCATGTTGGCTGCTCTTTGAAGTGCGTGTCGAGTGGGATCTTGAAGGTGCTGTGCAGCGTTCGTCCTCCCTGGAGCAGTGTTGTGGCAATTCCACTGGATGCAGTAGCAAGAGCAATTTTGCCTCGTGAGCGAATTTTCTTCAGAATCGTGTTGATGACGAAGCTCTTTCCTGTGCCTCCTGGTGCATCTAGAAAGATGATGTTGCTGCTCTTGTTGCCATTGTTGATGTTACCTTGCTGCACCAGTTCAAGGACTGCATTGTAGACCTGATGCTGGTCATCTGTCATTTGCTGTTGGAGATCATCAGCTTGGACAGCCAACTGCTCTTGGTTGTAGTCGACTTCCCTGAAGTATTCTCTCTCAAGCCTATATTCTGTGCCCCTCTCTGGGGTAGGTAGGTCATACGAACTGAGATGACGACCACCCATTATGATCACCTTGTCTTCGAGAGAGCAAAGCGCAAGGTTGTAGATGTGCTCGTTGTAGTCAGCAGCGGGATTTAATTGTCAACATTGCGACGGTGCTGAAATAGGTAGTCTTCAGAAAGGATTTCACGGAACTTATCCCATAGCGTGCGTGGATTGCTAGGAAAACATGCATTAAGGATGACTGCCATGAGACTCCGGAGGTTTGGTGCAGACTGGCTGATGCTTGCCTCATCCATAGCAAGGTGGAAGTGCTGGTCGTTTTCCAGGAGTTCCAATGCGAGACAGGCTTCACGGAAGGACAACTCTTGACCATCCACTGTCCTTAGAGCAGCGAAAGAGGATGGGCCATTGGGCCACATACTTCAGTCAGAAGAAGTCGAACGTAGTAACAGTCTCCCTGTCTCGGACTGATGCTGTAGATGCGGCCAATTGCCGGAGTCTTCCGTATTGCATGTGGTCCTTCGACCACCACTTCTCCCTGCTTGCAGCGGGTCCACTTCTTGTGCGTCTTGTCCCACGTGTAGTACTCGGGCACCTCGTGGTATTTGAGCGTCTTGGCAAAATCGTCATGATTGCAGAGGTCGAAGAAGGCAGTAAACGTAGTGGCTGGTGGTGATCGCTCTGCCCTCTGTATGGCATTGTCCATATTGAAGTAGACTCGCTGGCCATTCTCGAGGTGGACAGCTAGGCCAATGACTGGAGGGAAATGCTCGGAAATTGGGTGCTCTGGGATCCTCCAGACTGCCTCGCTGCTCCCAACGTAATGTGCATTCTGGAACTTAGCTACCTCATCCACTTGACGATTTCCGGCCTCCTCATTGGCTCGCTGCAGTTCAAACTGCCTGATCGGTCCCCTTGGTGACATACTTTGTGATATACTTGATGCTCTTGATGCTGGAGCATATCTCAACATTGATGTGGCAGTTGAATTGGTGGAGGAGGAACGGGTTGTAGGTTACCACCCACTGATTGGTGACTACCTGCACCACCCGTTTTCCCTGCTGGTGCATCTTGATCTCCCCAGTGTAACCACCATCTTCTGGCTTCAGATGTCGGTATTTGGGGTAGCTGTCATTTCCTTGCTCAGTGCTCTGGAGGAATGGCTTTGGGAAATCTTTTGAACACTTCCGGTCCTTCATGCAAGGGCTGTTCTGGTTGAGGTTTCCGCATGGACCATGGATCATATGTGCCATAACCATCATGTGTAACTCAGGATCTTGTTCCTTGTCGGGAATCTCAGCACTGATGACCATGTCAATTTTTTCGGGCTTGACTTTGTCCTCTGGAGCGACCCATATGAGGATGTGGGCATGAGGAAGACCACGCTTCTGATACTCAATGGTGTACAGGAAGGCTCTCATCATCCCAAAAGCTCTCTTCTTTAGTAGCTCCATGAGCTTCTTGTGCTTTTGTCGAGAGACATGGGCAATGATGTCTGGCCGATCATGAGCTTCTCGTCCTGGCAAGAGGTTTTGCTGGACCATGACCCATTTGGGATTTGTTGTCATTGTTATAAAGAAGTCCGGCCTCCCCATGCAATGCACATAGGCTATGGCATCACTCTGCCTCTCGTGCATCCACCTCGGCCCACTTGTGTACGTCGCTGGAAGGACCACCCTTTGCCCAACATTGCGAGGGTCACCATCGCTGGCCATGAGACTGTCATGGAGGTTGCCGTAGTTATCAGCGAGTAAGGTCTGTTGCTCCCGGCGGATAAAGCCCAGTCGCTCTGCCTCGATTTTAGAATATACATCTACCAGAAACTGCTGAAAGAGTCGTCGCATCTGCAGTATGTGATTTCCCTCTCTCACCATGATGTGGTAGCTGTAGTCCTGTAGCTGTGTGAGTTTTTGTCCATCTTTTCCAGTGGCAGTCCTGGCCACCAGGTGGATAGTTTAGCCATCCGTTCCATATGGGAACACTATGGGGTACTGTAGTGCATCATCAGATGCATGCAGCTCACTTATCCTTTTGAGTGCCCCATCGCGAAGTTTAAGGACAATATCTCTGGGTTCTGTTGGCTCATTGTCCATTAAGATGGCGACTTCTGGTGCAGACTGGGCGTTGTAGCGGCGTGCATGCTCACCACGTGGTCGCTTGTTTTCGCGGATGATTATCTGGTGCTCTTCCGAGTTATCTCCTTCTGCAAGCATATCTCTTGCAGTTTTCAGCTCAGGGACCAGATGGTTATTCTCATGGAACCACTTTGTGAGCATTTCAATGATGTGTGGTTTGAGGCCGCTGTGGTTCCTGGCAGTCAGCTCTTTGGCATGCGAGTCGAGGAAGTAGACCTGTAAGAACTTTGGCTGACCTTCTTCAGGCGGGAGCAGGCTGCCAATGTGGTGGAACACTTGACCTTGGATACGGAAGCTTGGGTTCCAGCCCTGTACTTCAGCTTCCTTATGCCCGAAGCTCGTCATCGCAAAACTGCCATTATAAGTTCGAATGTTATCAAGGAAGTGCTTGCTGAGGAGACCTTCGCCAGAGAGAAGTTCCTTCAGGAAGGGAGGAAGGGCAGGGAAAGGCTCAAGGACGACTTTCCCATTGTTGCAGTACACACCTTTGGTCTCTCCTTCGAACTTGTAAGCAAAGCAGTGAGTGCAGACTTGGTCCATTCGGCCGATGTCTGCATGAGTTGTTGGGTCAGCCGGGTCATATGTGAATGCCTCCCTTTTGTTCTTTGGTGTCCAGGCCCGAGCTCGTGCTTCTGCAGTGCGGTGACGGTTTCCCTCGTGTCTTGCATCACACTCTTCCTCAGTCTCATTTACTCGCAATTGTTGTTGCCGATGTGCCTTTTCATTAAGCCTGGTCGATCGCTCATGTTGTGTCTCATTTACTCGCTGTTGTTGTTTCCGATGAGCAGTCATTTCCGAAACACTCATTAAGCCTGGTCGATCGCTCATCTTGTGTCTCATTTACTCGCTGTTGTTGCCGATGAGCCTGTTCATTAAGCCTGGTTGATCGCCTCGCTTGTGTCTCATTTACTCGCTGTTGTTGTTGCCGATGAGCCTGTTCATTGAGCCTGGTTGATCGCTCCTCTTCGATCTCCTGTTGTCTCTCAGTCTGTTTTCGCTTAGCTGAAGCTGTCTTCGGACCAATGCAGCTCTTTCCTTTTCGGGGCATTTCGGAGATTTCGATCAGAAACTGCGTGGAATTAGGCCTGGGTCATCTAAAAGCAGAAAATCGAAAATCCTCATGAAAAAGAGGAAAATAGAAAATCATGAAGGGAAAGTTCATTGAGAAACTGCAGCATGTAAAATCAGAGAATCGAGAATCAGAAAAATCGATCAGAAACTGTGTGGAAGTCGGAAGTCATTGTCGTCAATTGAATGTAGCATTTATTTTGTTATTCCCTGTCAAATAGCATTGGTCCCATGTCAATCGGATGAAGTTGAATAATTAACGTTACGCCTTTATGACGTCATAATTCCGAACCCGGAAGTCGGAAGTCATTGTCGTCAAATAAATGTAGCATATATTTTTCACTCGCTGTCACATGCCGTTGATCCCATGTCAATCGGATGAAGTTGAAAAATTACCGTTACGAAATATGCTGATGTCGTCATAATTTTAAAACCGGATTTTTTTTTTAACATTTAAGGTGTGCTGTAGTTTCTCTGAGACGTACTGATTCCGAATATGCCTTTGCTTTTGCTCTGCGATGAGTAGTTCTCGAGTTATAAGAGGACAAACAAACATACTTTACTACTTTATATATTGTTGCGGATTTGAGAATCCTGTGTTTTTTATTGTTGTAAATATCACCCTGTGTAAGTGTAATGAATTCTTGTAAATACCTCAGCTTTGTGTGTAAAGGTCAAAGGTCGTCCCCATAGTTAATCCATCGCATGCACGTAGGCCACCATATACCCTTCTAAATAGTTATTTCCTTATTATGTGTATTAGTTTAAGGCTGTGTCTCCCATTAACTGACTCTGCATTGCACCAAGTGAAATAAGATAGTTCCCCTTTCAAGTTTCCCCCAAATCGTCTCCTCAAAGTGCAAGCGACATTTGGGCTGTTTTCGGCGGCGTTGGCCACCGTTGCATTGGGCGGTTTTCACTGCCATCATTTTCACCCCAAGACTCCATCGCACACGAGGCCAAGGAGGGGGCAGGAGCCGCCGGATCATGGGCGTGGCACCACCTCGTCATCAAAGGTGGAGCCAAAGAGCCTTGCCCACCAATCAGCGCCGAAGTGAGCAAAAAAACCGGAGGCGTGGCATAGGAGTTGGCGGATCATCGCGCCATGCGCGATATAAGCGCGGACACAAGCCTTTTTTCGCGACAGATGCATGACCCAGCTGAAGCAGCCAAGAGAGGACGAGACGTGAGGGGGTGCTCATATTGCAGCAATAGGCCGAGACCCTCTAGGCCCTATTGCCGGTTGTGGAGACGCGGAGCTGCCAGCTGCTGTTCGCTTCGAGCCCGGAATGTGGACCTCGACGGGGAGCATTTGCCCGGACCTTCCCGCCCTGCCATCGGCTTGGACCTTCTCCCTCCAGTGATTCCTGCTTTCAAATTCCCCATTCGTGTACGTGAGTTTGTTTTGTGTGTCTTGTCCCTGGGTATAAGTTAAGCCTGTATAGATAAGCTAGAATTGCTCTGTGTCCTTCTGGTCCTTCCATCCTTCTGTAAATTATTTTCGTTTCTTTCCTTCTCCTTGGTTCCTTTGATGGTGTAAATATTAGTAATAAATTATATTTGTTCTTCCTTACCTTCTGGTTTCCTCACATCCGTTCGTCCTTGTCTTTTCCCAATTGAATACCTGTGGCACGATTTGGCCAACGTTTAAGAATCGGGTCTCGTGAATGCTAATGGTTCGAGCCGCGGCTGCTAATCCGCTCGGCAATTAACATCTTGTCCGCGGTCTCGGACGAGGTTGCTCACCTGCCTCCCTGGAGGGAGCTGTGCAACTTCAGGACTCACGTCGGTCAGTCGCACACAAGGGGATTAATCCCCCCTTCTTAAGGGGGAAAAAAGGCCGACGTTGAGATCCGCAACAATATATATATATATATATGTATATATATATATATATATATATATATATATATATATATATATATATATATATATATATATATACTATATATACTATATATATATACTATATATACTAGCTTGGCTTGGCTCGGCTCGCTGCGCTCAGCGTCGATACTGAGGAGCGGGCTTATTTTAACTGAGGCTAATGACTGTACCTGAGTTGCTGTGTTGTCATGATTTTCACCAATCATAATACAAACAATTACTTTGCACAAATGTATTTGTTGTGTTTGTGATATTACATTTTTATAGGCAATTTAGGTTGAAGATTTAGGTTGAATGTTTTTTTTTCAAGAAAGAACCCCTCTGCACATACATAGGGGAGGGGTAGGTGCAGACTGGAAGTTTGGGACAATTACACCTCACCACCACGTAATTCAAAACACCTCACCACCAAGTAATTCAAAACACCGCACCACCATGTAATTCAAAACACCTCACCACCAAGTAATTCAAAACACCTCACCACTACGTAATTCAAAATACCTCACCACCACGTAATTCAAAACATCTCACCACCAAGTAATTTAAAACACCTCACAGCCATAAAACACGTAATAAAAACACCTCACCACCACAAAATTAAAAACACCTCACCACCACGAAATTGAAAACACCTCACAGCCATAAAACACGTAATAAAAACACCTCACAGCCATAAAACATAATAAAAACACCTCACAGCCATAAAACACGTAATAAAAACACCTCACAGCCATAAAACATAATAAAAACACCTCACAGCCATAAAACACGTAATAAAAACACCTCACAGCCATAAAACACGTAATAAAAACACCTCACAGCCATAAAACATAAAAAAACACCTCACAGCCATAAAACACGGAATAAAAACACCTCACCACCACAAAAATAAAAACACCTCACAGCCATAAAACACGTAATAAAAACACCTCACAGTCATAAAACACATAATAAAAACTCCTCACCACCACAAAATTAAAAACACCTCACAACCATAAAACACGTAATAAAAACACAACACAGCCATAAAACACGTAATAAAAACACCTCACCACCACAAAATTAAAAACACCTCACAGCCATAAAACACGTAATAAAAACACCACACAGCCATAAAACACGTAATAAAAACACCTCACCACCACAAAATTAAAAACACCTCACAGCCATAAAACACGTAAAAAAAACACCTCACAGCCATAAAACACGTAATGAAAACACCTCACAGCCATAAAACACGTAAAAAAAACACCTCACCACCACAAAATTAAAACACCTCACAGCTATAAAACACGTAAAAAAAACACCTCACAGCCATAAAACACGTAATAAAAACACCTCACAGCTATAAAACACGTAATAAAAACACCTCACAGCTATAAAACACGTAATAAAAACACCTCACAGCCATAAAACACGTAATAAAAACACCTCACAGCCACGAAATTAAAAACACCTCACCACCACGTCATTTAAAAACACCTCACCACCAATTAATTCAAAACACCTCACCACCATGTGATTTAAAAACACCTCACCACCACGTCATTTAAAAACACCTCACCAACACATAATTCAAAATACCTCACCACCACGTGATTTAAAAACACCTCACCACCACATAATTAAAAACACCTCACCACCACGTAATTATAAATACCTCACCACCACGTGATTTAAAAACACCTCACCACCACGTCATTTAAAAACACCTCACCAACACATAATTCAAAATACCTCACCACCACGTGATTGAAAACCACCACAACGTTATTAAAAACACTTCACAACCACGGAAACAAAAGTTTGAGGGAGTCGTTAAGTGAGAACACAGACACTGCCCAGATGTGTCGATATATAGATAAATGACTGTACCCGAGTTGCCGTTTTGTCATGG
>NC_136262.1:129645598-129660598 GCF_964187855.1 Myxine glutinosa | reverse complement strand
TGGCACAAATGTACATTAATATGTTGCGAACATTTTCAGATATTGGGCCACTTGAAATTCCGTAATTTTTTTTTTCAAATTTTTTCAAATTTCGTAATTTCAAATTTTTCGGGTGACACCGTCACAATTTCGGTCTTCGAGGCCGGCCGATAGGCAAAGTGTGACCGGAAGGGACGAGGTTCTCCTGACCACGTGGCCCTCGATCTGGGAAGCGAGAGGCGTTCCATTAGTGGACGCGCCCCTCACGCCCGACTTTTGGGCGGCCCCGGCAGGCCGTTTGTTTTGACGTTCCGTGACAGGCCCCGCACCCCCACCTCCGGGCCGACCGGAAGCTTGTGCTGAGTACATCATACCTGAACAACTCAGTGAGGCAGAACACAGCAGTGCACACCAGGGTGACCCCTTCAGTGCATAAACCAATTAACCTGTCCACTGCAGGGCATATAGAAATGAAGTTATTTTCTGCATATAATAATAATATAAGTTCAGTTCTATATAACAATTTCTGTTATCACCACTACTACTACAACTACCACTACTACAAGCTTTGTCTGGAATTTTGTGGACTAACAGACAAACAGACATACAGACAAGCTGGGATCAAAACATTACCTCCTTCCACCATTGAGTGTAGAGGTAAACATCATGGAAATTATATCATGCCCTAGATTTAATTCATGCTTACCCGTGTATTTGCTTCACTGGTTCACAAGGTCTTTTGCATACATGTAATTCAGACTCTCGTCTTCATTGCTGACCACACAATGTTCGCAACATATTAATGTACATTTGTGCCAAATTTGGTGCTTGTATCACAAAATGCACAATTCTTTTGAATATTTGGGCTAAGCCGCCCCACTATATCGGCCGGCCTCGAAGACCGAAATTGTGACGGTGTCACCCGAAAAATTTGAAATTACGAAATTTGAAAAAATTTGAAAAAAAAAATTACGGAATTTCAAGTGGCCCAATATCTGAAAATGTTCGCAACATATTAATGTACATTTGTGCCAAATTTGGTGCTTGTATCACAAAATGCACAACAGGTTTGCTCTGCTGCTACACTATATATATATATTTGTGCAGCGTCTGTCCTGTCCTGTGTTGTGTTGTCACTGAACTACTTTCTCAAACTTTTGTGAAATCGTACCAAACTTCTGGTATGCACATATCTCTCCCGTCGGCATGTCCTAAGGGTATTTTTTTGAAAAATTTTCCAAATTTTTTATTTATTTTTGTTTGGAATTTTTTTGGGAATTTTTTTTTTCCAACTTCAATTGTTTATAAAATGTGATATCACGTATGTTACAAATACATTTGTTCAAAATAATTGTTTGAATTATGATTGGTTTAAACCATGACAAAAGGTGAACTCGGGTACATTCATTTATCTATACATCGACATATCTGGGCAGTGTCTGTGTTGTCACTTAACGACTCCCTCAAACTTTTGTTTCCGTGGTTGTGAAGTGTTTTTAATAACGTTGTGGTGGTTTTGAATCACGTGGTGGTGAGGTATTTTGAATTATGTGGTGGTGAGGTGTTTTTAAATGACGTGGTGGTGAGGTGTTTTTAAATCACGTGGTGGTGAGGTATTTATAATTACGTGGTGGTGAGGTGTTTTTAATTATGTGGTGGTGAGGTGTTTTGAATTAGTTGGTGATGAGCTGTTTTGAATTATGTGGTGGTGAGGTGTTTTGAATTACTTTGTGCTGAGGTGTTTTTAAATGACGTGGTGGTGAGGTGTTTTTAATTATGTGGTGGTGAGGTGTTTTGAATTAGTTGGTGATGAGCTGTTTTGAATTATGTGGTGGTGAGGTGTTTTTAAATGACGTGGTGGTGAGGTGTTTTTAATTTCGTATTTGTGAGGTGTTTTTTTACGTGTTTTATGGCTGTGAGGTGTTTTTAATTTTGTGGTGGTGAGGTGTTTTTATTACGTGTTTTATGGCTCTTAGGTGTTTTTATTACGTGTTTTATGGCTGTGAGGTGTTTTTATTACGTGTTTTATGGCTGTGAGGTGTTTTTATTACGTGTTTTATGGCTGTGAGGTGTTTTTATTACGTGTTTTATGGCTGTGAGGTGTTTTTATTACGTGTTTTATGGCTGTGAGGTGTTTTTATTACGTGTTTTATGGCTGTGAGGTGTTTTTAATTTCGTGGTGGTGAGGTATTTTTATTACGTGTTTTATGGCTGTGAGGTGTTTTTATTACGTGTTTTATGACTGTAAGGTGTTTTTAATTTCGTGGTGGTGAGGTATTTTTATTACGTGTTTTATGGCTGTGAGGTGCTTTTATTACGTGTTTTATGGCTGTGAGGTGTTTTAAATTACTTGGTGGTGAGGTGTTTTGAATTACTTGGTGGTGGTGTTTTTATTACGTGTTTTATGGCTGTGAAGTGTTTTCAATTTCGTGGTGGTGAGGTGTTTTTATTACGTGTTTTATGGCTGTGGAGTGTGGGGTGTTTTAAATTACTTGGTGGTGAGGTGTTTTGAATTACTTGGTGGTGAGGTGTTTTGAATTACTTGGTGGTGGTGTTTTTATTACGTGTTTTATGGCTGTGAAGTGTTTTCAATTTCGTGGTGGTGAGGTGTTTTTATTACGTGTTTTATGGCTGTGAGGTGTTTTTATTACGTGTTTTATGGCTGTAAGGTGTTTTTAATTTCGTGGTGGTGAGGTATTTTTATTACGTGTTTTATGGCTGTGAGGTGTTTTTATTACGTGTTTTATGGCTGTGAGGTGTTTTAAATTACTTGGTGGTGAGGTGTTTTGAATTACTTGGTGGTGGTGTTTTTATTACGTGTTTTATGGCTGTGAAGTGTTTTCAATTTCGTGGTGGTGAGGTGTTTTTATTACGTGTTTTATGGCTGTGGAGTGTGGGGTGTTTTAAATTACTTGGTGGTGAGGTGTTTTGAATTACTTGGTGGTGAGGTGTTTTGAATTACTTGGTGGTGGTGTTTTTATTACGTGTTTTATGGCTGTGAGGTGTTTTTATTACGTGTTTTATGGCTGTAAGGTGTTTTTAATTTCGTGGTGGTGAGGTGTTTTTATTACGTGTTTTATGGCTGTGGAGTGTGGGGTGTTTTAAATTACTTGGTGGTGAGGTGTTTTGAATTACTTGGTGGTGAGGTGTTTTGAATTACTTGGTGGTGAGGTGTTTTAAATTACTTGGTGGTGAGGTGTTTTGAATTACTTGGTGGTGAGGTGTTTTGAATTACTTGGTGAGGTGTTTTTATTACGTGTTTTATGGCTGTGAAGTGTTTTCAATTTCGTGGTGGTGAGGTGTTTTTAATTTTGTGGTGGTGAGGTGTTTTTATTACGTGTTTTATGGCTGTGGAGTGTGGGGCGTTTTAAATTACTTGGTGGTGAGGTGTTTTGAATTACTTGATGGTGAGGTGTTTTGAATTACGTGGTGGTGAGGTGTAATCGTCCCAAGCTTCAAGTCTGCACCTACCCCTCCCCTATGTATGTGCAGAGGGGTTCTTTCTTGAAAAAAAAACATTCAACCTAAATCTTCAACCTAAATTGCCTATAAAAATGTAATATCACAAACACAACAAATACATTTGTGCAAAGTAATTGTTTGTATTATGATTGGTGTAAATCATGACAACACAGCAACTCAGGTACAGTCATTAGACAGCTAAAATAAGCCCGTTCCTCAGTATCGACGCTGAGCGCAGCGAGCCGAGCCAAGCTAGTATATATATATATATATATATATATACTGTATACATATATATATATATATATATATATATATATATATAATTTATTTATATACATAATTTATTTGTATATATAATTTATTTATATATATATTATTTATTTATATATATATATATATGTCTATATTATTATAGGCTACGGTGATTCTGTCTGTCTGTCTGTCCGGGGGTGTGGCTTACTCCGTTTGCAGAGTAGCTCCACCCATTCTTGTAGAGAATTCTTGGAGGCCCTCATGGAGCAATTTATGGCACAAATGCAGGCGTCCCTGAACCTGCAGGGGGACAAATCAAAGGCGGAAATCAGAGAAATGAGGGACGAAGCAAGGGGTACCAGTGAGCAATTGAGAGACGGGTTAAGTAATATGGGAAATCGAATCGGGGGGCTAGGAGCCAAATTTGAGGGTTTAGACAACAAATGTGAGGGATTAAACGACAAATTGGGAGGAGTAGGAAACAAGTTGGGAAGCAAATTGGAGGGATTCGGAAGCAGATTAGGGGACAAACTGGGGGGGCATAATTGGCCAAGCCAAATAAATTAATGAGGGGTTGGTGAGGGGGCAAGCCACATATGAGGTAAGGGAAGCGGAGAGGGACAGAGACCGCAGGTTGGGCGAGCAGGTCCCAGGGGTATGCGACAAGGTAAAGCGGGTCGAGAAGCGCTGGTTGAGCGAGGCGGAGCAAAGCACGGGTAAAATGACGGGTATAGAGATCGCGACCCTGGGTTTAGGGAAGCCGGCGACCGCTGAGGTAGGAGAGAAAATTTTATTAAAGCCAGCGGTCGTCGAGGTGAATAAAGAAAAAGGAGTAGTGGGAATTGATATTGTAGAGACAACAGACTTTAGAAGAGCAACAGTTGGAGGAAGGAATGGATTATGTGCAAAGTCCGTGTTCACATCCTGATGCCGTACTTGCTAATCCTTATAAAGATTTGCAGGTGTGCGTGGAGAGGAGGATCCCAAAGGTGAGTCGTGCTGTGTATGGTGCTAAGAGGTTTTTCGGCAAAGTGTTTGGCGCGAAGAGAATTGTCGCGCGATTGGGGTCGATATGGCACCCGGGCGTTAGTGGGAGGTCCGTGGGGCGTGGTGTACGAAAGAATGGCACTCGTGTGAGGAAAAAGTGTGCATCGGCGAGTGAGTGTGTTATAAAGTGTGGGAGTAAAACCGAGTGCGAGCGGGAATGCACGTCGGAGTGTACGGAGTGTGATACAGAGAGTGAGAGCGATACGGAGTGTACGTGCTAGGGTGAGAGTGACCCGGAGAGTGAGTTGGTGGAGGAGCGGGTGCGAGGATGCACGCTTGGGATGGACGGCGAGAGTGTGTGAGAAAGCACCCCTGAGTTGGTTGTGCCGCGGGTGTGGGAGAGCCCATTGAAGCGCGTGAGTGGGTGGATGCGAGGGTGCACGCCCATGGTGAATGTTACGGAGGACATAACGGAGGAGAGGTGTGGAACGAAGTGTGCGAACGATGAGTGTGCGCAAGAGGGTGCGCCAGAGGTGTGGTGTGTAACAGGGAGTGCTGTGGTGGAATGGACGGAGTGTGTGGAATGTACGGGCGGCGTTGGAACGCCGGGTTTGGTGAGTGTGAAAAGGGTCGCGTATGCGTGTGAGCATGCGAGTAAGGCATTGACGTGGACCGGAGCAATGGTTAGCCGACGCGGGTTCTCGGTTCGTGCCGGGCTTTGGGTGCTGCGGGAACCAGCAGGGATCGTAATCACGGCGGTTTCAAAGGAACCGCCGTGCACGATCCGCGCCGGGCCTCGCTCTGCACGGTCGCATCCGTGCTCCGCTAAGCGGAGCGACCGGTCCGGTTCAAGGGCAGGTAGGAGGGACCGGAGCGGTGCCCCCTTGTGGTTGCGGCGTTCCAGCCGGGCGGGATCGAGCCATCGGGCCGGAGACCGAAAGGTTCCGCGCCGAGATGGTGCGTGGAATCTCGGGCCGAGCATGCCGCCTCCCTTGAACCGAATGCCGGACGGACTCAACCTGCAGGGGAACAAACCACCCGAATTCATTGCTCGGCTTTGCGAAGCCGAGTTTTAATAATGTAATGACGCACCGAGGCTCAGATATGGCGGACTGTGATGATGATAATGTTTGGATCCGAAATTGGGAATAGTGGAAATGATTGGGCAAATTTGGGCAAATTTGATGGGCAAAAATGATTGGCAGTGATTGGCAAATTTTGATTTGCAGAAAATTTGATGGCCAAATTGATAGTGGAAGATGCCCGATGTGGTGGGATTGCAACTCTGCCATCCCTCACAACCCGGGCACATGAGCTATAGTTTATGGGGTTTGACAGTGCAAGCTCGCCGAGGGAGGGTTAGGATAAATGTATAGGGACTTAGAAATGACCATAGGTAACGGTAGAGTTAAGTAGCGACATGTACCTGTAGAGGGGACGTAGAATAGATTAGATGGATGATAATGACGAGGGAGCGCAATAGTATAAGGGGCGACTGGGAAGCGCGAGTTTCAGAAGGGAGTAGTTAGATCAGATGATGCAGTGTGTGTATTGAAAGTGCACTCAGCAGCGTATTGTGAAAAGTGTGAGGTGATTGTGCATGGTATTGAATGAATGAAGAAGCCTGGGAGGAAGGAGGGTGCAGGAAGCACCAGGTGTGGGCACAGGTGTGCAAATCCAGGTGAGAATGGTTGTGAGGAATAAATGGTCTGGGATACATGGAGTATGGAATGGATGGTGTGGAGTGAGTATGGTGGAAAATGTGGAGTGGAGCGGTTGGTGCGAAGGGCGTGTATGGGGAGGATGGACCCCTATCACGAATACCCGGGGAGGGTAGTTTAAGAGTTAGGTAGAGGGTATAGGTAGATTGTGGTTGGATATTGGCATCTGTGGTGCGTGTGGAAGAATGGTGTGTGAATGGGTGCATTAGTGAAGTGGAAATGGCTGGGCGTGTGGCCTGTTAGTGTGTGTGCTTGGTTGGACACTCCACCACTGTGAGGATGTCGGCCAGGTGAGGCCGCAGATGGGCTCTGGGAGCCAGTAGAGTTGTTCAGTGGGGCCCGAGGATCCAGAGGACGGACCCGGGTAGCCCAGTGCCAGAGAGGGCACCGAGTGGGGAGAGCGCCAGAGGGCCTTCCCCAGGTAGATAGGTTAGGTAAGGAGCAGGTAAGCTCAGAGGCAACTGCAGTGGTGGAGGTGTGCAGGTGGGTAGACCTGCTGGGAGAGCCACACGACCCAGTCCTGAAATTGTGCAAAGGCACAGGGAGTTGAATCGGGGGAGTGAGACCCCAAATTGATGAAGCACCACAGTTTGGTCAATGGGAATTTGGTTCTTAAAACCACATAGAGTAAGATGGCCAATGGATTGGCAGGGAAAGACCCCGGGTTGTGTAAAGTGTGTTAATGTCATTTAGAAGGTAGATAGGATTGAAATCTCCTCGCACCATCTGCATCCACTCACCTGAGGCGACGTAACTCCACGCCATGCCATGGTTTGTTGTTTTTATTTTTCTGTGCAAATGTTTGGGATTGTAAGACGCATCATGACGTGGGTGTGACATTGTGCTGATGTTCCATCTCTTCCTCCTTAAGAGGAATCGATGAGAAATTTGAATTTATGGCAAATTTGGTTAGAGGGATTGTGGTGACGAATTTGGTAGTAGGGGAAATATGGGGAAGACGAGACAGTAGTGTCGAATTGGTAAGTGTGTAGATTTTGGAAATACGGGGGTAAGGGGCAAGGGTAGAACAGGTGACGGGTGGGGTGACGTACGATAGGGACGAGCTTTTCTCCGCTCAGTCTCCAGGCGCACCTCACCTTGCATTGCCTTTGTTGATGTGTACCCTTGTGACCTTACCCCTCGCTAACCTGTCATCTCTGTCTTCCTTCCCCGACCCGAGGATCGTGCTCTCTGGGCACTGAGGGAGAGCGTGCGGGAGGCCGTGTCTGTGTGCCCGAAATTCTCGCAACCAGCTGCCTGCATCCACGCACCACTTATGGACCACAGTCTGTGGCCAAGCACCACTTATGGACCACAAGTTTTGTGGCATGGCCCCTCTGCTGGGACCGGCCAGGTTGGCCAGAGGAAGATCTTGCTTGTGGACCTCGGTGACGTGGCACCTATGCCATACAGGTGAACCACCCATAGTCGGCCCCTGTGGGCCATAAATAAAAACGGACACGTTTGTGCATTTTTATTTCCACCAAATAGGCCGCAAGCAAAGAACAACACGAAGAAAGATAACATCAAGAATGACAACGGCCAGCAGAGGGAGCCGAAGAGGAAGACCAGCATCAGTTTGTTTTCTTTTGGTATGGACATGTGTGAAATGAGCACTGGTGGCTGTGCATTTTGGTGCTTTGGTGATTATTGGTGCTGGTGCATCGATGCAGTGCATGCTGTCTCCTCCCCTCCCACAGGATTCTTTTTGTTTTCCAAAAGAACAGGTCCTGGGTTGCAGTGTAAATACAATTAACGTCACTTGTAAGTAATGCTCCCCACCGTTCATGTTTAGTTTGCGAATCAATTCCGCAATTCGGTTATCCTGTGGGCGTGAATCTGTTAGGCAGGGTGCAATGCAGCAGAGGGACATACTTATTTGTGTTTTAAAACTGTCACACTCAGGGTCAGGTTAATTGTAGAGGGAATTACACCTGCGTGCCACACTAAGTTAAAGTTTTATCGGCCTGAGACGTGCCGTGAGGAATGAGGGTGCTGTGTTACGGTTTTTAGAACCTTCACTTTGTAATTTTAGTATTAAATTTCCTGTGTACATTTCCCCTTTAATTGGCTGTTAATTGAAATGAGTGCACCGTAGCTAGTCCATGTACAAGCATGTAGGCCACCATAGAACCTCTCTATAGTTATTTCTTTATTCTATGTCAGTATAAGGCTCTGTTTCCCATTAGTTGACTCTGCATTGCACCAAATGAAATAAGGTAGAATCCCCTTTCAATTGCCACCAAAAACGCAATTGCCGGCAGCGTTCGCTGCCCTTTGGCTGGGGCTCGCTCAAATCGCCCCAAAAACCTCCATTACGCACATGGTTAAGCTGGAGAAGAAGGAGGAAGAGCCGTCGGATCATGGGCGTGGCACCACCTCGTCATCAAAGGTGGAGCCAGCGAGCCCCCACCAGCCAACCAGGGCTGATGAGATACCATCACGGGCGTGGTGCGCATTTGATCTTAAAGCGCGTTATAAAAGTGCCCGCGCAAGCCATTTCGCGGCAGATGCGGCAGATGCGTGACCCGGCAGATGCGTGACCCAGGAGATGCGTAAGAGTTCAGTGGAGAAGGAGTGGAATTGCGCTGAACCAAGTCAGGCTTGCGGTTCTGCCGAGAGATAGACGACGCTGTCCAGCCCCTGCGCGCGCAGCTTTGACGCGCAGCTTCGACGCACAGCTTTGACATGCAGCTTCGACGCGCAGCTTTGACATGCAGCTTCGACGCGCAGCTTCGATGCGCAGCTTCGACCCGCTGCTACGCGGGAACCAGATTGTGGTGGCATCGGTGGCCGTCGATGTCCAGCCCGACGTCCTGTGCGGGAGCAAGCTCCAGCTGAACCTTCCTCTCCTTCCAGCCATCCACCCCTGCCATTCATTCCCATTCGTGTAAGTCTGACTGTCGTCTGTGTTGTCTGGGGTTTTAAGTTAAGCCTGTAGATAAGCTAGAATTGCACTGTGTCTTTCTCTTCTGTAAATTACTTTCGTTTTCTTTCCTTCTCCCTTGGTTTCTTTGATTGTGTACATAATTAGTAATAAATTCCTGTTCTTCCTACCTTTGCCTTCTTTCCTTCACATCCGTTCGTCTTTGTGATTTCCCCCATTGAGCACCTGTGGCACGATTTGGCCAACGCATATGAATTGGGTTAGTCCTTGCTAATGGTTCGAACCGCGGGCTGCTAAAAACCGCTCGACAAATACCATCTTGTCCGTGGTTTCGAACGGAGCTATCCACCGGCTTCGTGGAGAGGTTGGCGGAGGTGTACGGGACTCCCTTGACCAATCACCTCGGCCAATCTCACCCCACGAAGAAGCGGGATAGTTTCAGGATCGGAGACGGCCGGTGCAAATAGAAGGGGGATTAACCCCCCCCCCCCCCGCTAAGGGGAGCGCCGTACTCCGTTTCCTGTAACAATATATATATATATATATATATATATATATATATATATATATATATATATATATAGCATGGTGTGTGTTTGTGTGTTGTTGTTAGTTGTTATCTCCACATGTGGGTTTCAGAAGGTGGAACGGAGTGCTCCCAGGTCTCGAAGCATCCACCTCCGTTTCAGTAATAGTGAGGTACCTTCATGAAAATATCGTTACACGGTGGGCAAAAGTACCATTTTTTCACCAAAGCATCTCCATGGTATACCTTTTAGAAAAAAAGTAAGTTGCAAAAAATTGCATAATGGGAAGGGCAATATATGACGCCATTATGACGTCATCAGCTAATTATTCCAAAATTATATGTAAAAAATCGTTTAATTAGTTCGGAGTAAGCCGTGGAGCGTATTTTGACCTTAAAATATATGTTTCTGAGGTGAAGGAATTCAATGCAGTTGCCAATATTGTTCTTGGAGTATCTTTAAAAGATTTATGATGTCATTATGACATCAACTAAAAATGAGCTTATATTACACACAAATTGGATTGGTTAGTCAACACTGACATATGGAGAGTCTTTAGTTCATTAGGCTATTTAACGCAGCCACACTTTTTTATTTAGACTGAGCTATTACGTTTATGACGTCATCATTATGTCATCTGCTAGTTTAATAAAAGGATAGATGGTTCAAAATTAAACATATTGATTTAAATATGTATATACATCATAGTCGTGCTCCTCTCCCCTGTTGTGATCAATGATTCCATTGAGATGTAAAAAAAAGAACGATGTCATGTCATTATTACCTCACAAAAACACAGTGACAGCCCCCCCCCCCCCCGCCCCCACCCCCTTCCCCCACACACACACACACATCTGTTTTATGCTATATGCTTGTTGTAATTGCTACTCATGCCTTTGTGAGAGAATATTACGAAGTAGGCTATTACCAGCCTCATTGATTCTGCAAGTAGGATTGATATTCAACACCCCAATTATACTCAAGGAGAGTAATTCATTGTTCAGAGTTGAAATGCACAGATGTGGAATAAGATTGATAGCTTGGTGTCAGTGATGAGCTGGAGCTGCAAGCAAATCATTTCTGACAGTTGCAACTGCAAAGTTCTGTGCAGGGTAGACCACGTCCATGAGAAGATCCTGTGGCTGTAGTGGACGAGGGATTACGGTCAATGTTATCCAGGGCACCGACAGTGAAGAGTCCATTCCTGAAAATATATGGGCACACAATTTGATCAGCAGTGAACTGGTCACACATTGCAGATGCCAATTTATTCTCCAGCTGCAGGACCCGGCTGTAGGAGATGCTCAACCCCAGTTTAGTCAGTTGGTCAACAAGTGTTGTGTTCCTCGTCAGTGTGTGAATGTTCAATCCAATGTAGACAGGAAGTGGAGGCTCTCGCTCTGGAGACTGTTTTTTGGGAGTGGCCCCTTTCTTGCATCATTTCTTTGAATTGTGGAGGTATAACTGAGCCATTGTTTGACTGGCCTGAGTGTCATCAACATTGAGGATTCTTTGTTGTTTTTTTTTCAACAAAATTAGAATATAGTGACGTCACTGAAACAGAAAATCAGCTTATGGTTGCTTAAATGTCATTGATTACATCACTCTTCAATTCCCTGACCCTAAAAATGTCAAATTAATGACTTGGAATCTCACCACAATGCGTCATAATCTTATTTTGTACATTTACTTGCTCTACGCGCTCGGTAGTAGATTGTGACATCATTATGACGTCATAAAGTACACTGCCTGGCCGATTTTTTTTGCAGCTTACCCTCTTTTTAATTGTAACACATGGGCAAAGCTTTGGTGAAAAAATGGTGCTTTTGTCCATCGTGTAACAATCCTTGGCATTTTTGTTACTAAGGTACCTCACTATAAGTATAAGGGATCATGATTCATGGACCAGTTTGTGAAGTTTGCTTATTCTCAAAGTTTTGTTCCGAGGGCTCTTTTGAGGATTGTCACCGAGCCCCGGGCAGCTTCCAAGTGTAGGTAGTTTGTAATAATATTCTTAGGGATGGTTATTAAGATCTCTGTGAGGTTCTTCTTTATCATTCCCGTTGCTCCAATAATCACCAGAACAATTTTTGCACTTTTCAGCTTTGAGGATCTTTTCACTTCATTCTTGAGGGCTCAATTTTTCTTGATTTCAGCATTTAGTCCATAATCACTGGGTACACTACTGATACCTCAATTAACAATGCTGTCTTTGCTTTCTTCTACCAAAATACTACAAGTAATAAAAAACATTTTTAAGAATGCAAAACTTGTGTAGGGATCCGGACCATCCATACATAAGACGTTTCCCAACTTCTTGCTTGATATCCGGTCGCAATGCTTTCTTTTCCTTTTCACGCTCGATGGGATCATCCGGTCGTATGTGAGCATTACTTCCATATTTTTAATGATTGCTCTTTGTTCATTTTTCCATGATCTTTCTGAAACCATTGGTGTCACATCCTTGGTCTTGGGCATATTATAATGAGCTGACATCTTCTTAACCGTTCCAATGAGCCTTCTTTGTCTACTCCCAATTTGTCCAACTCTTTTTTTTATACCATCCTGTTATTTTATTGTTCTCCCAGTTGAACAGTCCCTACATAAGAAGTCCCAGTTTTATGCCTTCCTGTTCTTCCCAGTTTATCTGTTGATATTATGCTTTATATTTTTATAAATGGCGGAGTGGGCGGAGCTTGGACTGCACCTGCGCATTAGAAGGCTAATGCTCTGTTGGGAAATGAACCTGTTGCTTTTAAAAATGTTTTTTCCGTATACTGAATTGGAATTAATATATAAAAATCCACATTCTCTGCGGGATGACGCTCAGTCTTACAAGTGGTTTGGGCTCATACAAACCGTTTGGACCATCATTACTATGTTGCACTCCAGAATTAAATTTTGCTGCATGCGTAAAAAAAATAACGTCCAGTTTTGGGCTCAGGTGTTTTTTCCCATCGACCATTCTTCCTCCAAGTGTTTCCCTCCATTCCACAGTGAACATGAGGACATTATGGTCCATAGACTCGAGAATTGTATTTATGGCTTTATCTGGGCCATTGCAACAATATTCTAGGTGCTTTACTAAACTCTTTAAGTAACCCGATCTTGATCGGTTTACACCAACTTGTGTGTAAATGTTCAGCACGCCGGAGATGACTTGCCTACTCTTGATGAAGACACTGTCAGATCCACGAATACCAGCAGAAGGGACAACCAGCTTAACGTCCTTCCGATGGACCTCACAGTTTATGATGGAACCTTCTGTGTGTGAAGCACCAATCAGCCAGTTTGTGGTGGGGTCAATATGTCAAAGGTGAATGCACTGTCTCTGAGCTATCACGTGATGCACATAACCTGAAGGCCGTAGTGGTTTATTATTGAACTCATCCCAAACATGGACCTTATCCAGGGAGATGACACATAATGACCTTTTAATTTTGATTGATACCGTGGGATCTACAACATTTGTCATAGTATAAAATAGAAAGCAGGTCAAAATGCAAAGCCCGTCCGCGTCCGTTTGTATTCAGACGTCTTCGTGTTCTTCCGTTTGTTCAAAATAACGAAAACAGTTCAAAAAAATTCATGAAGCCTTGACTTTTGACCTTTTGATCTAAAAACAACAATCGACCCATACCTTTTGATTAGTGAACCAATTCATTGACCCGATTTGCAATTTTTTTTATTTCAGGTCAATCGGGTGAAAATTGGCGATTTTACCAACCTTGACCTTTGACCTTTTGATCTAAAAGAAACACGGATCTTAAAAAACCCGGCTTTTGATTGAACTAATTCAGTGACCCAATATGCAAATTCTTAAAATTTCAGGTCAATCGGATGATAATTGATTATTTTGTGACGCAGACCTTTTGAACAAATTATTAATTTGCCTTCTCTATATTCTCATAATAAAGGTTTGTAGAAAATTTGATGACAAAACTCAAATGGTAAATTTAAATTTCAGGTCAATTGGATGAAAATGGATGATTTTATACGACGTTGACCTTTGATCTAACCTTTGGACAAAATTATTAATTTGCTTTTTCTGTATTATCATAATAATGCTTTTTCTGTATTATCATAATAATGCTTTGGTGAAAATTTGATGACAAAACGCAAATGGTAAAAAACGGTAAAATTTACGCAAATAAATTTTATTTTACGCAAATGGTAAAAACGCACACACACACATTTTACGCAAATGGTAAAAACGCGCGCGCGCACACACACACACACACACACACACACACACACACACACCTGTGTGCTGCTGTGCAGGGGACGGTCTAATTGCCGTTATTTGTAAGTTTATCGCATTTACCTGAACACCACTTTCCGTGGAAAATGGTTGTGTTGGGTGTTGCAGTGTGACGTCATACCAGCGCTGAACAAACACGGCCTTAAAGCGATTTCACCGCAGCTGTGTTCATTTACCAAGCAGCTAGCGAGCGCTCTCCAAGCCATCTGTTCCTTTTCAACGGTTTCGAATGGAGTGCTTGCTCGAATGCTTAAGCCGCTTGGCGAGCGCTCTACAATAAACTTGGTAAATGAACTGAACACATCCCGGGAAACAGTAATTCGCTCGTCCTAATGTAGTTAACACGATTTATATAATTGTTCCAGTCGTTACGTGCTCTAAATTATCCAATTAAATCGCTGTACCGGTGAGAAGTCGTGCAGGTGTCGATTTTACGTGCAAAAGGTAAACCAGGGAAGGCGTCCTCCCAAAAGGTTGAGTGTTGCCCTGAATCGGAATGGTAGACATTTGTCTTCATATGCAACAGCTTTTTGACGTCACTTATAACCCAAGTGGATTCGATATGTCGAAAGGTAGACCACAGGCGCGCGGACTTCAAAGAAAACAGCGTGGCTGGGCGTCGGTAATCACAAACGTCACGGGCACCGCCCCCACCCCGGGCACTCCCACACCCCGGGCACTCCCACACCCCGACCACGCCCACAACACACCTCGACGGTCTCCACCCAGCCCGGTGGGCAGAGTAGCCCTCCCTTCCCGCCATATCTCCGGCGCGTTGTCATTCTCGACTCGCAGACCGCGCTCCATAAAACTATCCACCTGGGCACGGCCTAATGCGAGGCCAGTACTACCTGGGCAGGTGCACGGCTCGGCATGCGGACCCTCTGCAGCCCCCTGAGCGTGCTCCTCGCGGTGTGTGTC
>NC_136262.1:129488098-129643098 GCF_964187855.1 Myxine glutinosa | reverse complement strand
TTCACATATGTGTGTTTGTGTGTAAGTTGTTGCCTGCTATCTTCACATATGTGTGTTTGTGTGTAAGTTGTTGCCTGCTATCTTCACATATGGGTGCTTGTGTGTAAGTTATTGCCTGCTATCTCCACAAGTGTGTGTGTGTGTGCTTGTGTGTAAGTTGTTGCCTGCTATCTTCACATATGTGTGTTTGTGTGTAAGTTGTTGCCTGCTATCTTCACATATGGGTGCTTGTGTGTAAGTTATTGCCTGCTATCTCCACAAGTGTGTGTGTGTGTGCTTGTGTGTAAGTTGTTGCCTGCTATCTTCACATATGTGTGTTTGTGTGTAAGTTGTTGCCTGCTATCTTCACATATGTGTGTTTGTGTGTAAGTTGTTGCCTGCTATCTCCACAAGTGTGTGTGTGTGTGCTTGTGTGTAAGTTGTTGCCTGCTATCTTCACATATGTGTGTTTGTGTGTAAGTTGTTGCCTGCTATCTTCACATATGTGTGTTTGTGTGTAAGTTATTGCCTGCCATCTCCACGTGTGTGTGTGTGTGTGTGTGTGTGTGTGTGCTTGTGTGTAAGTTGTTGCCTGCCATCTCCATGTGTGTGTGTGTGTGTGTGTGTGTGTGTGTGTGTGTGTGTGTGCTTGTGTGTAAGTTGTTGCCTGCCATCTCCACGTGTGTGTGTGTGTGTGTGTGTGTGTTTGTGTGTAAGTTGTTGCCTGCTATCTTCACATATGGGTGTTTGTGTGTAAGTTGTTGCCTGCCATCTCCACGTGTGTGTGTGTGTGTGTGTGTGTGTGTGTGTGTGTGCTTGTGTGTAAGTTGTTGCCTGCTATCTCCACAAGTGTGTGCTTGTGTGTAAGTTGTTGCCTGCTATCTCCACAAATGTGTGTATGTGTGTGTGTGTGTGTGTGTGTGTGCTTGTGTGTAAGTTGTTGCCTGCTATCTTCATATATGTGTGTTTGTGTGTAAGTTGTTGCCTGCTATCTCCACGTGTGTGTGTGTGTGTGTGTGTGTGTGTGTGTGTGTGTGTGTGTGTGTGTGTGTGTGTGTGTGTGTGTGTGTGTGTGTGTGTGTGTGTGTGTGCTGGTGTGTAAGTTGTTGCCTGCTATCTTCACATATGGGTCTTTGTGTGTAAGTTGTTGCCTGCTATCTTCACATATGGGTGTTTGTGTGTAAGGTGTTGCCTGCTATCTTCACATTTGTGTGTTTGTGTGTAAGTTGTTGCCTGCTATCTTCACATATGGGTGTTTGTGTGTAAGTTGTTGCCTGCTATCTTCACATATGTGTGCTTGTGTGTAAGTTGTTGCCTGCTATCTTCACATTTGTGTGTTTGTGTGTAAGTTGTTGCCTGCTATCTTCACATATGTGTGTTTGTGTGTAAGTTGTTGCCTGCTATCTTCACATTTGTGTGTTTGTGTGTAAGTTGTTGCCTGCTATCTTCACATTTGTGTGTTTGTGTGTAAGTTGTTGCCTGCTATCTTCACATATGTGTGTTTGTGTGTAAGTTGTTGCCTGCCATCTCCACGTGTGTGTGTGTGTGTGTGTGTCTGTGTGTGTGTGTGTGTGTGTGTGTGTGTAAGTTGTTGCCTGCTTTCTCCATATGTGGGTGTTTGTGTGCGCATGCTTTTTCAGTCTCTCTCTCTCTCTCTCTCTCTCTCTCTCACTCTCACTCTCACTCTCACTCCCTCACTCTCACTCTGTCTCTCACTCTCACTCTCACTCTCACTCTCACTCTCACTCTCACTCTCGCACTCTCTCACTCTCACTCTCACTCTCGCACTCTCTCGCTCTCACTCTGTCTCTCACTCCCCGTACAATTGGCTTTTTCTCAGATCCTAAATCGGGGTGAAAGGGATTGAGGAAGAGAGAGAGGAATGGTAATAACGTCAGCTAGTTTCAACCCAATGAACAACTGAACAACAACTCTGAGGCTTCTTTAAAAACTGATGTTCGGAATGCAATTTTGCAAAAGCTTGAGCACGATTAGGAGCTGTGGAGGCATCCCTGTTGTTTCTGAAAAGGAACATTAAGCTCCATAGACAATGTACAGGTTCCACTTTACCTTTTATTGCCTGTCACCTGGCCTTACAGCAATATCCTTACTGAAAATGTACCTTGAACTACCTACATGGGATGAAACCATTTCTGCTGTCCCAAACACATTCATCCTAGATGTTGGCGATTTGAGGAGGGTCTCGCACCTCAATAGGGGTCTGTCTGATAGATGTTCAGATAACAAAATGTAAATGTTCAAAATGTCCAAAATATCATCCGTGAACTACTCTGTGTTTTATTGTACTTTTTTTTTTTTTGTGCTGACAAGTATGCACACTACCTTTTGAGTTGTCTAGCCTGGGTTTGAATCCTGACTTAGCTATAAACTGTCACCCTGGTGTTTCACTTTTATGGCGGCATCCATCAATGCTTGCCTCGTCCATCGGAAGGATGTTAAGGTGGAGGATCTACAGTCACGTGAAAAAGTAAGTACACCCCATGTAAAGTTTTGACTTTTTCAACATATTTCAACATACAGCTATTTGATCTTCATTTCAACAATATTGATAGATAAAGGTGATATAATATAACAAATATCATGAAACATTTACATTTTGTAGTCCATTGTATAATTTAAATAAACATAAATGTAAATTTCGCATGTGGAAAAAGTAAGTACACCCCTACATTTATCACTACTTCAAATACCTAAAATTAGAATCAGGTGCACCAGCTCAGGTGCAAATGATTAGAACATCGTTGGAGAGGATCTTGGAGGAACCTGTCTTATTTAAACCTCAGACATTTAGTTTGGTTTGCTCTTTGTTGTTGAAGTGTGCGGCGTCACCACGCCTCGATCAAAAGAGCTCTCTGAGGCCTTCAGAAAGAAGGTTGTAGATGCCTACAAGTCTGGGAAGGGATTTAAAAAGATCTCCAAACAATTTGAAATCAATCATTCGACTGTCCGGAAGATCATCTACAAGTGGAGAAGATTCCAAACAACTGCCAACTTGTTCAGGCCAGGCCGCCCCAGCAAGTTCAGCCTGAGAGCAGACCGCAAGATGCTGAAAGAAGTCTCCAAGAACCACAGAATGTCATCACGGGACGTACAGGTAGCTCTTGCCACTGTTGATGTCAAAGTGCACGAGTCTACCATTAGAAAGAGGCTGCACAAATTTTGATCTACATGGGAGGTGTGCCAGGAGGAGACCTTTGCTGTCCAGAAAGAACATTAGGGCAAGACTAAAGTTTGCCAATGAACACCGATGCAAAGACCAGCACTTCTGGAACAATGTGCTCTGAACAGATGAGTCAAAGGTAGAGCTATTTGGCCACAGTACCAGAAGACGTGTTTGGCGAAAACTAAAGACAGCATTTGACCACAAGAACCTGATACCAACTGTAAAGCATGGTGGTGGAAATATTATGGTTTGGGGCAGCTTTGCTGCATCAGGGTCTGTGCAGCTCACCATCATATAATCCACTATGAATTCTTCATTGTACCAGAGGGTGCTTGAGGATAATGTGAGGCCATCTGTCGGAAAGTTGAAGCTCAACCGAAGGTGGACCTTGCAACATGACAATGACCCTAAACATACCAGTAAATCCACCAAGGAATGGCTGAAAAGAAAGAAATGGAGGGTTCTGGAATGGCCAAGTCAAAGCCCGGATCTAAATCCCATCGAGATGTTGTGGGGGGATTTGAAACGAGCTGTGTGTAGTGAAAATATATCAAAGTTGAACCCAGGTGTGATGCTCACTTAAACCTCTGAGAGGCGTCTATAAGACCTCGGACGTCTGCGACTCTGGGCCACTCCTGCGACATTATACTAAGACATGTAGACTTGGATGGTATGTACCCGCTCATATTCTAGGCTTGCTTGCATTGATTGATATCGATCCTTTCTATATGATGCCAAGATCCTGATACATATATTGCATGATTGTATTTTACAGGATGATGCCAGAGATCTGATTGTTATTAAACCTACCTATGGGACAAAGTTGTGGACTTGATTGATTCTCACAACACTTAATAACAATCAGTCTTGCCGTCCACTCGAGGACAAGAGGTGGAAATGGCGGGACACAAGATGATCCAGGTACCGACATTCGGCGCCGACCCTCAAGCAGTGGATTCGGGCTCGGAGCTAACGCATTGGCTCAAGACACTGGATAATCAGTTCAAAGCCCGGAATGCCGCTGTGACAGAGCTAAAACGAATTTACATTAAGAAACGGAGTGTGGTGTATTCCAGGCATCTGCTCGCAACGCGGTGTCAACAGCCCGCTGAGTCGATAGATCACTTCGCCCAAGAGCTGCGACGTCTACTTGCAGACAGTACTCAAGAGGTACGCACTCATGAGCAAGTCCAGGATGATCTTGTCCGAGATTCTTTTGTCTCTGGGATCAGCTTTTCGACTCTCAGACTAAGACTTTTGGAGACAGCGGACCTGACGTTCACGGAAGCTCTACGGCTGGCACACGTATACGCTGAGGCCCGGGAGCAATCTAACGCCTATGACCACACACGGGTCGTTGCGGGGACTTCTCAACACGCGCGCCCGGAGAGAGCTACCGCCGAGGAGACGGGAGCGGACTCGACCACACTAGTGGAACCTCTGGCCGATCCCGAGGAGGACCCGAATTCAGGCTTGGTGGCAGCTGCGGCAGCTAGACCAAAGCCTGTACGAAACGCTATGTGTTACTTCTGCGGGAATCGACAACATCCCAGGTCTGCGTGTCCGGCTCGGGAAGCGATATGCCATTTGTGTTCGACAAAAGGACATTTTGCAAAAGTTTGTCGAAAGACTGCGCGGGGCACACAAACTCGCGCGACCTTGAATGGGCTTATCGCCGAGCCAACGGGCCGAGCACAGAGCGGGGCGCCTCACCCGGCTTTGATGAGCGGCGCTCCTCCTCGTGGGCCCCTGGCTGCGCACTCGACCTTGGTGAGATACATCGGGCCGCCAAAACAAGTGGCGCTAACACGACCGAACGCGGAGCGACCATCCTTGACTGGTATCCGAACGTCTCATGATGGCTTTGAGACTCACCGCGTGACACGAGCGCCATCCGAAGGCTGCCCATACAAACTACAAGCTCTTGCTTCATCACGTGAAACTACAGTTGGCTTCGACCCTTCTCGCGTGACACGAGCGCCATCCGCTGGCTGCTCGTACGAACTACAAGCTCCTGCTTTGGCACGGCAAACTATGCGCTTGACACGAGCGCCCTCCGGAGGCTGCTCGAACGACCGGAAAACTGTAGCCGGCGTTGGATCTACACGCGAGGCGCGATTAGCTCGCTCGGATGGCTCAATACCTGCCGGACCTCCCGGCCTTGCTCAGGCCATTATTCCACTTATGATCGAAGGCATTTTTGCGCGGGCTTTAATCGATACGGGGTCCACGGATAGTTTTATTGATCATCGACTGGTGCGAAAACATGGATGGCCGGTCGTTGGGAAAACACGACGGATCTTTATGGCCTCCCAAGGGCTTAGGCTCATCACAAAAGGAGAATGTCGATTGAAGCTTGTGATAAAGGGACGCATGTTTCCAGATGTACATTTCATGGTCTTACCTGCTTTATGTGCTGACATTCTGTTAGGACATGATTTTCTGAAGCAACATGGACGTTTGGAAATGCAATTTGGTGGGACTGACACCCTTGCTGTGTGTGCACTCGCAGGAATGGAAATTGAGCCTCTTTCGCACTTCCCCAACATGACCACTGACTGCACACCTGTAGCGGTAAAATCACGGCGCTACTCATGAGCAGACGCGCAATTCATTGCGGAGGAAACGGCCCAGCTCTTAAAGGAAGGTATCATAGAACCTAGCCGGTCGCCGTGGCGGGCCCAGGTCTTAGTGGTGCGAAGTGAAGTGCATCGCAGACGCATGGTAATCGACTATTCACAAACGATTAATCGCTTTACACAGCTGGATGCCTACCCCCTACCGGGGATGGACGCACTGGTTCGACAGGTGGCCCAGTACACAGTCTATAGCACTCTCGATCTACGTCGTGCGTATCATTAGATCTCCATCTCTAGGGCCGATCGCATCTATACCGCCTTTGAATCGGGTCAAAGGTTATACCAGTTCACCCGACTACCTTTTGGGGTGACGAACGGGGTCCCCTGTTTTCAGAGGGCTATGGACGACCTCATTAAGGAGAACTTGACAGATGTCTTTGTATATCTGGACAATCTTACGGTTTGTGGGCATGACCAGGGGCATCATGATGCTAATCTGAAGCGCTTCCTCGAGGTCGCACAGAGGTATCGCCTAACCATGAATGAGGCTAAGTGTCGTTACTCCCTGCGCACAATAGATCTTCTGGGGTACACCGTGACCCACGGCTCTGTTGCTCCAGATAAGGAGCGTCTGCGACCTTTGCTCGATATGGCTCCGCCCTGCGATCGAGCTTCGCTGAAGCATGCTCTCGGGCTGTTCGCCCATTATTCTAAGTGGGTGCAAAATTTCTCCACGAAGCTCCGCCCCCTTGTGGCCTGCGACACGTTCCCCATGAGCCCAGCCGCCTTGGCTGCCTTTAGGGGCCTTAAGTCCGACATCGCTGGTGCCGCTGTGGCGACGATCGACGAGAGCAAATCTTTCGTCTTAGAAAGTGATGCCTCGGATCATGCGATAGCGGCGACTCTCTCCCAGGGGGGGCGCCCTGTGGCTTTCTTTTCGCGGATTCTCACCTCCACTGAGCGGAGGCATTCGTCTGTCGAAAAGGCAGCGTACACGATCGTCGAGTCGATTCGGCGATGGCGACCGTACTTGCTCGGGCGATGCTTCCAAATCATCACGGACCAACAAAGCGTGGCGTTCATGTACGACACCTTACATGCTCGACGCATTAAGAATGAGAAAATCACTCGCTGGCGTATCGAACTCGCCGACTTCTGCTACACCATCAAATATCGCCCGGGGAAGGATAACCTGGTCGCCGACGCCTTATCGAGGCCGGCTACGTGCGGGGGTATCATAACTTTGGAGGGTCTGCGCGCTTTGCACGACACTATGCCGCCTTACGGTTTGCCTACCTCAAACGGCCTATCTCAAACGTGCGGTTTGCCAGCCTATCTCAAACGTGCGGTTCGCACAAGCAAGTACGATCCCTTAGTGGATCCTGGGGTGACGCGTTTCGCTCATTTTGTGCGTCGTGGTAATCTGCCGTACTCGGTTGAGGACATTCGCCGGGTCTGCCGCGACTGCGCTGTATGTGCGGAACTCAAACCGCGTTTTTACAACCCTCCCATGGGGATGCTGGTTAGGGCTACTAGACCGTGGGGGAGATTGGCGATGGATTTCAAAGGACCGCTGCCGGTGTCGAGTAACTCTCGTTAGCTGCTCACTGTCGTTGATGAGTACTCGCAATTCCCTTTCGCTTATACATGCGCGGATATGACGGCTGCCACAGTCATACGGTGCCTGCAGAATTTGTTTTCTATGTTTGGGTATCCGGCCTACGTGCACACCGATCGGGGTGCGGTGTTCCTGTCCCAGGAAGTGAGGTGTTTCTTGCTCCAAAATAATGTCACTTCGAGTTACACCACTCCGTACAGACCTCAGGCGAATGGGCAGGTCGAACGCTTCAATGGGATTATATGGAGGGCCGTCATGCTAAGCCTCAGGACCCTCGGCCAGGGCCTAGATAAATGGGCTTGGTCGCTACCTGCGGCGCTGAACTCGATCAGGGCTCTACTATGTACGGCCACCAACCAGACTCCTCACGAAAGACTGTTCCACCACCCTAGGAGCTCGGGTAGTATCCGATCTTTACCCAGTTGGCTCGCTGAGCCGGGGCCGGCCTATCTCAAACGTGCGGTTCGCACAAGCAAGTACGATCCCTTAGTGGATAAGGTACAGGTACTCCAGGCTAATCCTGAGCATGCTCGTGTGATGATGGCAGATGGACGTGAGTCCACTGTCTCCGTACGCCATCTCGCCCCTTGTGGGGTCATCGACCCTTATAGGGATATCGACGAACCGATCTACGAGTCTATGGACTCTCCTGAAGCTTCCCCTATGGAGCATCTGCCGTCCCTCCCTTCGCCAGATACACCCCTGCCTGAAGGCACTGAGGTGCCCCCTCCGACACCTGCCTCCAGCGGCTACTCCGATGCAGGGGACTCCGGGCTTGGGGATGTCATACCCGGTAGTTTCCAGACTCGTGCTGGCAGGGTAATTCGCCACCCTGACCGCTACGGATGGGACCGACTGACATGGAATGACATCCCCAATCAATTAATGCTGACGCACGCTTGATTCCTGCCTAGCGGCAGCCGGCGGGGAGAATGTAGTGAAAATGTATCAAAGTTGAACCCAGGTGTGATGCTCACTTAAACCGCTGAGAGGCGTCTATAAGACCTCGGACGTCCGCGACTCTGGGCCACTCCTGCGACATTATACTAAGACATGTAGACTTGGATGGTATGTACCTGCTCATATTCTAGGCTTGCTTGCATTGACTGATATCGATCCTTTCTATATGATGCCAAGATCCCGATACATATATTGCATGATTGTATTTTACAGGATGATGCCAGAGATCTGATTGTTATTAAACCTACCTATGGGACAAAGTTGTGGACTTGATTGATTCTCACAACACTGTGCATGCAAGAAACCCCTCAAACATCGCACAGCTGAAATAATTCTGCATGGAGGAGTGGGCAAAAATTTCTCCCAGTCGATGTCAGAGACTGGTAGACAGTTATAAGAAATGCCTACTTGAGGTTGTTTCTGCCAAAGGGGGCAATACCACCTATTAGAGCCAAGCGTGTACTTACTTTTTCCACATGCGAAATTTGCATTTATGTTTATTTAAATTATACAATGGACTACAAAATGTAAATGTTTCATGATATTTGTTATATTATATCATCTTTATCTATCAATATTGTTGAAATGAAGATCAAATAGCTGTATGTTGAAATATGTTGAAAAAGTCAAAACTTTACATGGGGTGTACTTACTTTTTCACGTGGCTGTACCTTCCAGCACTGGTCATTGGCGGATGTGAACGATACAACAGTGTCTTTCGTGAAGAGTAGGTGAATTATTATTGGCACTGTCAAATTAAAATTCCCACCCAAATCACCTTCAGTCGAACGTCAGGTCATCACCTGATTCTTGAAAGATGGGTTAAAACAGCCTATTGTCTTCCTTCTTTTTCAGATATTTTCCCACCAATTGTTTTATTGTTGGTCATTTAAATTTTCTAGTTTTGTAATGGAAAAACATTCGGTATTTTAGTGTGCAGTGTCTGGATGAATCTCAAAATAACTTTCCTCCTACCAAACCAACCATTTCCAGTGAAGAATGCACTGATAACAAGGTCAAAGTTCTCTTTGAATGGAGCCAGTTGTGCTGTTTGTGTCAGGCTGACATGTTCATGTCGGTTTGTGGTACGTGCGGATGTAAGTATTCCAGTATTTATCCCGACATTCTAAAAAAGTGTATGTTTGCAGGAAATTGTAATCGACTCGTCCGTCTGTCTGTCCGTCATGTTATCTCCTAAACGGTTGTGCAGAAATTCACAAAATGTGGTAGTTACTCCCGCCAGGGAGTAATGCATTCACTCGTGTGTGTGTGTGTGTGTGTGTGTGTGTGTGTGTGTGTGTGTGTGTGTTCGTGAACAAGATATCTGGAAAAGTTCTGAACGGATTTGGATGAAAGTTGGTGGGGTGATTGCCCTTGGGATAAGGAAGAATTGATTAGTTTTTGGTGAAGATCAGGATATTATTCCTGACCCAGGAATTTTTTGAACGATTTTTTTTTACCATTGGAAGATAGGGCTCATTTTTTCTTAACATTATCTTCTATATATTCTATATTTAACATTGTGATATGAAAATAGTTTTCATATTTGTTGTAAATGTAGTTTAAACTCGTGGTTATGCGTTAGAGCGGTGTATTTTTTTTAGCAGCGTCGTCTTCAATGTTCATTTTATTTTTTTCTAATAAAGACATATTCTGTCATTTTAAAACCACCAAAGTGTGTATTAGGTTTCCCCGTTTCATAAAATGTATCGTTTGATATGTATAATGCTTTAAAACAGTTTTTTATTTTTTATTTTAACCTCAGAAGAGATATCAACATTTAGCTCAGCGAATGTCATTCTCGGTGTCAGTATTTGATGAACTTATGAAGTCTTAGTTCCAGATTTGTCAATGGCTGAGGTATATTAACAAACGAATAAAACAGATTTGGCAAAATTCCAACTTTTAAATAAAAGATCGCATATTCACCCAGGGTTGTGAGAAGCTGAAGAAGAAGAAACCTCGCATGGGCTTCCCAGACCAAATAAATAATTCTGGTTCTGGCTCTGCGACTTTCAGGTTTATTACTCCCGCAAGGGAGAAACGCATTCGATCGTGTCTGTCCGTGTGTTTGTGTGTTCGTATGTTTGTGTGTCCGTGTGTTTGTGAACAAGATATCTGGAAAAGTTCTGAACGGATTTGGATGAAAGTTGGTGGGATGATTGCCCTAGGGATAAGGAAGAATTGATTAGTTTTTGGTGAAGCTCAGGATATTATTCCGGATCCAGGAATAATTTTTGGAAATTTTTTTGGGAAAGATTTTTTTCTGTTTTACTGCATTAAAGTTTTTATTCTTATTCTTAAATGATGTTTTTCTCCTCTAATTCCGAGATATATCAAAATAAATTCTCTGACAGTTAGGGCCTACTTTCTTTTTCATTTATTGTTTTGGGGAGAGGGGATGTTAAACAAAACGTATTATTCCAACTAAACCCACGGCGGGAGTATGCGCTCTACTGAGTGGCGTTCTAGTTTTGATCAGTGATCACCACATGGGCAAAATGTGCGAGAGCGGTATCATTTTTGGTGCTGCCCCATTGGGACCTGAGGCAGGGTAAAAAATGACATTACGGGCACATTTTAAAGCATTTTGACTGAAACTGTGTATATGCAATCAACATTGGGGGACACATGAAATAAGTAATGATTTTTTAAAATTTGACCTCGAGTTCATACCCCATGGGTTCGAGGCTTAGCGTCACAGGGGTCAAAACAGAAGATTTTAAAAAACATTTTTATTTTATTCATTTAATATTTTAATTTTTAGGGAGTAGGTTGCAGACAGCAACCGCTCAGGGGAGTACTACCGTTCTGACTGAGGAGCGTTAAAGTGGTGCCCGGAACCATCTTACACTCTCTGTGTCAGGATTGCTGGTCTTACTTTCTGTTTCACTCCAACTATATCTACCGGCCTAGCTTCAATCTCTCTTTCTCACAAACAAACATCATACACTTTTCATCATACACTATTCATCATACGTTGTTCATCATACACTATTCATCATACTTTGTTCATCATACACTATTCATCATACACTATTCATCATACACTATTCGTCATACACCATTCGTCATACACTATTCATCATACACTTTTCATCATACAGTATTCATCATACAGTATTCATCATGCATTATTCATCATACACTATTTGTCATACACTATTCGTCATGCACAATTCGTCATGCACTTTTCGTCATACACTATTCGTCATGCACTTTTCGTCATACACTTTTCGTCATACACTATTGGTCATGCACTATTCGTCATGCACAATTCGTCATACACTATTCGTCATACACTATTCGTCATACACTATTCGTCATACACTTTTCGTCATACACTTTTCATCATACACTATTCATCATACACTTTTCATCATACAGTATTCATCATACAGTATTCATCATGCATTATTCATCATACACTATTCGTCATACACTATTCGTCATACACTATTGGTCATGCACTATTCGTCATGCACAATTCGTCATGCACTTTTCGTCATACACTATTCGTCATACACTATTCGTCATACACTATTCGTCATACACTATTCGTCATACACTATTCGTCATACACTATTCGTCATACACTATTCGTCATACACTATTCGTCATACACTTTTCGTCATACACTATTCGTCATGCACTTTTCGTCATACACTATTCGTCATACACTATTCGTCATGCACTATTCGTCATGCACTATTCGTCATGCACTATTCGTCATACACTATTCGTCATACACTATTCGTCATACACTATTCGTCATACACTATTCGTCATACACTTTTCGTCATACACTTTTCGTCATACACTTTTCGTCATACACTTTTCGTCATACACTATTCGTCATACACTATTCGTCATGCACTATTCGTCATGCACTATTCGTCATGCACTATTCGTCATGCACTATTCGTCATGCACTATTCGTCATGCACTATTCGTCATGCACTATTCGTCATACACTATTCGTCATACACTATTCGTCATACACTATTCGTCATGCACTATTCGTCATGCACTATTCGTCATGCACTATTCGTCATGCACTATTCGTCATGCACTATTCGTCATACACTATTCGTCATACACTATTCGTCATACACTTTTCGTCATACACTATTCGTCATACACTATTCGTCATACACTATTCGTCATACACTATTCGTCATACACTATTCGTCATACACTATTCGTCATACACTATTCGTCATACACTATTCGTCATACACTATTCGTCATACACTATTCGTCATACACTATTCTTCATACACTATTCTTCATACACTATTCTTCATACACTATTCTTCATACACTATTCTTCATACACTATTCTTCATACACTATTCATCATACACTATTCATCATACACTATTCATCATACACTATTCATCATATATTATTCTTACTCATTTTCACTCCTCACTTTTCTTTACATTCTCTCTCTCTCTCTTTTACCTCTCTTTATGCAGCTCTTTTATTTAAGGCCATGTCTCGATAAGGACTGTCGTGAAAATCAAGCTCAGACACGACTTGACCTCTGGGTAGGTTTAATATCATTTAGATCTGTAGTACATCCTGTAAGAATACATGCATGCAACAGGCATTAAAATCAGGGTATTTCATGAGCAATGGTCGATTCAATATAGCAATGGTCCAACAGAGAGGACAGTCAGCGCAGCATTTAGGGGCGTACATACCATTCAAACTACAGGACTATGTCACAGTGAGTTCCGCTGGAGTGTCCGCGCGCCCCGGTTGTCCCGGGTCTTATAGACGCCCCTTCTGTAGCGAGCACACCCTGGGTTCACCTTGGTATAATTTCACTACATTCTCCCCGCCGTTAGAACTATACTGCCGCTCGGCAGGTTGCAAGCAAGCATCAGCAATAAACGAATGGGTCACGTCAATCCACGTCAGTCGGTCCACCCGTAGCGGTCGGGGCGGCGAACTTCCCTGCCAGTTTGTGTTCGGAATCTACCGGGCACGGCGTCCCCAAGCCCGGAGTCCCCCGTGTCGGAATAGCCGCCGGAGGTGGGAGTCGGAGGGGGCGCCCCTGCGCCTTCGGGCACGGGAGTGGGGGACGACGGGAGTAACGGTGGTAGTTCCATAGGGGAAGCTTCGGTAGAGTCCATAGACTCGTAGATGGGTTCGTCGATATCCCTGTCGTCCCCACATGGGGCGAGATGGCGTACGGAGACAGTAGACTCGCGGCTATCTGCCGTTAACATGCGAGCATGCTCGGGATTAGCCTGGAGGACCTGCACCTTGTCAACAAGGGGGTCGTACTTGCTAGCGCGAACCGCTCGTTTGAGATAGGCGGGCCCCGGTTCAGCGAGCCAGCTGGGTAAAGATTGGATACTGCCGGAGCTTCTAGGGTGGTGGAACAGTCGTTCGTGAGGAGTCTGGTTGGTGGCAGTACATAGGAGAGCCCGGATCGAGTTTAGAGCGGCAGGTAGTGACCACGCCCATTTATCGAGGCCTCGGCCGAGGGTCCGAAGGCTTAGCATGACGGCCCTCCATATAATCCCATTAAAGCGTTCGATCTGCCCATTCGCTTGGGGCCGGTACGGGGTGGTGTAGCTCGAAGCGACATTATGCTGGAGCAAGTAGCCCCTCACCTCCTGGGACAGGAACACCGCACCCCGATCGGTATGCACGTAGGCCGGATACCCGAACATAGAAAACAAATTCTGCAGGCACCGAATAACCGTGGCAGCCGACATATCCCCGCACGTGTAAGCAAAGGGGAATCGGGAATACTCATCGACGATAGTGAGCAGATAGCGAGAGTTGCTCGACATTGGAAGCGGCCCTTTGTAGTCCATCGCCAAGCGCTCCCACGGTCTAGTAGCCCTAACGAGTGTCCCCATAGGAGGGTTATAAAAACGCGTTTTGAGTTCCGCACAGATCGCGCAATCACGGCAGATGCGGCGGATGTCCTCAATCGAGTACGGCAGATTGCCCTCGCGCACAAAATGCGCGAAGCGCGTTGCCTCGGGATGACACATAGTGCCGTGCAAAGTGCGCAGCCCCTCCAAAGTTACAACCCCCGCGCAAGTGGCCGGTCTCGATAAGGCGTCAGCGACCAGGTTATCCTTCCCCGGGCGGTATTTGATGGTGTAGCAGAAGTCGGCGAGTTCGATACGCCAACGGGTGATTTTCTCATTCTTAATGCGCTGAGCATGTAAGGTGTCGTACATAAACGCAACACTCTGTTGGTCCGTGACGATTTGGAAACTCCGCCCAAGCAGATACGGCCGCCATCGCCGAATTGATTCGACGATCGCGTACGCTTCCTTTTCGACAGACGAATGCCTCCGCTCGGCGGAGGTGAGAGTCCGCGAGAAGAAAGCCACAGGGCGGCCTCCTTGGGAGAGAGTCGCCGCTATCGCATGATCCGAGGCATCACTCTCCAAAACGAAAGAGGCACTCTCGTCAATCGTTGCGACAGCGGCGCCAGCGATGTCGACTTTAAGGCCCTCGAAGGCCGCCAGGCCGGCCGGGCCCATGGGGAAAGTGTCGCAGGCCACGAGGGGCGGAGCTTCGCGGAGAAATTTTGCACCCACTTTGAGTAGTGGGCGAACAGCCCTAGAGCGCGTTTCAGCGAAGCCCGATCGCTAGGCGGAGCCATATCGAGCAAAGGGCGCAGACGCTCCTTATCCGGAGAGACGGAGCCATGGGTCACGGTGTACCCCAAAAGGTCTACCGTGCGTAGAGAGTATCGACACTTAGCCGCATTCATGGTTAGGCGATATTTCCGCGCGACCCCGAGGAAGCGTTTCAGATTAGCGTCGTGATGCTCCTGGTCATACCCACAAACCGTAAGATTGTCCAGATAGACAAAGACATCGGTCAAATTCTCTTTCGCAACGAGGTCATCCATAGCCCTCTGAAAACAAGCGACTCCGTTAGTTACCCCAAAGGGAAGTCTCGTGAACTGGTACAACCGCTGACCCGATTCAAAGGCTGTAAAGACACGATCAGCCCTAGAGATGGGGACTTGATGATACGCACTACGCAGATCGAGAGTGCTATAAACAGAATACAGGGCCACCTGGCGTACCAGGGCGTCCATCCCCGGTAAGGGGTAGGCATCTAGCTGTGTAAAACGATTAATCGTCTGCGAATAGTCGATTACCATGCGCCGGCGGTGGGCCTCACTCCGCACCACTAAGACTTGGGCCCGCCACGGTGACCTACTGTGTTCTATAATACCGTCCTTTAAGAGCAGGGCCGTTTCTTCCGCAATGAATTGCGCGTCCGCGCGAGAGTAGCGCCGCGATTTGACAGCTACAGGGGTACAATCAGTGGTCAGGTTGGGGAACAGTGAGAGTGGCTCCATGTCCATTTGAACGAGGGCGCACACAGCGAGCGTGTCCGGCCCACCGAAGTCTATTTCCAAACGTCCATGCCGCTTAAGGAAATCAAGTCCTAACAGAACGTCAGCGCATAAAGCAGGTAATACCATGAGATACACATCCGGGAACGTGCATCCCTTTATCACAAGTTTCAATCGACACGCCCCTTTTGTGCTCAACCGAAGTCCCTGAGAGGCCATGAAGATCCGGCGGGTTGTCCCGAGAACCGGCCACCCATGTTGATGCACGAGTCGCTGATCAATAAAACTATCCGTGGACCCCGTGTCAATCAAAGCTTGCGCAAAAACGCCCGCGACCGTGAGCGGAATGATGGCCTGCGCAAGGCCGGCAGACCCGGCAGGTATTGTACCGGCCGGGCGAGAAGATTGCGCCTCGCGGGTGGATCCCACGCCGGCTGCAATCCTTCGGGCAGCGTCGGCAGGTTGGGCCTCAGCAGGAGCATTGAAGTCAGTTGGCTCATCAGCAGTTTCATTTGCCAGAGTGGGTGTGTGTAGGTCGTAAGAGCAGCCGCCAGATGGCGCTCGAGTCACGTGAGAAAGATCTCTGCCGTCTGCAGATTCATATGCCAAAGTGGGTGCATGTAATTCGTAAGAGCCGCCGCCAGATGGCGCTCGCGTCACGTGAGAAAGATCTCTGCCGTCTGCAGATTCATATGCCAAAGTGGGTGCATGTAATTCGTAAAAGCCGCCGTCAGATGGGGCTCGAGTCACGTGCTGCGTTTGCCGCACATCGAGAGGAGTTTCCAAAGCAGGAGCATGTCACTTGTTTGAAGTAGGCGTTCGAACGCCAGTCAAGGTCGGTCGCGCTGTGGCCGGTCGCGTTCGCGCCATTTGTTTCGGCGGCCCGGTGTATCTCACCAAGGTCGGGCGTGTAGCCAGAGGCCCGCGAGAAGGAGAGCGGCTCTTCAAAGCCGAGTGAGGCGCCCCGTCCGGCGCTCGATCCGTTGGCTCCGCGATGAGCCCATTCAAGGTCGCGCGGGGACGCGTGCCCCGAGCGGCCTTCCTGCAGACCTTTGCAAAATGGCCCTTGGTGGAGCACAGGTGGCATGTAGCCTCCCGGGCCGGGCATTCAGAGCGAGGGTGCTGCCGATTCCCGCAAAAATAACATTTTGCATACCGGTCAGGCCGTGGCCGGGCAGCGGCGGCAGCAGTGAGGCCGGAAGCGGAGTCTGCTTCAGGAGCTCCCAGAGACTCGGCCGTAGTGGTCGGGTCCTCCTCCGTATCCTCGGCGGTAGCCCTCTCCGGTCGCGCGAGTTGCGAGGTCCCCGCCATGACTCGTGGGTGATCATATGCGGTGGATTGTTCTCGGGCATCTGTGTATACGCGTGCCAGCCGTAGTGCCTCTGTAAATGTCAGATCCGCGACCTCCAGGAGCCGGAGCCGCAAGACTCCAGAATTAATTCCGGAGATGAATGAATCTCGGAGCAAGTCGTCCTGCACTTGCTCGTGGGTCCGGACGTCCTGCACGCAGTCTGCCAACAGGTAGCGCAACTCCTGCGCGAAGCGATCGATCGATTCAGATGGTTGCTGTCGCCGCTGAGAGAGTTGATGCCGGCTGTGCACAGCGCTCCGTGTCTTTACGTAGAGGCGCTTCAGCTCGGCTAGAGCCGTAGCGTACGTCCCAAATCGAGAAATGTTCCGGAAAACGGTGTGATAGACCTTCGACTAACACGGACAGCTTCATCGCTGCGGTGGGCTCTGTTTCGTGAGCAGCAAAGTAATTCTCCAGCGTTTTGAGCCAGTGAGTGAACTCCGATGCTGATCCCTCAGCTTGAGGGTCGGCTCCGAGAATCGGTACCACGATCATCTTGTGGTCAGCCATTCCGGCGATCTAAATGATATTAAATGTCGTGAAAATCAAGCTCAGACACGACTTGACCTCTGGGTAGGTTTAATATCATTTAGATCTGTAGTACATCCTGTAAGAATACATGCATGCAACAGGCATTAAAATCAGAGTATTTTATGAGCAATGGTCGATTCAATATAGCAATGGTCCAACAGAGAGGACAGTCAGCGCAGCATTTAGGGGCGTACATACCATTCAAACTACAGGACTATGTCACAGTGAGTTCCGCTGGAGTGTCCGCGCGCCCCGGTTGTCCCGGGTCTTATAGACGCCCCTTCTGTAGCGAGCACACCCTGGGTTCACCTTGGTATAATTTCACTACAAGGACTATATAGTCTGTGACTGGAGCCTTCACCATAAAAAAACAACCTCAAAATGTGATATTGAGTCATTCCTGGTGGAACGTTTTGCCATCTTTCAACTTTACTTTAGGTGGGAAGAGTAGGCATTTGCGATGGCGCGCCATCGACCCCGCTCTCATCTTCATTTATTCCTGAGTTAGTCTTGATGGTCTTGATCAGATTCTTTGGTGTTTACTAATACATTGGTGATGGGTTGTGTGGTACATCTAGAATCTAGATGAACATCACTGAAGGTGAAACTTTGTATTTTCATCGAGAGCTTTGTAAAAACATTTCTTCACTTTTCATGTTCACAAAGAGCATTGTTTTGTTTAAAAAAATGTTTTTTTTACCAGTTTTCCATCATTATTTGTTGTTAACGTGTGGTTTTTGTTTTCCTGTCCCCCCCCCCCCCCCCCCCCCTGCTATTCCCAAAGGTTTTTGATGATCTTTACCATTTCCAACACCAGCAAGTGCACAAAAGATCATTACGCTCTGACAATGGTCACCATCAAGTAAACCTCCTCCATGAACCTGCGGTATGTCCAAGCTGCCATTAGCCGATCAAATCGATCATGGATTGTTAATGGCACTTGCTTACTTTTTTATATTCTGAAAAGGTCACACACCTCTACCTCCTGCCCAGGTAGCAGGGGTGCATCTTTGTGCAGCATAATTGACACCAGATGAGACCTTAAGCTAACTTTCCCACACAAAACTATCTTTAAAGATCTCGTGATGAATTTTGTTCAGGTATGCCTCTTCTGCTTTAGTCACACTCAAAATTTCCTGCAGGGATCAAGCATATCTGGTGACCTCCTTGCATTGTTAAAGTGACACTTCCGGGTGGAGTTGACGAATATGTTCTGAATTGTGCTTTGGACAAAGTTAACCACTCATTTCTCTAAATGTTTTGCAAGTTGTAGAAGGTGACATATCTTATTGTTTCAGTGAAGGAAAGGTGCTCGAGATGGCCAATGTACATTGTTGTGTCATTATGTGGCAGGCGGTCATTTTTTTTTTTTTTTTTTTTTTTTGTATACTGAATCGAGGCTCGTGAAAGAGCTAACATTTATTTCACAAACAAATCAACCAGACAAACAAAATATATAAAAAGAGGGAGCGGAAGACAAGATGGGGAGAGAAGGGGAAGCACACAAACACAACATTTGAGAGCAGGGAGATGTGTGGGAGGGAGAGGGCTTGGGGGGAGGAGGCGTGGGAATGGGGGGGGGGGGGGGCGTGGGAGAAGTATAAAACACAAGGACACCAAGGACTTCCAGGACAGAAGTTGGTATTTCGAAAAAGTGGATTTGGGGTGAAATTAGTGGGGGTAGAAAAGATCAAGGTTTTCGATGGGGGAAGATAAGAGATGGTGGTGAACAACTGTTTTAAAGACCTGGAGGGTGGAGTGGGATTGAAGAGAGTGAGGGAGTTTGTTCCAGAGGCGGGAGAAAAGTGGAATGAAGGAGTGAAGGTGAGCAGAGAGTCTTGATTTTGGCAGTTTAACCAAAAGAGGGTTGCAGGCAGATCTTGTGCGACCTGTAGGAATATTTGGGGGACAGAGCCCAGAGAGAGGAGTCGGTAGAAGACGAAAAGACCACCAACCTGCCTGCGGTGAGTGAGTGAAAGGCCCTTGGAGTTAGCTTCATCGCGGGAGATTCCAATGATTCTGAACGCTTTGGTTTCAACACCGTGAAGACGAGCTAGGTGTGAGGCAGGAGCACCAGCCCAGAGGGGAGAGCAGTATTCCATTGAGCTGCGGATGAAAGCCTTGTATGTGGTGAGGAGCTCAGGTGTGCCAAGGAAGGACTTCGCGCGACGGAGGATGCCCAGTCGGCGACTGGCTTTGGAGGCCAGATTTGAAATGTGGTTTTCCCAGGAAAGATCATGGCAGATAGTGAGACCCAAAGCTTGAGTGACAGAACTTCTTGGAGAGGATTATTCAGAAAGTGGATGGGAGGGTTGTCCAGTCGGTCTTTTCGGAGAGACATCGTAAGAGTGTGAGATTTGTCAGGATTGAAAGACATGTTCCACTTGTTTGCCCAGTCTGTGATTTTGTCCAGGTCTGCAGAGAGTGAGGAGGCTGCAGACTGCCGATCTGAGGTATGAGGAATGGAGCAACAGAGAGTAGAGTCATCAGCAAAGAGATAGAGAGGATTTTCAAGAGAGTCAGAGAGATCATTGATGAAGACCAGAAAAAGCACGGGGCCCAGAACACTGCCTTGGGGAACTCCAGCCTGAACAGGAAAAGGAGAAGAGAGAAACCCATTCAGGGCCACACGTTGACCGACTAGAGAGGAAGTCCGCCAGCCATGCGTGGAGATTTCCATGGATACCAAAGGACGAGGGTTTGGTGAGCAGAGCCGGGTGGCAGACCGTATCGAAGGCACGTGATATGTCAAGGGAGACAGCTCTAATTTCCTGTTTGGCATTGAGGACCTCCATCCATTGTTGAGAAAGCAGAAGCAGCATGTCCAGAGTAGAGTGACCAGGTCTGAAACCAAATTGATGATCAGAGATCAAGTCATTGGAGAAGAGGAAAGATTTCATATCTGAAGGAATGATGGATTCCATGACTTTGCTGATAATTGGGAGAAGGCTGATTGGTTTGTAGTTGCTAGGATCTCTTTTTGCACCTTTTTTGTGCAAAGCGGTGATGTTGGCTGATTTCCAAGCAGATGGCAGATGACCTTGAGCAAACGAGAGGGTGAAGAGAACAGAGAGAGGGAGTGAAAGAGCAGAAGAACAGGATTTTAGGACCCGTGGGCTGATGCCGTCAGGTCCAGTTGCAGAATCAGAGTCGAGGGTTGACAGAGGGTTTAACAGAGGGGGGAGGGGAGGGGGAGGGGGAGAGGAGTGGGGGGGAGGGGGAGGGGGATGGGGGAGGGGGATGGGGGAGGGGGAGGGGGTGGGGGAGGGGGTGTGGAAGGGGTAGGGGGAAAGGGAGGAGCATGGAGGAAAGGGAGGGGGAGGGGATGGGGTGGGGCGGAAAGGAAGGGTAGGGGGGAAAGGGAGGGGCATGGGGGAAAGGGAGGGGGGAGGGGTGGGGGAGGGGGGTAGGAAATGGGGGAGGGGGAGGGGGAGGGGGGTGGGGAAGGGGTAGGCAGAAAGGAAGGGGTAGGGGAAAGGGAGGAGCATGGGGAAAGAGGGGGAGGGGGAGGGGGGAGGCGAGGGGGAGGGGAGGGGGGAGGCGAGGGGAGGGGGGAGGGGATGGGGATGGGGAAGGGGTGGGTGGAAAGGAAGGGGTAGGGGGAAAGGTAGCTGAGGTACCTAGCTGAGGTACCCGGCTTCGCCCGGGTTGAATAAGAATAAGACAAATATATGATGAAAAGAACATGTATATTTTAGAGCAATATCACACGACATTTCCTACATGACGTTTTGTCAATTGTCAATTTCTCAAAACCTCTTGGTATACAACATTTCTGGTTTTCTTACTTGGTGCCAAGACATAAAGATTGCTTGGTTTTCCAACCCTCGAGCAGCCCACGTACAGCTGGCCATGGGAAGTACCCGGCATTGCCGGGTGGGGGAAGGGAAGGGAAGGGAGGAGAGGGGGAAGGGGAGGGGAGGGGAATGGGGGGGGAGGGGAGAAGGAGGGGGAGGAGGAGAGGGGAGAAGAGGGGGGGAGGGAGGGGGAGGGATGGGAGGGGGAGGGGGGAGGGGCAAGGGGGGAGGGGGAGGGGGGAGGGGCAAGGGGGAGGGGGGCAGGGGAGGGGGAGAGGGAGGGTAGGGGGAGGGGGGAGGGGGAGGGGTAGGGGGGAAGGGGAGGGGAGGGGAATGGGGGGGAGGGGAGAAGAGGGGGGAGGGGGAGGAGGAGAGGGGAGAAGAGGGGGGGGAGGGGGAGGGAGGGGGAGGGGGAGGGGAGAAGAGGGGGGGGGAGGGGGAGGGAGGGGGAGGGGGGAGGGGCGAGGGGGGCAGGGGAGGGGGAGAGGGAGGGAGGGGGGAGGTGGAGGGGGAGGGGGAGGGCGGAGGGGAAGGGGGGAGGGGAAGAGGGGAGGGGGAGGGCGGAGGGGAAGGGGGGAGGGGAGAAGGGAGGGGGGAGGGGGGAGGGGGGAGGGGAGGGGGGAGTCAAGTCGGAAGTCATTGTCGTCAATTGAATGTCGCATTTATTTTTTATTCCTGTCAAATGGCATTGGTCCCGCATTCCGAACCCGGAAGTCGGAAGTCATTGTCGTCAAAGTTGAAACATTAACGTACGAAATATGCTGATGACGTCATAATTTTAAAACCCCGAAGGTTTTTAAAACATTCAAGGTGTGCTGTAGTTTCTCTGGGACGTACTGATTCCTAATATGAAGTTGAAAAATTAACGTTCCGAAATACGCTGATGACGTCATAATTTTAAAACGCGACGTTATTTTTTTTAGTTGAGATTTTATTCGAATTCGAATCCCATTAAATTTCAACTGTTGGAAACAATAATTATTTCAATTTCCAACAGTTGAAATAATTATTGTTTCCAACAGTTGAAATTTAATAGAATTCGAATTCGAATAAAATCTCAACTAAAAAAAAAAACCGTTTATTCGTTCTTGGCGTGAAAAAATGGCGTGCATTTTGTCATTATGTGCGACTTTACGTCACTCCTACGGACGTGAAAACATGTGTTTTCCTTAAAAATATATATTTAAAATAAATACAATAGTACATAAATTAACAATAAAAGAAGCTAAAAAACATTTTAAAATACAATAAAAAGCACATTAAAAATATATAAATATGTACGTACAGTATACTGTACGTACGCGCAACCGCGGGATCGGAAAGGGGCAATAGCGCCGCCACAAACTACACCATGGAATTGCAGCTGGCCCGGTTTTTTAAACCATTGATATTAAAATACAAAGTAGCCTTTAACCACCAGGATTTTATGCTGATTCCGAATCTGTGTCTAAAACTTTTCTCCGATGTGTAGTTCTTGAGTGATAAGCGGACATCCAGACAGACACACACACAGACACTCCTCCTTTATATATAGAGATATATATATATATATATACTGTATATATATATATATATATATATATATATATATATATATATATATATATATATATATATATATATATATATATATATATATATATATATATATATATATATATATATATATATATATATACAGTCACGTGAAAAAGTAAGTACACCCCATGTAAAGTTATGACTTTTTCAACATATTTCCATGTACAGCTATTTGATCTTCATTTCAACAATATTGATAGATAAAGGTGATATAATATAACAAATATCATGAAACATTTACATTTTGTAGTCCATTATATAATTTAAACAAACATAAATGCAAATTTCGCATGTGGAAAAAGTAAGTACACCCCTACATTTATCACTACGTACTTCCAATACCTAAAATTAGAATCAGGTGCACCAGCTCAGGTGCAAATGATTAGAACATCGTTAGAGAGGATCTTGGAGGAACCTGTCTTATTTAAACTTCAGACATTTAGTTTGGTTTGCTCTTTGTTGTTGAAGTGTGCGGCGTCACCATCCCTAGATCAAAAGAGCTCTCTGAGGCCTTCAGAAAGAAGGTTATAGATGCCTACGAGTCTGGGAAAGGATTTAAAAAGATCTCCAAACAATTTGAAATCAATCATTCGACTGTCCGAAAGATCATCTACAAGTGGAGAAGAATCCAAACAACTGCCAACTTGTTCAGGCCAGGCTGCCCAGCAAGTTCAGCCTGAGAGCAGACCGCAAGATGCTGAAAGAAGTCTCTAAGAACCCAGAATGTCATCACGGGACCTACAAGTAGCTCTTGCCACTGTTGATGTCAACGTGCACGAGTCTACCATAAGAAAGAGGCTGCACAAATTAGATCTACATGGAGGTGTGCCAGGAGGAAACCTTTGCAGTCCAGAAAGAACATCAGGGCAAGACTAAAGTTTGCCAATGAACACCTCGGCAAAGACCAGCACTTCTGGAACAATGTGCTCTGGACAGATGAGTCAAAGGTAGAGCTATTTGGCCACAGTACCAGAAGACATGTTTGGCAAAAACCAAGACAGCATTTGACCACAAGATCCTGATACCAACTGTAAAGCATGGTGGTGGAAATATTATGGTTTGGGGCAGCTTTGCTGCATCAGGGCCTGGGCAGCTCACCATCATAGAATCTACTATGAATTCTTCATTGTGCCAGAGGGTGCTTGAGGATAATGTGAGGCCATCTGTCGGAAAGTTGAAGCTCAACCGAAGGTGGACCTTGCAACATGACAATGACCCTAAACATACCAGTAAATCCACCAAGGAATGGCTGAAAAGAAAGAAATGGAGGGTTCTGGAATGGCCAAGTCAAAACCCGGATCTAAATCCCATCGAGATGTTGTGGGGGGATTTGAAACGTGCTGTGCATGCAAGAAACCCCTCAAACATCGCACAGCTGAAAGAATTTTGCATGGAGGAGTGGGCAAAAATTTCTCCCAGTCGATGTCAGAGACTGGTAGACAGTTATAAGAAACACCTACTTGAGGTTGTTTCTGCCAAAGGGGGCAATACCACGTATTCGAGCCAAGGGTGTACTTACTTTTTCCACATGTGAAATTTGCATTCATGTTTATTTAAATTATACAATGGACTACAAAATGTAAATGTTTCATGATATTTGTTATATTATATCACCTTTATCTATCAATATTGTTGAAATGAAGATCAAATAGCTGTATGTTGAAATATGTTGAAAAAGTCATAACTTTACATGTGGTGGGTGTACTTACCTTTTCACATGACTGTGTATATATATATATATATATATATATATATATATATATACTAGCAGAGGTACCCGGCTTTGCACGGGAGTGGGAGGAGGAGGGGAGGGGGAAGAGGAGGGGAGGGGAACGGGGGGGAGGGGGGAGGGGGAAGCGGGGGAGGAGGAGGGGAGGGGGAAGAGGAGGGGAGGGGAATGGGGGGGGAGGGGGAAGGGGGGGAGGGGGGAGGGGAAGGGGGGAGGGAAGGGTGCGGGGGTGCCCAGGGGAAGAAGGGCCCCTCCCCTCCCCCCTCCCCCCTTTCCCCTCCCCCCCCCTCCCCTCCCCCTTCCCCCTCCCCCTCCCCCCTTCCCCCTCCCCCTCCCCCCCTCCCATCCCCTTCCCCCTCGTTCCCCTCCCCTTCTCTTCCCCCTCCCCTCCTCCTCCCCCTTCACACCAGGGGGGTTGACTCAGCCTGTCATCCCACCGAGGTCGGAAATCGGAACTCATTGTCGTCAAATAAATGTAGCCTGTATGTTTCACTCTTTGTCACATGCCGTTGGTCCCATGTCAATCGGATGAAGTTGAAAAATTAACGTTACGAAGGTTCTCTGGGACGTACTGATTCCGAATAATGAAGTTGAAAAATTAACGTTCCGAAATACGCTAATTACGCTAACAGAAGCGCTGGAGGGAGCACTGCGCTCCCTCCCTTAGATTCCCTCCCTCTTCTGCTAGCGCTAATTACGCGTAACACACTAATTTTAAAACCCGAAGTTTTTTTAATTTTAAGGTGTGCTGTAGTCAGAAGCGCTAGAAGCGCTGCGCTCCCTCCCTTCGAATCCCTCTCTCTTCTGCTAGTGCTAATAATACGCTAATTTTAAAACCCGAAATTTTTTAAATGTTTATGTCTCCGTGACATTCCTGGGACCATCCCGAGTCGAACAGTACTTTCCGCTCGCAAATCCGTCCACGGGTTCTCGAGATCTTAGAGATCATAGATAGATCAGGATACAGACACAGAGGCCAACTCTACTTTATATATATAGATATATATATATATATATATATATATATATATATATATATATATATATATGTATACGTCTGTGCAGTGTCTGTCCTGTCCTGTCCTGTGTGTCACTGAACTACTCCCTCAAACTTTTGTGAAATCCTACCAAACTTCTGGTGTGCACCTATCTCTCCCGTGGGTATGTCCTAAGGGTATTTTTTTTTTGAAAGAATTTCCAAATGTATTATTTTTGGGGAATTATTTTTGAAAGTTTTTGTTTTTTTTCAACTTAAATCTTCAATTTAAATTGTTTATATAATTTACATCACGTATATTACAAATACATTTGTGCAAAATAAATGTTTGTATTATGATTGGTGTAAATCATGACAACACAGCAACTCAGGTACAGTCATTATCCTCAGCGAAAATAAAACGTGGTGGTGAGGTACTTTAAATTACTTGGTGGTGAGGTGTTTTAAATTAGGTGGGTTGATGTTTTAAATTATGTGGTGGTGAGGTGTTTTAAATTAGGTGGAGGTGAGGCATTTTAAATTAGGTGGAGGTGAGGTGTTTTAAATTAGGTGGAGCTGAGGTGTTTTAAATGATGTGGAGGTGAGGTGTTTTGAATTACGTGGTGGTGAGGTGTTTTAAATTACGTGGGGGTGAGGTGTTTTGAATTATGTGGTGGTGGTGTTTTTTAAATTACTTGGTGGTGAGGTGTTTTAAATTATGTGGTGGTGAGGTGTTTTAAATTAGGTGGAGGTGAGGTGTTTTAAATTATGTGGTGGTGAGGTGTTTTAAATTACGTGGGGGTGAGGTGTTTTGAATTACGTGGTGGTGTGTTTTAAATTACTTGGTGGTGAGGTGTTTTAAATTATGTGGTGGTGAGGTGTAATCGTCCCAAACTTCCAGTCTGCACCTACCCCTCCCGTATGTATGTGCTGAGGGGTTCTTTTTTGAAGTTTATATATTTTTTCAGCGAGTTCTGCGAAAAAATCTGCGAAAAAAATCAAAATGGCTTTCGTACTAGTAGATCGACCTCCTGGCAAATCCTTACTATTAGACGTCTTCTTGAAGGCGTTAAAGCTAAAAATCTTCCTGCTGTTTTCCTATTTATTGATTTCTCGAAACCTTTCGACTCCATCCATCGAGGTAAGATGAAGGAGATACTGCTAGCATTCGGGATACCTCAGGAGACAGTTAATGCCATCATGATGCTGTATAAGAACTCGCATGCAATAGTCCGATCACCTGACGGCGATACAGACTGTTTTGACATCATGGCAGGAGTTTTACAGGGTGATACCCTCGCTCCCTACTTATTCATAATATGTCTCGATTATGTGCTACGCAAAGCAATAGACACCAACAATGAACTTGGATATACCCTAAGTAAACGGAAAAGTCGGCGATACCCATCCAAGAAGATTACAGATGCAGATTATGCAGATGATATTGCGGTTCTAGCAGACTATAACAAGGATGCAGCGACACTACTACACAAGATTGAAGAAGTAGCCAGCCAAATTGGTCTCTACGTAAATGCCTCGAAGACGGAGTACATCAGTCTTAATCAAGATCAAGTTGTAGACATAAAATCACTCACTGGTGAAAACATCAAAAAGGTTGACGAATTCACATACCTGGGAAGCAACATCGCCTCCACAAAAAGAGATGTCGACATCAGACTTGGAAAGGCTTGCGGAGCTTTAAACAGTCTAGGCAAGATTTGGAAATCTGCGCTTCCAATGGAGCTGAAACGAAACTTCTTTAGAGCAGCTGTTGAATCAGTTCTTGTATATGGGGCAATTACATGGACCTTGACATCATCACTAGAAAAGGCCCTGGATGGTGCATACACTCGCATGCTCAGAGCAGCCCTTAACATCTCATGGAAAGAGCACCCCACAAAATATGAATTGTATGCAAAAATCCCACCAATCAGTGTAACCATACGTCAACGCAGATTAAGATTTCCTGGGCACTGCTGGAGAAACAAAGATGAGCTCGCAAGCGATGTTTTACTTTGGTTACCAACTCACGGCAAACAGGCACCAGGGAGACCTGCGAAAACATATATCGGGTGTCTGGTTAACGAACTACCTAATGCCATGAGTGACAGAGATGAATGGATGAAACGTGTCATGGAATGCCGAGCTAGCTCGACGCAGTAAGTAAGTAAGTATATTTTTTCAACCTAAATCTTCAACCCAAATTGCCTATAAAAATGCATTATCACAAACACTACAAATACGTTTGTGCAAAATAATTGTTTGTATTATGATTAGTGTAAATCATGACAACACAGCAACTCAGGTACAGTCATTATCCTCAGCTAAAATAAGCCTGTTCCTCAGTAACGACACGTGGTGAGGCGAGTGTAGATATATATATATATATATATATATATATATATATATATATATATATATATATATATATATATATATATATATATATATATATATATATTGCTTTGGTCTGTGACCTCTTCTTCTCTTCTTCTGCCGCTTATTCTTCACCACCACCCCCACCCCCCTTCCCGAGTTTGACGTGCGTAGTTTTACCCAAGATTTGAGATCATGTGATTGGCTGTTGTTGCAGACTGTGTCCTCTTCTTCTTCTCTTATTCCTCCTCTTCTTCTTTTTCACCCTGTATTACTAACACGACGAGAACTGGGCACAGACTTGATAAATCGATTATAAATGATCATGCATTCAATATGTCTTCACCTGACATATAAAGAACCAAGGAGAAAAAGACATGAAATGTCATAGCCCCCATGGTTTTACATGGTTTTAGTAATTTTGCCGTACGGAATTAAAGGCCGCCAGTCAGCCATCTTTGGTCAGGTTACAAAACAAAATCTTCTGCATATGTATTCTCTAATGTATTGTCTTTGTGCCAAGTTTAAACAAAATTGTTCCATGAATGTTCAATAATTGGTTGGGTATACGTTTAAGTAACAAAATGACCGCCAGTCAGCCATATTGGATCTGATCTTGAACCATCATAACGCACACATGTAAGCCATCATTCGTTATCAATGTGTGTCCGAGAAATGGTGGAGGACGTGTTCAACATCCGGGTTTTTTACAACTAACATGGCCTCCAGTCGGCCACCTTTGATCGCATCGCGAAACAAAATGATGTGCAAATGTATATCATCATGTGTTGTCTTTGTGCCAAGTATGAACAAAATTGGTCGATACATGTCCAAGATATGGTTGCAGACAGATGCACTGACACACACGGACGGATGGACAAGACCCAATCCATGAGCCGCCGTTTCAGACCAAGTCCAACGGGGGCTAAAAAAACTAACAATATTATCTCGGAAATTTTTTGCAAAATCACAAATATCTCCTTTCAACAAAGAACAATGAACATTTGAACACAAGGCAACCATTTCAAAATATTAAAATATCTTTATTTTTTCTCCAAATTCTTACTACAATTCACCAAATGTCCGTCTGTCCGTTTGTCCGTCTGTTCGAAGGTACCGCAAAAAACGGCTGAACTGATCGCAACGAAATGTTGGGTGGGTAATCCTGGGACCCCATGGAGTAAAATAGGCTATATTGTTTTTCCAATTTCAGCTTTGGTCTCCAGCATTTTAAGGTTTGGACTCCCGCATAACGTTATTTTCCCGGGTACTGCACAAATGGCTGCACCGATCGCAACCTGACGAATGAAAACACACAGTTAAAAATAATGACCTCGGACAAAGACCTTTTATAAGGACATGGGTTGAATCCCTGCTTCAGAGAATGCCAACCCGCTCCCCGCCATCACGGTCGTCTCTCCAACTCACAATCCCACGAGACATGTGTAAAGGACGACCCAAAACCAATTATTTTCTTTTTGGTTCGTATATAAACATCATTAAAAGTAAATAATGACCTCGGCCAAAGTTCAAACGATGTGTGTTTAATCTCTACATGAGAGAATTCCACATAGCTATTTGGGCGGTGTATCAGCTAACAGATCGCTGTCTCCATCGATCTTGCCAAGGCCGTAACACCTATCGGCTCAAAATCCTTTTAACTGTTGACTTGGTAGTTTTTACAATGAAGGAAACATTAACAATGTTATTAAAAGTTTTTATTTATTTATATTAATGCTATTTAATTTGTGATTGGAGTTGTGCTGTTTGGAATGAAAAAAAGAGATATCGAGTTCAAGTGAATGACAAAATGCCATGATGGTTTCTACTTTCTAAACATGAAATTCGCGGATCGCCATCTGCAGATTCGCCACGGTCCCACGATCGATGTTTCTATACGTGAATGTACCCATTTGTTTGCGAACGGGTACGTTTTTTCATGGATGTTGTTCACAAACTTGCTGTCCATGTCTGATGTGCGACTGACGGTGCTGCAGGAATGTGGATTTTATTGGTTTCATGCTTTAGCATTCGCCGTTTCTGCATTGTCTGTTTGCTTCTGGCCTCCCACCCGTGTGTAGCACGGGTACCTCACTAGTTAGAATAATTCTTACTTAGGCCAAGAAAGAAGAGAAATCACTTCACCCCATGGTTTGTCCTTTGATCATAGTTTTTATGCAGCCGGGCATTGATCTGATGAGACGGTTTTATTCTTCTACTATGATGGAATCCCAGCACTGGAACAGTTTTTCCTTCGGTTCCTGAAGTGTTTGGGGCTTATGCAGATTAACCTTGTTTTTGACAGTGCACCATACATTCTTTATTAGGTTTAGGTAAGGCGAGTTTGAAGGCAAAGATAAAACCACAATGTCATGTGCAGCAAGCCAGGTCGTTGTCGGCCATGTACTATTCGCATGTGTTGCTGGAAGATTAACTTTGGCTTCATGTCAGGCACCCTGGTGCAAAATTCAAGTTCACGCAGACGGCGGTAGATTGTAGACCTGTATGCTTCGACACCATCGTCGTTCCACCTGGAAGCAAGGTTTTTGGTAGACTGGAACTGGTTCTTATTTGCAATATCAGCTAACTTCTTGTTTGATTTGCTTCCATCCAGAATTCTTTTTACATGACATGTGACACCAGGCCCGATGCAAAGCTCTTTAAAGCATGGTGAGGGCAGATGGTGCAAGACCAGAAAAGAGGCGGAAGAAGACAGAGACACCACCGATCTGTCGGCGATGGCAAAGTGATAGGCCCATAGACTCGGCTTCATTGTAAGAGATTCCAATGATCTCAAATTAATCCCAAGAGCAAGGCAGGCATCAAAAAGCGCACCTTGAGTACCAGCAGGAAGCACTGCAAACAGAGCACAGCATCATTTAAAATAGGTTTTACAGCTACCTGGGTTGCTACAATAAGGTTGTTGAAGATCTTAAATGGTATCTTTCAAAAAGAGTCAAACATTGTGCTAATTCCCTGGTCTAATTACCTGCTTGAGGGCAGCTGTATAATTCGCACTACCTTCAGTGTGTGGGCTTAGGAATCTACTATATAAGAGAGATGTCTGTCTGTGTCGCCATTTTTCTCAGAGTTGGCTGAACGGATCTTCGTCAAACTTTCAGAGGTTCATCAGTGAGTGCCTGGGAGTGTTTCTTTTTTTCCCTATTTTTATGTGGGGGCCTATAACACTTCCCTACACCCACTAAGGAATAGGGTTAGGGAACATTTATTATTACCTTTCATATAGCTACAAAGGCTTAAACACTATAAACCGATTTGTTTTTGTTTTTGTTTTTTAATCCCCAAAAATCACATTTTTTTTCCCCAAATAAGTTTTTCTTCCTTAAACACTCGCCGGCTTACTGATGACCTCTAAAGGTTTTACGAAGATCCGTATGGTCATCTCTGAGAAAAATGGCAACACACAGACAGACAAACGGCTCTCTTCTATTATAGATAATAATGGAAAAACAAGAGATATTCTAATGCTTAGAAAAATTAACTAGAGTAACCTTTGCAACATTTGAGTGGGTGAAGCCTTGCTGTACACTGCCCTCACTGGTATCAATTAGATTCCCATGACTGGTCCACAGAAATTTCTGCATCCCACGTTGGAGTGGCAAACTGTCCAGGATTGGTTATAGCCATGGAAGGAAACATTCCTGAGTTGTGGTGAGCCAAAGGTGCACGCCTCACCCACTCCTTACTTCTGACATTTCATAAATTAAGGATTTTTCTTCGTTTAGTTTTCCATACTCCCTGCAGTTTTCTTCATCCTGTACATGATGTAACTCTCTCATTCCCTTCTCTGCACCGGAGGTTTGTAAAGTAAATGCCACATTGTACCATCCAGCTCGAATGCATAACTAAGATGAAGATTTTTCGTGTCTCAGCAACGAATGGCATTAATCTTGGTTCAGCCACAAGCTCATCCTGTTCAACCGGTATTGAACGTAGCCGTTGTTTACGTTTGGTTGTGTGTACTTCCATAAATTGAAATAACTAGGGCATGCCCGTACTATATCTATATCTAAAATTATATCCCCCCCCTCTATTTACATGAAATGGTTTGGTCCAAAGCGAACGGCTTGCGAGTACGGTGACAATCCCCCCCCTCTATTTACATGAAATGGTTTGGTCCATTCGCAAAGCCAAAGCGAACGGCAGTTACGAATCGCAGTTACGATGAATCGCAAAGTAGTTTTAATTAGTTTTAAAACATAGTTTAACGCCAACATAGTTTGCCAACGTGAAATAAATGAATACGCTCTCAAATGTGCCGTCCGAGGCAGAGTCTGTTCGCCACGTTCGGCACACGTGATAGCTCGCTGCTCTCTGATTGGTTGAATCGTTTTTGGACATAGCTCGGTAACTACTTGTCCGATTAATTTCAAACCTTGAAAAGGCACATCCTCGGGTCCCCAGCAATATACCTGGCAAGTTTAAAGTATATCGGACCGGTAGTTGTCGAGAAACAGCGGTCACAGACATACAAACATACAAACATACAAACAAACATACACACAGAGATTAGTGGAATTATAGATAGATTACAAATAATTGAGGTAACGTAAAAATCCTATTCGAGTTTGAACATTTTCCAAACACATTTCATTTCTCTTGTTGGCCTACACTTGTACTTTGTGGCCTCTTATAATCCTTCATGCCTCCTAACTTTTTTACCCATGCTTGGTACACCTGTGGCTATTCGTTAATGGAAATAAAAACTAATAAAATGCTAAATTATCTCCAAAACTCCAAAGTTTTTAACTCTGAATTACAATATATTTTAACCTCCGAGTTTTAAAATAAATTGTAATTCATGCTAAGTTACCAGCTGCAAAGTGAAGGCAAACCCTGCGGTGTATACTTGTCGAGCTAGACCCGTACGCAAATTCTCTAAAACTATTTTTCTCATTATCATTACTATAGAAAATAAGTATATGTAATTGTACAGATGTGAATGTTTTTCATGACCTTAGAATCTTGCATAGTATACCGATGACAATTTGATGCAGTGTTTATATTTTTACCAAAGGCTGAAGTCAGGCCCCTGATTATACCCTTCCGGGATCCCTGAAGCTCCACTATCAATCACCGAGTGTGGCGTGCCATTGATGAAAACAATCTATCGGATTCACACCTCGATCTAGCCATTGAGCGAGCTTTGGAAAGAGAATTGTAGCATTTCATTCATTTGGGATGGACTTCCTTATTATTTGCAGAAGGGGTGGGGCATTGAGGTAAAGAGGAAAGTGCTGGGAGAGAAGGTTGTGCGGAGAAATTAGTACTGGATAAGGAGAGGTGAAGGAAGAGGAATGTACAGAGTTATGGGAATGGAGAGGGCCAGAATTCCAGCAATATCTAGATGGCCTTTTGTGGAAATCTAAATTTTATTCCAGGAAAGTATATTTTTCATCATAGCTCAAATGAACCACAAGTCTGACTCATTTGTTTAAGGGTGTAGTACTGGTGAACAGGTGATTTTTTTGATTTTTTTTTTAGCTGAACAGTTTCCTTATAGTCTTATAAACAAGAATCATGCTATTAGAGGTCATATAAGTACCCCTAATTATTGAAAAATTCAAATTTCAATTCAATTCAATATAATATTTTGCATGAAATTTGTTATAACTTGGGAAATGCATCATTCTTTTGGGCTGAAATTTTGACAGGATATTCAGAATATCACTTCCTTTAAAATGATGAAGGCTTTTGTTTATAGGAGTAGCCATTGTGGATTTATTGAAGGACAACCAAGTTTTATCTGGTAATTGGCATAATTAGCTAATTAGTGAACATTTGACATAATTTCACAAAATCCTCTCATCAGGTAGTAGAGTAACACATGTATAATACATGCACCAAGTTTTGTGTGAAAAGAATGATAGGTGACATAGAAGATAGAAGTAGAAATGTGTTCTTTGTTTTTCCTTGTTTTTTATTGACGGTCTAATTTATGCAAATTATATGCATGTAATATGACAAAGAAGCGTTGAAACTGGTCTGAGTTAAAGCCAAGATTATATCTTTCAAGAAAAACTGAAAATTAGATATTAACTTGACTTTGTTTTTTGTGTAAAGGCCTCTCAAAGGTACCTATGTAGTTTTCTCAATTTTTCACCAGTACTACACCCTTAAGTGCAAAGTCCTGTGGGAGCACTGACTGGGCCTTGCATGGTCATGTGGCCCTGTTAGAAGGCTGCACTGTGAGTAAGCTTACAGTGGGGGAATTGGAAGGGGGCAGCTTTTTGGGTTTTCATCATCAAGCAATTACTTTAGAAAAGACGCTGAGGCAAAAAGCATGAAAAACAGACCAGGATGGCCTGTTTTCACCCATGTTTGTTTGTCTGTGGACAAAATATCGAAGAAAGTTGTCGATGGATTCAGACGAAAGTTTGTGGAGAGGTTGGGTATGTGACGATGACAAAATTGATTCGACTTTGGTGAAGATCTGAGTACGGATCTGGATACAAGAAATGTAAAAAAAAAAAAGATTCTAATATTTTTTTTGTAGTGATTCTTCATACAAACAACAACAACATGCATTTTAAGGCCATTTTCCCTGCTAGAGCGGGGGTTAGCCTTGTGGTCCCCATGACAATCTTCTTCATTTTGCCCTATTTTCTGCATCTCTCCTTGTTAACCCCCTTGCCCGCATTTCTTCTTCCACCATCTTTAGCCAAGTCTTTCTCGGTCTTCCCCATCCTCTACTTCCTTCTACATTCATTTCCATCACTCTTCTCAACCAGTCACTTTCATCCTTCCTCAACACATGACCAAACCATCTCAACCTGTTCCTCTTCACAGCATCAATCACAAGCTCTATTCCCATCATCTTTCGCAATTCATCATTTGTCTTCCTCTCTCTCAACGATACTCCGCACATCCACCGAACCATTCGCATTTCCACCCTTTCCAGCCTTCGTTGCTGCTCTAAGTTCATTACCCATGTCTCGCTCCCATAAATCATAACACCTCTCACACATGCAGCATACACCTTTCCCTTCAGCTTTAACGACACTCCCCTCCTCATCAGCACGCCACTCAGTTCCCGAAACGTCTTCCATGCACATCTCACTCTTGCAGCCGTTGCCGAGTCTGATCCACCTTCTCTATACAGCATGTCTCTGAGGTAGCAAAATGTTTTCACACCTTCCAGCTTCACGCCGTCTCCAAGATCCAACTCAACATTTCCTCCATCTGCAGCTCCGTCTGTGCACACCTTACATTTGAATGTAGCTGCCACACTGGTTAATGACCCTCTCAGACCACTACATTTTTGATGAACCCACTCCGCGCACATTGTACATTGAATGGAGTTCACTCCGACACCCTTCCTGCACACAGCACATGGCCACTTCCTAGTTCTTTCCACCTCACCACATGCTTTACCACTTGCCATCAACTTCGTCTTTCCTATATTCACCTTCAGACCTTTTGTCTCCATACATTCCTTCCACTTGTTCATCTTTTCCTTCAGTCCATCCATACTTTCCGCAATCAACACCAGATCATCTGCATACAACAACTCCCACGGTAAACCCTCCTTCACATTCTGAGCCAGCACCTCCATCACAGCTACAAATAGTAGTGGACTTAGTACCGACCCCTGATGCACTCCCACCTTCACATCAAACTCACCACTGTTCCCGTCCTTCGTCCTTACAGCTGTGCGCGCTCTTTTGTACATTGCCATCACTACTCTGATCAACCATTCCTCCACTCCCAACTTCCTCAATGCCCATGTCAATACTTGGCGTTGAACCACATCGAATGCTTTCTCCAGATCAACAAACCCAAGAAACAACTTCTTCCTCTTCTCCATGTACTTCTCCTGCAACTGCCTCACAATAAAGAGCGCATCTGTCGTTCCTCTTCCTGGCATAAATCCAAACTGCATTTCGTCGATCTTCACCTTCTTCCTTATCCTCCTCTCCAACACCCTTTCCAATACCTTCATTCCATGCTCCAATAACTTTATCGCTCGGTACGAGCCACAGTCCAGGGGGTCACCTTTCCACTTTTATAGAGGGACGAGGGTACTCAGTTCCCAACCACTGGAATGCGGCCTTCTTTCACCACCAGATTACAGATCTCTGTCATTCTCTTCACACCCCAACTTCCTGCTGCCTTCACCATATCTCCCACAACTCCCGTCGGCCCTCCCGCTTTTCTACTCTTCATTGCTTTTATCGCTTCCTCAACTTCCTTCTCAGTTATCTTCTCTGCCGGTCCTAAAACTGGGTTACTCTCCATGTTGCCATCCCATTCATTCTCTGTATTCAACAGCATTTCCATATATCTTTTCCATCTTCCTTTAATTCCATCTGGGTCCACAACGATTTGTCCCACTTCATCCTTCAAGCAACTCACCCCCATCACATCACACCTCTCTTTCGCGATCTGCTTTGCAATCCTGAATACCACTCTCTGACCCTCTTCCGAATCCAAGCTTTCTCCGAACATTTTCCTACATGCCTCCTGCGCCTTTGCTACCTCTTTCTTTGCAGCCTTCTTGGCTGCCTTATAACTTTCATGCTCTGGTTTTTCTGCTCCTGTACCCTTTGCCTTCTGCCACTCCTTGAACTTCTTCCTCTTCTCGTCAATCCTCTTTCCAACTTCCTCATCCCACCACCATGTTTCCGAGTGCCTCGGTGGTCCTTTTGTCCATCCACATACCTCACCAACGGCTCCCAACAGACTATCTTTCATTGACATCCTACCACGTTCAAGCTCAACCACATCACCCTCTACCCTACTCAGCCTCTCTTTTAATGCCTCCCTTACTGTCACCTCTTTCAACCTCCACATCTTCATTCTCGGTTGGTACTTCACCCGCCGAGCTCTCCTCGCACCTTTCACCCTTATGTCGCAGACAACCAAGTGGTGCTGTGAAACAGCCTCCTCCCCCGGGATCACCTTTGTGTCCCGGAGGTGCCCCCTATCTCGCCTACGCACCATCAGGTAGTCAACGGTTGTCGTCGACCCACCTGACGTGTATGTAACAAGCTTATTATCCTCTTTCTGGAACTGAGTATTACAAATCAACAAATCAGCTCCATCAGCAAACTCCAAAATCCTTTCACCTTCTCCATTTCTCACACCATATCCGTAACCCCCATGAACTCCCTCAAAATCGTCCATACTCCTTCCCACATGTCCATTTCGGTCTCCTCCTACCAAAACAACTTCCTCATCTGTCACGTTTTCCATCAGCTTCTCTATCGCACACCAAAACTTGTCCTTCTCTTCATCGCTACGACCAACCTGTGGAGCATATCCCGAGATGACGTTCACCAAGAGCTTTCCAATCATCATTTTCACCATCATCAACCTATCACTCACTCTAGTCACACTCACCACACTGTCTACAAACTCCTCAGAAAACAGGACACCAACACCATTCACACCCTCCGGGCACCCTTGCCACACAAACTTGTATTTCTGTCCCTGCCTACCCTTCACCATTCTCACACCACTTCCCTTCCATCTCGTCTTCTGCACACAACATATGTCCACTCTTCTTCTGACCAATACTTCCAACAAATCTCCCTGTCATTGTCCCTACATTCCATGTCCCAAACCTCAGAAACCGATCTCCACTTCGGGCTGTACCCTGCCCATATGTAGTTGTAATTGTCATGGTTCTCTTTTTGAGGCAATGTTTTTTGTTTTTTTTATGGCCGGATGCCCTTCCTGACGCCAACCCTTTCAGTCGCCTCTTACGGTACCTTTTCAGTACCTATTCGGTGCAGGGATACGGTGTACATATTCTAACCAGGGTACACACCGGGATTCTTCATGATTGAGTGATATGGTTAAAACAATATGTAGCATGATATTTCAGTAAGTTGTGGACTACTTATGACAAAATTTGGTGGATGAGTTGGGTAGGTGACAACAACAAGCTGATTAGATTTTGGTTCATGTCGGATCCGGATCCGACCCATCAGTAGGATACAAACTGTAAACTCTTCAGCCTGGCGGAGGTGTGCTCTCTACCTGGTTACCTCCACCACCAAAGGTGGACAGAGGTTATGTTTTCACCTCTGTCTGTCTGTCTGTCTGTCTGTTTGTCCGTTTGTTTGTGAACAAGATATCTCAAAAAGTTGTCGACATATTCGGACGAAATTTGGAAGAGAGGTAGCGTATGTGAACGACGAAATGATTAGATTTTAGTGAAGATCCGGATTCGGATCCGGCTACTAGAATTTTTCAAGTGATTCTTCACCATTGGGAGAAAGGTCCAAAACGATACATAGCAGGATATCTCATAAAGTTGTGGACGGATTTGGACAAAACTTGGTGGACAGGTTGGGTGTCTGAAAATGAAGAATCGATTCGATTTTGGTGAAGATCTGAATATGGATTCGGATATGAGTATTATTTATTTTTTAAAGTGAATCTTCACCATTGGGAGAGAGGGCTAAAACGAACATACAGCAGGCTATCTCAAAAGGTTGTTGACGGATTTGGACGAAACCTGGTGGACAGGTTGTGTGTGTGACAAGGAAGTATTGATTCAATTTTGTGGAAGATCCGGATCTGGATCCGGCCAGTAGAATTTTTTAAGTGATTCTTCACCATTCTGAGATAGGGCCAAAAACGATACAAAGCAGGATATCTCAAAAAGTTGTGGACGGATGATTTTGATTAAATGTGATTCTGTATTGTGATTTTCTGGTCGACTCTAGGATACAAAAAGTAAACTGTTCATCTGGCGGAGGTATGCTCTCTACTGAGTGCCGTTCTAGTTTTCACATGTATTGAGGTAAATATAACTGAGGTGTTCTCGGAATGTGGAAAACTGTCTCATGCAGTAAATTTTTCCAAAAAGTTCCACTGTAAAGTAAGTTAGTTAGTTAAGGCATTGATACAGGGGCAGCGACTGCTGCTCCCTGTCCTTCCATCTGTTCCATAATGATGATCCATCGCCACAGACTTCGATCTTGAGGGTTGAGCCAATGTTTGTGCCTCTGCCAGTGACGCTATTTGTCTGGCCTTGCAACTGAAAAGACTAAATATATAATCAGTTAGGCAAGCCGAACTAATAGCCGGCGAAGCCAGTGTTGTGAATGAACGGATTGAACGCGTACGTATTATGTTGAAAAGCCAGATTTTGCTGGATCCCTTGAGAATTTCGAAGCTTTGACGCACCAAATCGCTCAATGGAGGCCGCCATCTTGCGGATGCGGAAGTATGCATAACAAATTGAAAAAAGTTCAACAGCAGTTTGTTTCACCCGTCTTTTTTTGATTCACAATCCTATGCACCTCTAATTTGTAATTAAAACACTTTAAGACCAACCTCGGCCCGCACGAGCCTGGTTATCTTCAACGAAAATCGTCACCAAACACCGGAACCAATGAGATTCGAACATTTGAAAAAATATTTCGAAAACCAAATCACTCAATGGAGGCCGCCATCTTCTGGATGCGGAAGTATGCATAAAAAAATTGCGAAAAAGTTCAATAGGAGTTTGTTTCACCTGTCTTTGTTTGATTCACAATCTTATGCACCTCTAATTTGTAATTAAAACACTTTAAGACCAACCTCGTTCCCCGGGCCCACACGGGCCCTGGTTATCTTCAACGAAAATCGTCACCAAACACCGGAACCAATGAGATTCGAGCATTTGAAAAAATATTTCAAAAAGCTTTTCACCACATTTCGGACGCTGAAAACGGCGTCAAATATTCTAAAATTGACGAAGAATTATTTTTTAGAAATCTCGCGGCCGTATGGGATAGTTTTTCACGGCCGGAAATATCCGAAGTTGAGACGGAATTCACCGAAATAATCAAGAAGGAAATTTTATAAATTTCAATCTCATCCAGAATGCAAATGGTGTCATTTTGAACTAGGTACGGTACCTACTACACCTACCTACTACCAACTACCTAACCTACTGATGCCATAGTGATGGGTAAAATAGTGGCAAGAGGCTTTGGCTTCGCCGGCTCATTGCGGCTTTGCAGTGGGGTACTAGTAGCCGGCGAAGCCGGTGTTGTGAATGAACGCATATGTATTATGTTGAAAAGCCAGATTTTGCTGGATCCCTTGAGAATTTCGAAGCTTTGACGCACCAAACCGCTCAATGGAGGCCGCCATCTTGGGGATGCGGAAGTATGCATAAAAAAATTGAAAAAAGTTCAAGAGGAGTTTGTTTCACCTACTCGCTACTCTCTGTCGCTCCATTCTTCATCCCTCAGATCGGCAGTCTGCAGCCTCCTCACTCTCTGCAGACCTGGACAAAATCACAGACTGGGCATACAAGTGGAACATGTCTTTCCATCCTGACAAATCTCACACTCTTACGATGTCTCTCCGAAAAGAACGACTGGACAACCCTCCCATCCACTTTCTGAATAATCCTCTCCAAGAAGTTCTGTCACTCAAGCTTTTGGGTCTCACTATCTGCCATGATCTTTCCTGGGAAAACCACATTTCAAATCTGGCCTCCAAAGCCAGTCGCCGACTGGGCGTCCTCCGTCGTGCAAAGTCCTTCCTTGGCACACCTGAGCTCCTCACCACATACAAGGCTTTCATCCGCAGCTCAATGGAATACTGCTCTCCCCTCTGGGCTGGTGCACCTGCCTCACACCTAGCTCGTCTTCACGCTGTTGAAACCAAAGCATTCAGAATTATTGGAATCTCCCGCGATGAAGCTAACTCCAAGGGCAAACTCACTCACCGCAGGCAGGTTGGTGGTCTTTCCGTCTTCTACCGACTCCTCTCTGGCCTTGCCCCCCCAGCTCTCTCTGGGCTCTGTCCAGCAAATATTCGTACAGGTCGCACAAGATCTGCCTGCAACCCTCTTATGGTTAAACTGCCAAAATCAAGGCTCGCTGCTCACCTTCACTCCTTCATTCCTCTTTTCTCCCGCCTCTGGAACAAACTCCCTCACTCTCTTCAATCCCACTCCACCCTCCAGGTCTTTAAAACAGCTGTTCACCACCATCTCTTATCTTCCCCCATCCAAAACATTGATCTTTTCTATCCCCGCTAATTTCACCCCAATTCCACTTTTTTGAAATACCAACTTCTGTCCTGGAAGTCCTTGGTGTCCTTGTGTTTGATACTTCTGCCATCCCCCTCCCGCCAAGCCCTCTCCCTCCCACACATCTCCCTGCTCTTAAATGTTGTGTGCCCTCGAGTGTTTCTGTGCTTCCCCTTCTCTTGTCTTCCGCTCCCTCTTTTTATATATTTTGTTTGTCTGGTTGATTTGTTTGTGAAATAAATGTCAGCTCTTTCACGAGCCTCGATTCAGTATACAAAAAAAACAAACAAAAAAAAACCCATCTTTTTTTGATTCGCAATCCTATACACCTCTAATTTGTAATTAAAACACTTTAAGACCAACCTCGTTCCCCGGGCCCACACGGGCCCTGGTTATCTACAACGAAAATCGTCACCAAACACCGGAACCAATGAGATTCGAGCATTTGAAAAATAATTTCAAAAAAGCTTTTTACCACATTTCGGAGGCTGAAAACGGCGTCAAATATTCTAAAATTGACGAAGAATTATTTTTTAGAAATCTCGCGGCCGTCGGGAATAGTTTTTCATGGCCGGAAATATCCTAAGTTGAGACGGAATTCACCGAAATAATCAAGAAGGAAATTTTTATAAATTTTAATCTCATCCAGAATGCAAATGGTGTCATTTTGAACTAGGTATGGTACCTACTACACCTACCTACTACCAACTACCTAACCTACTGATGCCATAGTGATGGGTAAAATAGTGGCAAGAGGCTTTGGCTTCGCTGGCTCATTGCGGCTTTGCAGTGGGGTACTAGTAGCCGGCGAAGCCGGTGTTGTGAATGAACGCATACGTATTATGTTGAAAAGCCAGATTTTGCTGGATCCCATGAGAATTTCGAAGCTTTGACGCACCAAATCGCTCAATGGAGGCCGCCATCTTGCGGATGCGGAGGTATGCATAACAAATTGAAAAAAGTTGAATAGGCGTTTGTTTCACCCGTCTTTTTTTGATTGACAATCTTATGCACCTCTAATTTGTAATTAAAATACTTTAAGACCAACCTCGGCCCTCACGGGCCTGGTTATCTTCAACGAAAATCGTCACCAAACACCGGAACCAATGAGATTCGAGCATTTGAAAAAATATTTCAAAAACCAAATCACTCAATGGAGGCCGCCATCTTCTGGATGCGGAAGTATGCATTAAAAAATTGCGAAAAAGTTCAATAGGAGTTTGTTTCACCCATCTTTGTTTGATTCACAATCTTATGCACCTCTAATTTGTAATTAAAATACTTTAAGACCAACCTCGTTCCCCGGGCCCACACGGGCCCTGGTTATCTTCAACGAAAATCGTCACCAATTACCGGAACCAATGAGATTCTAGCATTTGAAAAAATATTTCAAAAAGCTTTTTACCACATTTCGGAGGCTGAAAACGGCATCAAATATTCTAAAATTGACGAAGAATTATTTTTTAGAAATCTCGCGGCCGTAGGGGATAGTTTTTCACGGCCGGAAATATCCGAAGTTGAGGCGGAATTCACCGAAATAATCAAGAAGGAAATTTTTATAAATTTTATCTCATCCAGAATGCAAATGGTGTCATTTTGAACTAGGTACGGTACCTACTACACCTACCTACTACCAACTACCTAACCTACTGATGCCATAGTGATGGGTAAAATAGGGGCAAGAGACTTTGGCTTCGCCGGCTCATTGCGGCTTTGCAGTGGGGTACTAGTAGCCGGCGAAGCCAGTGTTGTGAATGAACGCGTACGTATTATGTTGAAAAGCCAGATTTTGCTGGATCCCTTGAGAATTTCGAAGCTTTGACGCACCAAATCGCTCAATGGAGGCCGCCATCTTGCGGATGCGGAAGTATGCATAACAAATTGAAAAAAGTTCAATAGGCGTTTGTTTCACCCGTCTTTTTTTCATTCACAATCTTATGCACCTCTAATTTGTAATTAAAATACTTTAAGACCAACCTCGGCCCGCACGGGCCTGGTTATCTTCAACGAAAATCGTCACCAAACACCGGAACCAATGAGATTCGAGCATTTGAAAAAATATTTCAAAAACCAAATCACTCAATGGAGGCCGCCATCTTCCGGATGCGGAGGTATGCATAAAACAATTGCGAAAAAGTTCAATAGGCGTTTGTTTCACCCGTCTTTTTTTGATTCACAATCTTATGCGCCTCTAATTTGTAATTAAAATACTTTAAGACCAACCTTGCTCCCCGGGCCCTGGTTGTCTTCAACGAAAATCGTTACCAAGGGTCGTGGGGGGGGGGGGGGGGGGGGTCCGGTGTGGTGGTGGGCGGTCCAATGAGATTCGAGCATTTGAAAAAATATTTCAAACCTACTACACCAACCTACTACCATCTACCTAACCTACTGATGCCAGAGTGATGGGTAAAATAGTGGCAAGAGGCTTTGGCTTCGCCGGCTCATTGCGGCTTTGCAGTCGGGTACTAGTATTGCATAGCGTTGAAATTTTTTAATGTAAAGTCTGCAATGATTACATGCCAGAGATGGCAGCCATTTTAGTAATTTAAGAAAATGCTTAAAGGGTTTAATTATGTTTACGTTTTTGAAGTGTATTAATAGATTGCGCGAAATATCAGTTGGTTGCTAAACATTGTTGAAAAAGATGGATAGGTATTTTTGGTGTAGTTTCTGTGATTGTCATTTTATTTTCCCGATTGAACAATCATCAACAACAACAACAACAACAACAATGGTCTATTCAATGCGTTGGTGCTATATGTGCACAAACATATTGAGTTAGACATTGAGGCAATTGTGGACATGTGTGCAAGAAAACTTCCCTGAAAGATGTTATTCATGAATCCTCTGTCTGATTAATTAGATTTCATTAGACAATCTCGGTGATGTCACACGTCAACTTTATTGTCCTAAATGGTTAGTGGCCCCAATTGGACTTAGTCCACACAGGGGTTTGCGGATTGGGTCTCGTCCGTGCGTGCTTGCGTGCGTCCACAACCATATCTTGGAGATGTATTTACCGATTTTGTTCGTACTTGGCAGAAAGACAACACATGACGGTATACATAAGCACATCATTTTGTTTCGCGATGCGATCAAGGATGGCCGACTGGCAGCCATTTTAGTTGTAAAATCCTGATGTTGAACGTGCCCTCAACTATTTTTCGGACATACATTTGCCGATGTTGTTCAAACTTGGCACACTGATAATGAATATGATGGCTTACATAAGCATGCCATTTTTTTCGTGATCAGATCCACTATGGCAGACTGGCGGCCATTTTGTTACTTAAACGTGTCCCTGAAGGAGCTCGGGCTCCCACGTCGATCGGAAGAATGGACGCGACAAAAAGCTGGAATTCGTCCGAGTTGCTTTATTCAAACAAAACACTCAGGTACTCTGAAAAGCCCGTTTATCGGGCAGCAATATATATACACACATTATCCCGGAGCGTTTGCCCAGGAAAGGTGAGAGGGGGCGTGGCCGAGCGTCCTGGCTGCAGCCTGGCAAGTTGAGGGCGAGCCTCCCCGGGCATGCCTGGGCATGCCCGGGCGTCTCGACCGAGGCCTGGCAAGTTGAGCGCGGGCCTGCCCGGGCGTCCTGGACGAGCCCGGCATGGTGATCGCTCCGCGTCCTTGATAGGTGCAAGGCGATTGTGAAAACCCAGCGGTAGCCGCTACACACGTCCCCCCAGAATCGACTTGCACCGGCAGGGTCAATTTGAGGGGGGTCCTGATGACCCGGCCGAAGCGACCCCTGGTGGGTCGTGGGGGGGGGGGGTGCGGTGGTGGGCGGTCGAGTGGGGGGCACCGTGGACGGGGGGCGGCCTCGCCGCGGCGGAAGGGCCACCCGTGGTGGTTGGTGGACGTCCACGTGCGCCGGCTTGAGGCGGTCCACCGCAATCCGGTCCGACCTGCCGCCGATGTCGATGACGAACGACTTGTCGTCCCGACGCAGGACCCGGAAGGGCCCGTCGTACGGTGGCCGGAGTGGCCCCCGATGTGCGTCGTGACGCACAAAAACATACTCCGCTGTGTGAAGTGCTGGGGGGACGTAGGACTGGGGGTCACCATGGTGGGATGTTGGCACGGGGGCAAACCGTCGGGCGGCCTCCTGGAGGTCCGAGCGCTGGTGAGCTGCGGACCAGGGACTGGTAGCGTCGGGCACGAATTCGCCCGGGACGCGTAGCGCCTGGCCGTAGACAAGCTCGGCGGTGGATGCCTGGAGGTCCTCCTTGGGGGCCGTGCGGAGGCCCAAAAGGACCCACGGCAGCCGGTCGGCCCAACCGCCGTCTTGAAGTCCGGCCATGAGCGCGGCCTTCATGGAGCGGTGGAATCGCTCGCACAACCCGTTTGCTTGGGGGTGGTAGGCCGTAGTACGGTGGAGCTTGACCCCCAGGTTGCGGGCGACCGCGCCCCACAGCTCGGAGGTGAACTGTGGTCCGCTGTCTGACGAGATGTCCGCCGGTGCGCCGAAGCGGGCGACCCAGGTGGCGATGAAAGCCTGCGCCACGTCGGCGGTGGTGGTGGAGATGGGGGGAATGGCCTCCGGCCACCTGGTGGTCCTGTCCACCATGGTGAGCAGGTGTGTGAACCCCCGTGATGGGGGGAGGGGGCCCACCAGATCCACGTTGACATGGTCGAAACGTCGTTCGGGCACGGTGAAAGGTGCCAGCGGGGCCTGGGTGTGTCGGTGGACCTTGGCCCGTTGGCCGGCTGTGCAGGTGCTGGTCCAATCGCGGACGTCCCGACAAAGGCCGTGCCAGACGAATCGCGCCGACACCAGCTTCTGGGAAGCTTTCCGGCCCGGGTGGGAAAGGCCGTGGAGGGAGGCGAAGATGCGGCGTTGCCAGGTGACGGGCACGATGGGGCGAGGCTGGCCTTGGGAGACGTCGCAGAGCAGGACAGTGTCCGCGAAGTGGATGTCGGCCAGGCTGAGGCCCGTGTCCGCCGCCCGGAGGGCTTGCACCGTGGTGTCGGTGGTTTGGTCCGCCGCCATAAGCGCGAAGTCCACGCCCAGGTGGACCGCGTTCACGCTGGCCCGGGAAAGACAGTCGGCCATGGCGTTGTTTTTGCCGGCGACGTGCCGGATGTCCGTGGTAAACTCCGACATGGCGGAGAGGTGGCGCTGTTAACGGGCCGAGCACGGCTCCGTGACCTTGGCCATTGCGTAAACCAATGGCTTGTGGTCGACGAACGCCGTGAAAGGTCGGCCCTCCAGGAGGTGGCGGAAATGGCGGACGGCCAGGTGTAGACCGAGGAGCTCACGGTCAAACGTGCTGTATTTGAGCTCGTTCGGCCGGAGCTGCCGGCTGAAAAAAGCGAGTGGCTGCCAAACCCCGTTCACCCATTGCTCATGTACGGCACCCACCGCGTAGTCGGAGGCATCCGTGGTGAGGGCGATGGGAGCATTGAGCACCGGGTGAGCGAGCAGTGTTGCATCGGCGAGGGCCCGCTTTGAGCTTTGGAAGGCCGCGTCCATTGCTGCGGACCAGGCGATGTCGTGCTTGGCCGGCTTGCCTCGGAGGGCTTCGTAGAGGGGCCGCATGAGTTGAGCAGCGCGGGGCACGAATCGGTGATAAAAATTCACCATTCCCAGGAATTCCTGCAGGGTCTTTATGGTGCGGGGACGCGGGAACGTGGTGATGGCCTCGACCTTGGTTGGCAGCGGCACGGCCCCGTTCTTGGTGATGTGGTGGCCCAAAAAATCAACGGCCGTCGTGCCGAAGTGGCATTTGGCCGGGTTGACGATGAGGCCGTGCTCGCTGAGGCGCCCGAACAGTGTTCGGAGGTGGAGGAGGTGCTCGGCCCGGGACGTGCTGGCGACGAGGATGTCGTCCAGGTAAACGAAAAGGAACGGCAGGTCATGCAGCATGCCGTCCATCAAGCGCTGGAACGCCTGAGCTGCGTTCTTGAGACCAAACGGCATCCGTAAGAATTCGAATAAGCCGAACGGCGTGATGACTGCCATTTTAGGGACATCGGCCGCCCTGACAGGTACCTGGTGATATCCCCGTATGAGATCAATTTTCGAAAAAATGACCCGTCCTGCCAGACGGGCGGAGAAGTCTTGGATGTGCGGGATCGGATACCTGTCGGGGGTGGTAGCGTCGTTAAGGCGGCGGTAGTCGCCACATGGGCGCCAGCCGCCCCCTGGCTTTGGGACGATGTGTAGTGGCGAAGCCCACGCGCTATCGGAGCGACGCACGATGCCGAGGTGTTCTAACGCGTCGAACTCGGCTTTGGCCATGGCGAGCTTGGCTGGGTCGAGGCGGCGGGCTCTGGCGTAGACCGGTGGGCCCGTGGTTGGTATGTGGTGCTCGATCCCATGCCATACTGCGACAGCCGAAAACGTCGGCTGCATGAGGGCCGGGAACTCCGTGAGCAGGCGAGCAAACTCGTTCGCCGCCGGGAGGGCGTATGCCAGCTTGGTCGGCGTGGAGCTGCTCAATGTGCATACCAGGGAGCTGAAGGTTTCGGTGTTGATTAAACGACGCCGTTGGACGTCCACCAGCAGTCCGTGTGCGCAGAGGAAGTCGGCGCCTAGCAGAGCCATGGGCACGTTTGCGGTTACAAACGTCCAAGCAAAACGTTGGCCGCCGAAGCAGAGGGTGATGTTGCGCGGGCCGAAGGTGCGGATGGCCGATCCGTTGGCCGCAACCAAGGAGGGGCCGCAAACCGCGGACTGCCTGTCCTGGTCAGAGGCGGGTATGATGCTCAGTTTGGCGCCGGTGTCGCACAGGAAGCGCCGTCCGGACGCTTTATCCGTGATGAACAGTAAGTTGCCCGTGTGGCCGGCGCTCATGGCTGGTAATGAACGCCGGCCCGGCCGTTTCCCGGCCTGCCGAAGGTGCATGGTGGTCGGCATGTCCGGGCCTTCTGTCCGAACCTGGCATGATAGTAACACCACGCTTGGTCAGGTGGAGGCCCCGGTCGTCGTGCTGGAGGTGGTCGGCTCGGTGTAGCGGCCGCCAATTGCGTCGGCAGTTCGGTCGTCGACCGTGCCGGGTGCTCGGGCGCCATGGGTGTTGCGTCGGACGGCGGTGGGTCCCAGGTCGCTGCTGCGATGCGCTGGCCTGCGGCGGAGATCTTGTCGGCTTCCCTGGCAAGGGCACGGGGATCCGTGATCGTCGTGCTTGCCAGGGCGAGGCGTACCGGGCTAGGCAGCTGACGGAGGAACAGCTCCCGGAACAGGAATGCCGGAGAGTGCTTGCCGAGCAGCGAAAGCATGTAGTCCATTCGCTCAGAAGGGCTCGTGTCGCCGAGCTCGGGCAGGTCTAGCAGGCGCCGTGCGCGTTCCGCCGATGGGAGGGCGAAAGCGTCGAGGAGGAGCTTTTTAATCGCGCCGTATTTGTCAGCGGCTGGCGGGCTCTCGAGGAGGCTCAGGGCGCGGGCTGCGGTGGCTGAACCGAGCGCTGCTACCACATGGTGGAAGCGGGTGTCGCCGGCCGTGATGCCTCGCAGGGCGAACAGGGAGTCCGCCTGTGCGAACCAATCCGCCGCGTGAGCCTCCCAGAAGGTAGGCAGTTTAAGGGCCACTGCCGTGTCCATGTCGGTAGGTCACCAATGAAGGAGCTCGGGCTCCCACGTCGATCGGAAGAATGGACGCTACAAAAAGCTGGAATTCGTCCGAGTTGCTTTATTCAAACAAAACACTCAGGTACTCTGAAAAGCCCGTTTATCGGGCAGCAATATATATACACACATTATCCCGGAGCGTTTGCCCAGGAAAGGTGAGAGGGGGCGTGGCCGAGCATCCTGGCTGCGGCCTGGCAAGTTGAGGGCGAGCCTGCCCGGGCGTTCTGGACGAGCCCGGCATGGTGATCGCTCCGCGTCCTTGATAGGTGCAAGGCGATTGTGAAAACCCAGCGGTAGCCGCTACATCCCCAACCATTTATCAACATACATGGTCCGATTTTGTTCAAACTTGGCACAAAGACAATACATTAGATTAGAGTATACATATTCAGAAGATTTTGTTTTGTCATCCGACCAAAGGTGGCTGACTGACAATTACGAAATTACGACGGGATGCTAATTATTAAAAGCACGGGAGCTATGACATTTCATGTGTTTTTCTTCTTGTTTATTATCATTGCAATTTATGTTTGAACAATTGTTTTATTTTACAATCCCACCCTCCCTCGCGCCCCCCCCCCCACCTCCCAACCTAGAATCATGGACTTTAGATTTTCATCATCTTCATGATATCTTAATTTTGGTTCTGCTGCCTGGAGCAATTGTAAAACGACTGTATCTGTTCACGCAATGCAGCGATGAAGCTTAAATTTGAGTTGGTAATCAATTGAATGTTTCGCAGCTTTATCATCATGTACCATGCTCTATATGGAGCATCAGTTTTCTGCCGAAGAGGTTTTCCTTGGAAAGGGTTACAATTATGGATGTGTCTTGTAAAACGACATCCAACACAAGGTGGGAATTTGTAATTTGGCCTGGGTGGTTGAGATAGCTCACGTACTTATCACGAAAGACACTGGGATCACATCCACCAACTAGTGCCATCAGACAGGACACCCTTTTTAATGTCCATTGATGATTCACCCTGTCTGCGAAACATCAGAATGACAGTTTATAGCCAGCCCGAGATTCCAAACCACACTAGACACAGCTTTATATCAATTCTAATCGTATTACATCTGGACATGAATGTTCATGGAAAGCGACGTTAAAATACAATGTACCCTAATTGAGGAGAGACAAAAAGGCCAATAATGATTTCAAGACAATTCGAATATGGAGAGTGAAAAAACAACATTTGGAACTACAAAAGAGGCTAATAAGGAATAGTATGGCCTGCTCCGACAATGACAGCATAACATGGCAGGGTCCAGAGGAATTACTGCAGTTATTTAACAGCCATTTTCTATCTTGTTACCGTCTGTTTTGCAAAGTCACGTTTCTTCAAATCATCATTATTGTTGTTTAATTTAATTTAAAGAAACAACCAATTTAATTTTCACTCTTATTGGGTATTGTAATTGTGTGTCCGTGTCCGTGTCCGTGTCTGTGTCCATGTCCGTGTGTCCGGGCCGAAACTTTTTACCATTCGAGCTATTGTCATCAAATTTTCACCAAAGCTTTATTATGATAACTAGCATGACTCGGCGCTCTCTGCACGCCTCACCACACGTCGTTTCAGAGGGATAGGCATCTTTGACCATTTCGGTGTCATTTGGGTCTTTTGGGTCTTCAGGGCCATTTGGGTCTTCAGGGTCTTTTGGATCTTCTGGGCCTTTAAGGGTATTTTGGGTCTTAAGTTTCCTGTGGGTCTTTAAGTGTCTTTGGGGTATTTTGGTTCTTTGGGGGTATTTAAGAGTATTTTGGGTCTTAAGGGTCATTGGGGTCTTCGGGGAGTATTGGGTCTTCTGGGTATTTGGGTCTTCGGGGTCTTCTGGGTCTTCTGGGTCTTTTGGGTCTTTTGGGTGTTCGGGGTGTTTTGGGTCTTCAGGGTGTTTTGGGTCTTCAGGGTGTTTTGGGTCTTTGGGGTGTTTTGGGTCTTCGGGGTGTTTTGGGTCTTCGGGGTGTTTTGGGTCTTCGGGGTGTTTTGGGTCTTCGGGGTGTTTTGGGTCTTCGGTGTGTTTTGGGTCTTCGGGGTGTTTTGGGACTTCGGGGTGTTTTGGGTCTTCGGGGTGTTTTGGGTCTTCGGGGTGTTTTGGGTCTTCGGGGTGTTTTGGGTCTTCGGGGTGTTTTGGGTCTTCGGGGTGTTTTGGGTCTTCGGGGTGTTTTGGGTCTTCGGGGTGTTTTGGGTCTTCGGGGTGTTTTGGGTCTTCGGGGTGTTTTGGGTCTTCGGGGTGTTTTGGGTCTTCGGGGTGTTTTGGGTCTTCGGGGTGTTTTGGGTCTTCGGGGTGTTTTGGGTCTTCGGGGTGTTTTGGGTCTTCGGGGTGTTTTGGGTCTTCGGGGTGTTTTGGGTCTTCGGGGTGTTTTGGGTCTTCGGGGTGTTTTGGGTCTTCGGGGTGTTTTGGGTCATGGGGTGTTTTGGGTGTTCGGGGTGTTTTGGGTCTTCGGGGTGTTTTGGGTCTTCGGGGTGTTTTGGGTCTTCGGGTGTTTTGGGTCTTTGGGGTGTTTTGGTGGTCTTAAGGGTCTTGGGAGAATTAAAGGGTCGTCAAAGGTCTGAGGGGTCTCAGCAGTCTAAACGTAATTAAGAGGGTTAATTAATAGGGTGTAATTTTATTTGAAGAAGAAGACGTTTTAGTCGCAGATCAACAAACATACAAACGACATAACCACATACGTTTGCTCTATTATAAGAATACTAGTGGGGTCACCCATGGGAATCCCACGGTCATGGACGTGTGTGACATTTGGACATCTTGATTTAGATGCTGCAGAAGAAATTTTACAAAATGGTTACTGGCAATTCATCAGATCGAGAAATGGTGCAATGAACACAATTTATTTATTTCACATAATATGTGACCCGTCACTCCTCTCCACCTGACACTCTCCTCTCTCCACCCTCATGCCTCTCCAATCCCACTCCTCCTCACACTCCTCTCCAATACCTCCTCACACTCCTCTCCAATCCCTCACACTCCTCTCCAATCCCTCACACTCCTCTCCAATCCCTCACACTCCTCTCCAATCCCTCACACTCCTCTCCAATCCCTCACACTCCGCTCCAATCCCTCACACTCCCCTCCAATCACTCCTCATTCTCCTCTCCAATTGCTCCTCACTCTTCTCTCCAATCGCTCCTCACTCTCCGCTCCAATCGGCCCTCACTCTCCAACACCTAGCTCATCGCTCTCCAACCCCTAGCTCATCGCTCTCCAACCCCTCGCTCCTCACTCTCCAACCCCTAGCTCCTCGCTCTCCAACCCCTCGCTCCTTGTTCTCCAACTCCTCGCTCTCCAACCCCTCGCTCCTTGTTCTCCAACCCCTCGCTCTTGAACCCCTCGCTCCTCGCTCTCCAACCCCTCGCTCCTCGCTCTCCAACCCCTCGCTCCTCGCTCTCCAACCCCTTGCTCCTCACTCTCCAACCCCTCGCCCCTCGCTCTCCAACCCCTCACTCCTCGCTCTCCAACCCCTCGCTCCTCTCCAATTTCTCGCTCCTTTCCAACCCCTAGCTCCTCACTCTCCAACCCCGAGCTCCTCACTCTCCAACCCCGAGCTCCTCACTCTCCAACCCCTAGCTCCTCACTCTCCAACCCCTAGCTCCTCACTCTCCAACTCCTCGCTCTCCAATTTCTCGCTCCTCTCCAACCCCTAGCTCCTCACACCCCAACCCCTCGCTCCTCGCTCTACAACCCCTAGCTCCTCGCTCTCCAACCCCTAACTCCTCGCTCTCCAACCCCTTGCTCCTCTCTCTCCAACCCCTCGCTCCTCGCTCTCCAAACCCGAGCTCCTCACTCTCCAACCCCTAGCTCCTCGCTCTCCAACCTCTAGCTCCTCGCTCTCCAACCCCTAGCTCCTCGCTCTCCAACCCCTAGCTCCTCGCTCTCCAACCCCTAGCTCCTCGCTCTCCAACCCCTAGCCCCTCGCTCTCCAACCCCTAGCTCCTCGCTCTCCAACCCCTAGCTCCTCGCTCTCCAACCCCTAGCTCCTCGCTCTCCAACCCCGAGATCCTCGTTCTCCAACCCCGAGATCCTCGCTCTCCAACCCCTCGCTCCTCGCTCTCCAAACCCTCGCTCCTCGCTCTCCAACCCCTCGTTCCTCGCTCTCCAACCCCTCGCTCCTCGCTCTCCAACCCCTCGCTACTCACTCTCCAACCCTTAGCTCCTCGGTCTCGAACCCCTCGTTGTCGCTCCTCACTCTCCAACCCCTCGCTCCCCACTCTCCAACCCCTCGTTCCTTGCTCTCCAACCCCTCACTCCTCACTCTCCAACCCCTCGCCCCTCACTCTCCAAATCCTTGCTCCTCACTCCTCTCCCGTCTCATTCATTTTGGAAATGGAAGTTTCCATGCAACGCATGAATTGTCACGATCCTCAAGAGGAAGTGTCTTGTAATCATCAAATGGCATTTAAATTACATTGTGAAAATTAATGATTTCAAATAAACCTATTTAAAGTGTATGCGCACATAACTAATAAAAAAAAAATGAAGAAATATCTCTCGGTAATTTCCTGAAACATATTTTAGTTTTTACTTCCGGATAATAATGTTGAATAAAATAAGAACGAAGATATATATGTCGTTTTGTGACGACTGTCATCAAAAGTAAAAGTAATATATCTTAATGGAAAAGAAAAAGCGAATTTTTTATATATGTCGACATTTTCCCCGACTGTTATTTTAGGCGGTGTATTTTCATGTATCATCGTGGCGCGATTTAAAAATATATATCTCTGCATTTTCCTGTGTGTGCGTGAATGTTCTCAATTATTTCTGACACCGAGTCTAAAACCATCGATAAAAATGAAATCAGATGGTGAATTCGAGATAAAATCGTGAGGGTGACTCTCAATGAATGGGCTTTATTTTACAGGCCTTTGAGAAATCATTTCGTTCTATAAACGGAAACTTTCATGGGATTCTCTTCCCGTTTTTTTCCAACCGAGTCTAAAACTATGTTAGCGACTTAAAAATGAAATGATATATCGAATTTGAGTTGAAATAAACCTGTGTGAGAGAGAAAGACAGCACGGGCCTAACTAAACAGGCCTCAAAGCGATTCGAGTTAATAAAATGGTGGATATTTGTTTACATGAAGCCTCTCCAAGAATGGGTGGAGCTACTCTGTAAACGGAGTAAGCTACATCCCCGGACAGACAGACAGACAGACAGACAGACAGACAGACAGACAGAATCACCTTCGCCTATTATAATATAGAAGATATCATAAGATACAGAGAAGGCAAATTAATAATTGTGTCAAAAGATCAGTGTCACATAATATTATCAATTTTCATTCAATTGACCTGATATTTCAATTTACCATATCGTTTTGTCATCAAATTTTCAACTGCTTTATTATGATATGGAGAAGGCAAATCAATAATTTGGTCAAAAGGTCAAAAGGTCAAAAGGTCAGCGTCACATAAAATCGTCAATGTTCATCCGATTGACCTGAAATTTTAAGAATTTGCATATTGGTTTATTGATTTGGTTCACCAATCAAAAGCTAGAAGCTGATTGTTTTTTTTTGTTTTTTTTAGATCAAAAGGTCAAAGGTCAAGGTTGGATAAAATTGTTTTAAAAAGAATTGGACCCATTAAAGATCCCCTAAAGCAAATGGCACTTTCAGCATAGCCTGCTCATTAAGTGTCCCATTCAAGGAGTGATCCATTGCAGACCTCTCAGCACAACTTGGATGTCGTCTGGTTTGCTTCCTGCACTTATTCTCTCATCAAATAACGTTGGGTAATGAAACAGAAGAAAACTTGTAAGTGTCTCCTTCATTTTTCTTTCTTTTTGCAGGTGTATGCTATGCAACAGCAGGTGGTCAAGATCCGAACCAAGCGTACCACTTTTCTAGAACCCACTGATCCTTTGTACAGCAGCCAGTGGTACCTGGTAAGGAAGTGCTACGCTTGGTAGTAGCAACCTGACTTTTTATATCCATCTTTATTGTACACTGCTCCTTTCCTATGCCCTCTCCAGGCGCTGCATAACATCATTGCCGGGCACCGAAGGGGGCCCGGCAATGACGCCTGCTGAAAGTGAGTACTCAGTTTTCACTCGGTTTCTTGTTTGTTTTTCTTCCTTGTTTGTTACTTGCAAGATCGAAGATTTTTCAAGTATATTGGTCGGTTGCGTTTGTTATTCTGTTTGTTTGTTTGTTACCGGCCTACAGGTCACAATTCTAAACCGATTGTCACAAAACTTCACCAATTTGTAGAGGTTGTCACAATTGTGAAGCCAATTGATTTTGAGGTCAAAGGTCATCTGGAGGTCAAATTTCTAAAATCGCAATTTTTAATCCAATTGACTTGAAAATTAAACATCATTTGTATATTGAGACACTAAATTGGGAAACCAACTGTTCTTGAGGTAAAAAGGTCAAAGGTGAACTCGAGGTCAAATTTCCAAAATCATAAATTTTCATCTGCCAAATCGTCAATTTTCATCCAATTGACTTGAAAATAGAACAGCATTTGCATAGTGCTTCACTAAATTAGGAAACTAACTATTTTTGAGGTCAAAGGTCAAATAAAGGTCAAATTTCCAAAATCATCCATTTTCATCTGAAAAACCGTCAATTTTCATCCAATTGACTTGAAAACAGACGAGCATTTGAATATTGCCTCACTGAATTGGGAAACTTACTATTTTTGAAGTCAAGAGGTCATAGGTCAACTCAAGGTCAAATTTCCAAAAGCATAATTTTCATCTGAAAAAACCCTGTCAATTTTCATCTGATTGAATTGAAAATTGAACAGCATTTGCACATTGAGTCACTAAATAGGGAAACCAACTATTTTTGAGGTGAAAAGGTCAAAGGTCAACTCTGAAATCAAACTTCCAAAATCATCAATTTTCATCTGAAAAATCATAAATTTTCATCCAATTGACTTGAAAATTTAACAGCATTTCCATAGTGCCTCGCTGAATTGGGAAACCAACTATTTTTGAGAGCAAAAGGTCAACTCAAGGTGAAACTTCTAAAATCATCCATTTTTATTTGAAAACTCGTCACTTTTCATCCTATTAACCCGAGGTTTCATCGAGATCATCAATTTTAATCTGGATGAAATGGACAATTTGATGGATCAATGACATTCTTTAGGGGGTGGGGGGGGGTGGATTTTGCAAGTATCGTGCTCTGCATGACGTCTTCTTGTTTGGTTGTTTGTTTGTCCAGGCGATATCTCAGCCATACTTTGAGCTAAGAAGCTGAAATTGTGGCACAATAGTGAGCAAGTGCTTTGGTGAAAACATTATTTTTTTGTTTTTTGATTAATCAATTGATTGATTAGCTATTTAATTATTATCGATTAATTAAGTACTTATTTATTTCCTTTCTCTTCTGGGCTTTATCTCAGGCACCTTTTGAGCGAGGAAGCTGATATTTGGACATGAAAATGACCAAGTGATTTGGCTGTAAAGGCTATTTTTGATTTATTGATTAATCAATCGAATCTTACTATAATTCACCAAATGTCCGTCCGTCTGTCTGTCTGTTCGAAGGTACCGTAAAAACTGCTGAACCGATCGCAACGATATTTTGTGTGGGTAATCCTGGGATCTCTAGGAGTAAAATAGGCTATTTAGTTTTCCCAATTTCAGCTTTAGTCTCCAGCATTCTCAGGTTTGGACTCCCGCATAACATTCGCGTTCGCATAACGTTCATTGTTCTCATTGTGACGATGTTGCTTTCTCGGGTGCCACGCGATCGGTGCAGCCGTTTGTATGGCACCCGGGAAAGCAACATGTCTCCATCGATCGCTAATAGATCGCTGTCTCCATCGATCTTGCCAAGGCCGTAACAGCTATCGGCTCAAAATCCTTTTAACTGTTGATTTGGTACAGTTACACGTATCGGGAATTTGGTACACATATCGGGAGTACATACGGCATAGCGATTGTGAACACGATTATCGATCACGATTCACAATCACGATCATCACGATCATCACGATCATCACGATCATAGTGTATCGATCATGATTTGAAACACGATGGAATAATATTTACCGACATGAACAGTAATGTGGCTTTTATTGAAATTCTAAAGATACTGTTTAGATTTTGATGATTTGCATGTGATATGATTCAACGGATGTTTATATGAATCGTTTAAAATAAAAAAGCCTTCAATTTCTGATATTTTACCTTTTCATTTGGGCCTCCCAATTGAAGCCTCGCCCGTAGGGCGGGTACCGTTGCTAGTAATTATTTAATTATTCGATTAATGCCTTGATTAATTTAAAAAAAAATTAGTTACAGATTTGGATGAAATGGTGGTGGTTTAGGTATTCTATTAGCCAATTGCTTAATTATTTAATTATTTAATGATTATTATTTATTTATTTTCATTATTAATCATTTGTTTATTTTCTTTCTCATCTGGGCAATATCTCGGGCACCTTTTGAGCTAGGAAGCTAATATTTGGACACGACAATGACCAAGTGATTTGACTGGAAAGGGTATTTTTGGTTTATTGATTAATTAATTAATCGATCAATTATTATTTATTGATTAGTCAATTTATTTATTTATTTTCAATTAATGGCTTATTTAATTAATTTTCAAAAAATTACAGCTTCAGATGAAGCACTGTTTGTTTCGGTATGCTATTAGTCAATTGATTAATAAAATATTTTATGATCACTATTTATTGATTTGAATTATGCAATTAATCAATCAATTATTTTGCACCTCTCCCTCCCAATACAGTCTCTATGAGCTGCACAGTGGTATTGCCGGGCACCTAAGGTGCCTTGGAATTGCGGCGCTGGAAGATATTTATTTATTTGGCATGGGGGCGGTGTACTTTGAATTATATGTACTTGTTTTCACTTCCTTTAAATTGAATGGCAGACACCTGGTAAAATCAGTCTGGTGTGTTCCATTTGGCTTTTGGACGTAGCTCTTTGCACCACTCTCCTGAACACTTGGCTTATTGACAGCCGATAGTGAGTTGTAAAATGTTTTTTAATCACTTTTTTTTTATTTACTTTTCCAGCTACAGTAATAAAATGAATGATCTGCATGTTACAGCAGATGGTTGTAGAGGTGTAGGTAGGGGGTTTGGGAGAAAGGGGAGGTGAACAGTGTTGAAACCCAAGTTGCGACATTCCTGGATTTCCCACCCTCATTAAGTCTATACTATAAAAGGTTCTGTGCCTGTGTGCTAGTTCCACCCGTTGGTTGGAAAGTTCGCCTGAATCCATTCACAATTTCTTAACTACGCCAACTTTTTTTTTTTTTTTGTATACAGAATCGAGGCTCGTGAAAGAGCTAACATTTATCACACACACAAATCAAACAGACAAACAAAGTATATAAAATGGAGAGCGGTAGACAAGATCGGGAGAGAAGGGGAAGCACATAAACACAACATTTGAGAGCAGGGACATCGGGAATGTGTGGGAGGGAGAGGGCTTGGGTGGAGGAGGCATGGGAAGGGGGGGGGGGGGGGGTGGGAGAAGTGTAAAACACAAGGACACCAAGGACTTCCAGGAAAGAAGTTGGTATTTCGAAAAAGTAGATTTGGGGTGAAATTAGTGGGGGTAGAAAAGATCAAGGTTTTGGATGTGGGAAGATAAGAGATGGTGGTGAACAGCTGTTTTAAAGACCTGGAGGGAGGAGTGGGATTGAAGAGAGTGAGGGAGTTTGTTCCAGAGGTGGGAGAAAAGAGGAATGAAGGAGTGAAGGTGAGCAGAGAGCCTAGATTTTGGCAGTTTAACCATAAGAGGGTTGCTGGCAGATCTTGTGCGACCTGGAGGAATATTTGGGGGCAGAGCCCAGAGAGAGCTGGGGGAGCAAGGCCGGGAGAAGAGTCGGTAGAAAACGGAAAGACTACCAACCTGCCTGCGGTGAGTAAGTGAAAGGCCCTCGGAGATAGCTTCATCGCGGGAGATTCCAATGATTCTGAATGCTTTGGTTTCAACAGCGTGAAGACGAGCTAGGTGTGAGGCAGGAGCACCAGCCCAGAGGGGAGAGCAGTATTCCATTGAGCTGCGGATGAAAGCCTTGTATGTGGTGAGGAGCTCAGGTGTGCCAAGGAAGGACTTCGCACGACGGAGGATGCCCAGTCGGCGACTGGCTTTGGAGGCCAGATTTGAAATGTGGTTTTCCCAGGAAAGATCATGGCAGATAGTGAGACCAAAAAGTTTGAGTGACAGAACTTCTTGGAGAGGATTATTCAGAAAGTGGATCGGAGGGTTGTCCAGTCGGTCTTTTTGGAGAGCCATCGTAAGAGTGTGAGATTTGTCAGGATTGAAAGACATGTTCCACTTGTTTGACCAGTGTTTGATTTTGTCCAGGTCTGCAGAGAGTGAGGAGGCTGCTGACTGCCGATCTGGGGGATGACGAATGGAGTGGCCGAGAGTGGAGTCATCAGCAAAGAGATAAAGTACTCCGTAATGGCCTTCTGTACTCCGTATAGGCCTTCTGTACTCCGTATAGGCCTGAGATTCCATAGGCCTTTTTTGTAAGGCCCATATTTTCTGACTCTCTCCTGGCTTTATCTCAGCTCTCATTCAATATCTAATTTCATTTTTAATCATGGCTAAGATGGGTTAAGACTTGCAAAAAACGGAAAGAAGATCGGACAAACATTGATGCTTTAAATGGAAAAACACAATTTAATGGCTGTTTCTGATCAGGTGTGATGCGTGGAGGGGGAGAGGATGGGAGAGCAGGGGGAGGTGGAGGTGAGGGTTGGGGGACAGGAGAGTGGGGGAAGCGTATGGGGGTTGGTGAGGAGAGAAGAGGGAGAAGGGAGGTGAGGGATGGGGGACAGGAGAGTGAAGGAAGAGTAGGTAGGGGTTTTGGCAGGGGGGGGGGGGGCAATCACCCTATGTCTAATGTGTATCCTTCGAAAGTGCCTCTTAAAAACAGATCTGTAACTACTTCTTTTTTTTAAATATTGGCTTTGAGGGTTTGTGAGCCATTTTTCTTTTGTCTTTTTGTAATTTCCTTGTGCATTAAGGGACCTGATCAAAGAAGCCACATGGAGCGTCACCTCAATGTTCCTTCTGCCTGGGATCAAGGATACACGGGCCATGGTGTCGTCGTTTCCATCTTGGATGATGGAATTGAGAAAGCTCATCCAGACTTGGCGCCCAACTATGTATGTGTCTTCATCTCTCGCCCTCTCTCTCTTTATTACCCTTTCATTGTCTGTCTGTATTTTTGATTTGATTTGATTTGATTTGTGATTTCTTAACTTTGGCTGGACTTGTTCTTTTCACAATTTATACATTCATTCATCTTTCATTCTTGCATTCTGATTCTTTCTTATTTCTCTCTCATCTTATTTATGTAGCAAAAGGTTCCCACCACTCCTTTAACTTGTTGGATCATCGGCATCTGGACATTCCCGATTCCTATTCTTGATCTCTTCTTATCTCTTGACTTTCCGCTCCAGCTCGCCTGCACTTTTCACATTTACCCCGTTTGTCAGCTTTTCCTGTCGGCTCGTATGTCCTTTGTGTGTATATCCCCTCTGTTCCTGCGTCATGTCTGTATGTCCCTACATATTATGTTTTCTTTCTGTTTGTTCCTTGTCCAATTTCTCCCTCCTGGTCTGCCAGTTACCATATGTTCCATTGTTGATGTGTTGGCATCTCACCCTCACTCTTCCATCAGCCTCAATCTCTGTTAAAAAAAAATTAAATAAATAGTAAATGTGTGTTTTACTGCCCTGTTAATGCAAGGTGCTTCCTGATTTTATATCCAGCTTCTGATTTGGTTTTCATCTGGTCTTGGTTGAACGAGTTTGTTTTTACAAAGAGGTTATAGAGAAATGGTTTCCCAATTCTGACCAGAGAATGCTCCTTGATCTCTGTTTGTGACGTAGAAAATCATTTACAGTGAAGTTGCACTAGGATGAAGAATCTGCGCATAGATGCAGATACAAGCGGCCAGGATGGGATGAAGGTGCCCTCCGGGATGTGCAGGGATGAAAGGGGAAACTGTGAAAGCCAGCCGGCAGAGGACTGTGCAGGCAACATCAAAGCAAATGTTCCACAGATTGTGAGGCATTTCCTTTGCCCCTGTTACAGACTCTCGGTATTACATGGCAGTTTGTCGTCTCCTACCGCAGAGGCTTTAGAGCACATTCTGTGGCATTTTCACAATAGAAAAATAAATTACAAATCCCCAAAGATTGCTCCAACTGCGCAACAGGTCGTGGAAAAGCAGCTTGCCATGCTTCAATTGTTTGTAATGGACGAGAGTCGCTGCTCCCACCTCTCTCACAACGGTTTTTTTTCTTGCCGAATGCAAGGATACAGTGAATTGGACTACAGGTGAAGGTTTTCAGTGCATTATTTGTTTTATATGTCATGAAACTTGGTGTCAGTGGATCGTTTGCTGATCCAACTCGGTAGTTTGCTGATGCAACAGGCAGTGTTTACAGGACAGCAGATGTAGACAATCCAGACATTCCACCATGAGAACCTTGATACGTACTTTGATTTGTTGTCCAATTTTTTTTTTTTACTTGTGGTTGCAGCTGCAGGGGAAGGTTCTTTCTCCTCTCTCTTTCAATTCTGTGTGATCAAAGCAATGGTCGTTTTCACATCCGTGGTAATCCGCTTGGGCACACGGGGTGCGTCTGAGCTTCACACACTTTCATTTTTATTGGCTTGACAGCAACCTCTTATATTTCTGAGAAAATGTGCACAAGCAACCTCATTGGGATGAAATATGAAGATGTATATGTATGACCTGGACGTTTACAAGATTTTACCTGAGTGACTTTTGATTGTCTGACGTCATAACATCAAAGTCCAAAGATACTTTGAATGGCCTTAAGTTTATGTCTGCAACGCCTTGTGTTCTGCGGTCATTTTATGTCGGGTTGTACACAGTATCTACTGGTAACCTTGTAAATCAGTAGACACTGTGGTTGGTAGTGGTTTACATAACTCTGATGTTGGTGCATGAGTTGTGCATTTTTCAAAAACAATGCATTTTGTCAACTGATAAGAGCTATGTATGTACCGTCATGAGAAGCAAGGTGCTTGTTCTTGGGTTTTTTTTTTTTGGTTTTTTTTTGCTTGGTGTTGGCTTCGCGGTTAGGGTGCCGGCTTGGGATCCTAGGATCCTGGGTTCGAATCCCGGTCGGTCGCCGAATTAACGCCGGGGGGTTGACTCAGCCTGTCATCCTTCTGAGGTCGGCAAATTGAGTACCAGTTCACTGGTAATTCCCTGTGTGTCGCAAGAGGCGACTAACGGTTGGTGGCAGGAAGGGCATTCGGCCATAAAGCATTGCTTTAAAAAGGGGACCACGGTGCCCGAAAAAGGCCAACCCCTGCTCTGCGGGGAAAAATGGCCTCTAAAGGTGGTTCTTCTTTTTCTTTCACCTTTCTGCCACACAGGCCGGCACTATGAACCTTCCCAGATCAGAGTATGCCATTGTTTTGTTGTTGGCCTGACATTGCCATCAGCATCCGGTAAGGTAGCTCCCGTGTACCATTTCGTGCATTGCTCTGTATCGCTTGCGAAAAAGGTCACGTCTGTTGCTCATTATGTGGTTTTCTGTAATGGCACGATTACGCAGCCATCTTTTGGTAATCGGAGGTTGTTGTTTGTGCGTTTCGGCTTGGGCCGCAGCTCCAAAGAGGTACACTTGCTGCATCCACCTTGTTTGCTCTCTCTTTTAAGGTGGATGGCTGGGGAGATTAATTATTTCACCTATGACTTTGAAATGTATAGTGTGTATATGAGTGTATATACAAGCGCTTGCCATATATAGATATGAATTCGTATACAATATGGAAATATTTATCGTGACCTTTCAAAATAGTTGCAAAAAGGTAATCAAAATTGCAGCTCGTTCGGTGTATCCCGAGGCTCATGACTCTTGTCATGAAGAAACGTTCGCAGGAAGCCGTTGGAACTCAAATGTTCTCCAGAAAGTTGCACTGTCAATATCCACAAGAGCTCATAGATTGGTCGATCAACTAACCAACGTTACCCAGCTCATGTAGAAGCTACTCTCCTTTATCCTCTCAACAGTCGATTTATTCCTCGTCAAATTACTGATGTGATGCACTTTGTCGATGCTTTCCTTCGTTAAGGCAACTGCAGCAAATTGACTTCTTTTTGTCAGTCTTTGAAAGTGAATTTATCATGCTAAGCAAAGCTAAAGATGTCCCAAATATATATATATATTTTGCTGAAAACCCCTGTTTCCAAATTCTCTCAAGCTTATCCCAGTGGTTGCACATTTCACCATCTATGGATTGGAAGAAGTCGTTTTGTGTCCTTGGGAAATGTAACTAAGAGTGGGGCCTAATGGAATCCTTTTTTGCAGTTTTAGTTCAGGTCAAATCATTGCCTTTCTTCCCATCCTTGATTTTTCTCATTGTCCTTTTGTATTACCTCCACCACAAAAGGTGGGTGGAGGTTGTTTCATCCCTGTCTGTTTGTCTGCCTTTTTTTTTGTCTGTGAACATGATATCTCAAAAAGTTGTGGATGGATTTGGATGAAACGTGTTGGACAGGTTGGGTGTGTGACAAGGACGAAATTATTTGATTTTTGTAAAGATCCAAATCTGGATCTGGATCCGAGAATTTTTAAGCGATTCTTCACCATTGAGTGATAAGGCTAAAACCGGTATATAGAACAATATTTCCAAAGGTTATGGATGGATTCAGACGGAACTTAGTGGACAGGTTGGATGTGTGATAAAGAAGAATTGATTCCATTTTGGTAAAGATCCGAATCCGGATACGAGAATTAAAAAATAAATTCAGTGATTCTTCACCATTGAGAAATTGAGCCAAAATGATATATAGCACGATATTTCAAAACGTTGTGAACGAGTTATGACACAACTTGGTGGACGAGTTGGTTAGGTGACCAGAACAAGCCGATTTGATTCTGGTCCAGATCAAGATCCAGATCCGGCCTATCAGTAGGATACAAAAGGTAAAATGTTCAGCTTGGCGAAGGTATGCACTCTACCGCGTGCTGTTCTAGTTTCTGCTGTGCCTGAGGATCATTAACAAGCTTGTACATGTATTATATTTATACGAGCGGGGTCACCCGTGGGAATCCCACGGGCATGGATGTGTGTGACATTTCGACATATTGAGTTAGATGCTGCACCTGCACATTGAGTTATATAAAATGGTTACTGGCAATTGATCACATCCACAAATGATGTAATCCACACAATTTATGTACTTTACATAACGTTAATAGGAATACATGCCTGTGTAGATGGGAAATAGTTTGTTTGAAATAAATCACAAATATCAGAAGAAAGTTTTTAAAATTTAGAACTATTCTCACTCGGAGTTAAACATCACCGTAATATTATGCGGTTGCTTCAACGTTTTCGGTGAATTATATGTCATCATTGTGAGATTTTTTTGGAATTTTTTTTTGAAATGAGATTTTTATATTTAAAAAAAATGGCAAAAAAGCATCAGAACAGCTGTGAAACAGCATCAAAACAGCAGTGAAAAAGCATCAAAACACTATCAAAACAACAGTGGAAAGCGTCAAAACAGCAGTGAAAAAGCATCAAAACACTATCAAAACAACAGTGGAAAGCGTCAAAACAGCAGTGAAAAAGCATCAAAACAGCAGTGAAAAAGCATCAAAACAGCAGTGAAAAAGCATCAAAACAGCAGTGAAAAAGCATCAAAACAGCAGTGAAAAGGCATCAGAACAGCAGTGAAAAAACAGCAGTGAAAAAGCATCAAAACAGCAGTGAAAAAGCATCAAAACAGCAGTAAAAAGCATCAAAACAGCAACAATGGTCCGGTGATTTTTCAATCACCGCAACTAAATGTGTTGGAGTAATTAACTATTTTCCTTCGTGCCCTCCTTTTGTTGCCTGAATGGTGTCACTGCAAGACCTCCGGGTAAACAACATTACGGGTGAAGATTCCACTGTGGCCATCAATTTTTCCCTGTTAGCCATTACTGACTACCTTTACCTTGACATCCTCAAATCGTTTAGCACGCGACAATGCAACATATAATTGGCCATGGCTGAAGACGGGTTCTGGTAAGTAAATCCCAACTTTGTGTAATGTTTGACCTTGACTCTTGTTTATTGAGAAAGAGAATGCCACACGAACTGGAAATTGATGGCGTTTGAGTACGAATGGTAGTGTTGTATCGGAAGGTGCAATACTAATCCTGGGTATAAATGTGCGTGTTCCTTTGTGACTGCCAGAAATTATTTCTCCATCTATTATGTTTGGTAACAATCTTTTAACAACCAATCTTGCACCATTGCACAGTCCCTGTTTCGGATCAAAGTTACGGAGTAACATGATGACAGCACCATCTTTGAGACAAAGTTTGTGCAATGGCATTCCAGAAGGAGTTAATTGATTTAGGAATTCCATGGGATAATTTAGTGCCTCTTCAGGGTCATCACAGACAATGGAATCAGCGCTGAAGTACGTCTTTTCTTCCCCAGGAAATGCATCCAGTATCTCATCATTGATCACAAATGTGGATTCATTCTTTGGACACAACACGGCTCGTTGTGCCAGCGCATCATAGTTTGAATGGATTTCGTTCAAATTACCGAAAACAGCCTCTGCTAAAGAAATGTTGTCTTCTACACAGATACGATCAGGCAGTCGTATTAAAGCTGAGTCAGGAATTGTTTCCACAGTCCCATTTCCAACCGACAGTAACCATTTTGAGAATTATTCGTCATCATTAGCTCTCATGTTTGATGTTAAGTTCAGCTGTTTGAACTTTGGCCACAACTTGCTACGCTTGATGCATGTGGCGATGATTGCTGCAGGTGCAGCGCGAGGTACAACGGACAAAACCTGCCTGAAGTCCCCACCAAGAAGTAAGACCTTTCCACCAAAAGGAATGTTGTTGCTGGTTACATCCCGGAGACATCGATCAACAGCCGCTAAAGCATATGCTGGAGCCATAGGTGCTTCATCCCAAATGAATAGGTTGGCCTTCCTAGAGCATCTGCATCTTTACTCGTAGGTGATATGTTGCATGTGGAGTTTTCCAAAATGGGCACTGGCAATTTAAATCGATGGTGCGATGTACGGCCCCCTGCTAGCAATGTTGCTGCAATGCCCGAGTACGCCATTGGAAGAACCAAACGACACTGGCCTCGCAAGATGTGCAGAAGCGTATTATAGAGAAAGGTCTTGCCACTTCCGCTCGGTCCATCAACGAAAAACAACCGGTTGCCTGTGTACTGGTCCCTACAATGAACGGCCTGTAGGGCCTCATCTACAATTTGGATTTGGTCATCATTTAGTAGTTGTCTGTTGTTTTCACCTTTTTCATGTTCATCTCCCGGTACATACTGATAATCATCGCTCGAAAGATCTTCAACAGTGTCTGGAGGTACTGTTAACTGAAATGTTTCCAAGGTCTGTCCATGTCTCAGGAGGAAGGACTGTATTTCTCGCAATGCCATGAAAATACTCTGTTCCAAGATATGGCCGCTGTGCACAAAATCTTCGCAAAGGTCGTTTTTATATTTTTGCCACAGTGCCGACATATCTGTTGGTGTGCAGAATATGCATAGGGTTGCAAAAAGAGATCTCAATTGTTGTGGCATGGCAAAGATAACTCCATCAGCTAAGGACCTGTCCCATTCTGTATCATCTTCTGTTAAATGTAATTTCCTGGCTGCATCCTTGTATGTTTCACAAACTGCTCCATCTACGGTTCTGAGATCTTCAAATGATGTTTTACCAGGGCAGTGCAGCAGGAGTACACGAAGATGAAAGCGCTCAATGTCCATAGGGCTTGCCGAAACCATGCGTCCGATAACCTTGTTGCCGCCCCTGCATCGAAGTTTCCATGTCTTTCGTCCATCTTCAAATACGTAATATTTTGGAATGTCATGGTACAGATAACTTCGTGCCTCAGGGTCTCTCTGGTTTAACTGAAACCAAGCTGTAAATGCTGTACCCCTATGTCGTACAATGGCTTCTTCCTCGTTACCATCCCTGAACACAACAGTCTGCAATTCAGGTAAGTGTACCGCAAGTCTGGTGATGGAATGGGACTGTTTGTGCATTTCAAATTCCATCAATCTCCATGCTGCCTCTGGGGCACTGACATATCTGCAGTCCAAATAGGTCTTTATTTCGTCCACCTCCACTCTCCCGTGCTCTCGAATTTCGATGCCGGCACAGTCATGTCCCTTGTACACATATTTAAATAAGTACTTTATACTCTTTATGCTTGCGCAAACCTCAATGTTGATGTGTGCTCTGTACTTCTTCAGTAAATAAGCATTGAATGGGACCATAAATTGTCAATCAACATCGGTTCCATGAACGGTTATGGTGGGTCCATTTGGGGGACGCTTGTAAAGGGCATAGCCATCTATGCTCGCAAGTGTCTCTGCAGCATATGCTTTTGGAAAGCCTTTACTGCACACTCCATCTTTCACACAAATTGAATGGCGATTTAAAGTGCCACACGGACCATGTATCATGTGAGACTTCACCAAGGAATGGATCTCTGGTGACTCATTTGAATTAGGAATTTGTGCGGAAACAATTCTGTCAATGTCTTCGGCGGTACAAATTTTATCCTCTTGGCACAGCATGAGTAATATGTGGGCATGCGGTAGGCCACGCTTCTGATACTCGACGACGTAGAGAAATGCACGTACTTTGCCCAACACGTGCTTCTTCGTTATATCGTCGATTAACTCTTTTAATTTCAGATGAAACACGCGTGCCACTAAATCTGGTCTGCCTTCAGCTCGTTGGTGTTGTCCGATATTTTCTTGTATCTCTGTCCATTTTGGATTACACGTGAACGTGATGAAAAGATCTGGTTTTCCGAATTTGCGAACAATGGCCATAGCATCTTGGTAGTTCTGCTGCATAGCTCTTGGACTCCCTGCAAATCTCGATGGCAAAATGACGATACGACCGACAGGACGTTGGTTATCAGCAGCAACGTTCTGGACATGGTCCAGTAGTCCTCTGTATTCCATGGCTCTAAGGGTTTCCTGATTTTGTTTGAAGTATTGCAGTCGATTTGCTTCTGCCTTGCAATATCCGTCGACAACATACTGCTGGAACAATTTCCCCGAAGAATGGATAGTGCTGAATTCATTTCGAATAGCCAGTCCGTAGGCATATAATTCACGATGAGTTACCTTGTTTCGAACCGCAGTCTGTCGCTGGTGAGGCATGTTTATCATCCATCCAGGCTCGCCATGTGGAAAGAGAATGGGATATGTCATGGGATCAATGTGAGAGGAAAGTGGAGAGAGATTGTGTAAGCCCTGGTCATGCAAATGAACCTGGAAATCCCTGTTTGCAGGTGGTTCACCATCTTGTCCACTAACGAAGACAGCAGCAATTTCATCAGCAGTTGGTATGTTGTAACGTCTTTGGTCGTCTGCACACAGTCGACGAAAATGCATTTCCAAGGTAGAAGGGAGGCGATCTTCAAGGACAGCTTTCCTGATTTCTTCCTGTTCACGCTCGAACATAGTCTTGTAACATGTGACATAAGGATTAACGTCAGATAGTATGTTGTGCAGTTCTGCCATCAATTCTTGCAAACATCTGTGATTCTCAGGTCGATTCATACGTTCCTTTGTAGCTTGAGCTGTATCCAAAATAAATAATTGTGCAAATTGTGCTTGTTCATGTACATGTGATGGATGTAATGGACCACAGCGATGGTAAATTTGACCGTGGATTTTGAAACAGTATGGTCCATTTCCTGGAGGAGATGAGATCTGAGCACCCATTGATGCAAAAGCTAATGCCGAATTGTAATTCGTCTCGGAAGTTGTCTCGGAAGTTGCGACATTTTCCATCGTCACCCTGATAAAGTTGTTGCAGTCGAGCAGGTACGGCAAATAGTGGAGGCAATTTAACTTTTCCCTTGGAACAACACAGTGTAAATCCATCCCCTTGTCCTGTTGATTCATTTGTGAAATGGTGTGCAGAACAGTACACACATGGTGACGTCAATGGACCGCAATTATGCTCTTGAACAATATTATCGGATACTTTGGCCGGATTCATTATGGCTGCGGTTGTATATGTTTGCTGAGCACTCCAACGTCTTTGTTGCTCAGCATGCCATGCGGGTCTGTGTTGGCGTTCATCGACGGTCTCGTTCTCCCTCCTCATCGTTGTTGCAGCAGCATCCTGTGCGAGTCTGTGTTCACGTTCGTCGAGGGTCTCGTTCTCCCTCCTCATCGTTGTTGCAGCAGCATCCTGTGCGAGTCTATGTTCACGTTCCTCAACTGTCTCGTTCTCCTGTCTCATTCGTTTTGTTGCTGCAACCTGTTCAAGTCTGCATTGACGTTCGTCGACGGACTCGTTCTCCCGTCTCATTCGTTTTCTTGCTGCATCCTGTTCAAGTCTGCATTGATGTTCGACTACGGACTCGTTCGCCCTTCTCATTCGTTTTCTTGCTGCATCCTGTTCAAGTCTGCGTTCTTCATCGACTGTGCCATTCATTTTGGAAATGGAAGTTTCCACGCAACGCATGAATTGTCACGATGGTCAAGAGGAAGTGTCTCGTCATCATCAAATGACAAATAAATTACATTGTGAAAATTAAAGATTTCAAATAAACCTATTTAAAGTGTATGCGCAAATAACTAATAAATAAAAAAACGAAGAAATATCTCTCGGTAATTTCCTGAACCAAATTTTACTTCTGGCTAATAATGTTGAATGAAATAAAAACGAAGAAATATATGTCGTTTTGTGACGACTGTCATCAAAAGTAAAAGTAATATATCTTAACGGAAAAGAAAAAGCGAATTTTTTTATATATGTCGACTGTTATTTTAGGCGGTGTATTTTCATTTATCATCATGGCGCGATTTAAAAAAATATATCTCTGCATTTTCCTCTCCAATACCTCCTCACACTTTACACACACAGCGGCCCATGTTTACATATATATACACACACACACACATACACACACACACACACACACACACACACACACACACACACACACACACACACACACACACACACGTACAGACACATATACACATATGTATACACAGTATCCACATATACACATATGTGCACATTATACACATATATATATACATCTACACACACACACACACACACACACACACACACACACACACACACACACACACACACACACACACACACACACACACGTACACATGTCCCACACGTATATATCTCACATGTATATACATGTTTAAAGTGTACGTGCCCTCCCCCGCCCGGCAACGCTGGGTACTTCTGCTGGTAACTAATAAAATAAAAACGAAGAAATATCTCTCGGTAATTTCATGAAACTCGGTGGAATTGGATGAAATTCGCTCGGTGAATTCACTCGGTTTATTCGGTTCGGCTCGGTTCACTCGGTTTAAAGAAAAAGCGATAATGTCGACATGTTGCGGTCTGTGTCATGTTGGGCGGTGTATGATACAGTTGGGCGGTTTTTGGCGGTTGGGCGGTGGGCGGTGATATGGTGTATTTAAAAAAATATATCTCTGCATTTTCCCGCGTTGCTGACCTAAACCATCTAAAAGTCTAAAACCATCAATAAAAATGAAACTCAGATGGTGAGTTAGATTGGAGATAAAGGCGTGCGAGAGACTCAAGAAGGCGTTGAAGTTACAGGCATTTGAGATTTCATTTCGTTCTATAAACGGAAACTTTCATCGGATTTTCTTCCCGTTTTTTTTCAACCGAGTCTAAAACTATGTTAGCGACTGCGAAAAATGAAATGATATATCGAATTAGAATTGAAATAAATCTGTGTGAGAGAGAAAGACAGCACGGGCCTAACTAAACAGGCCTCAAAGCTATTCGAGAAGGAGGAGTGAGTGGAGCTACTCTGCAAACCGAGTAAGCCACACCCCCGGACAGACGTCCAACAGACAGAATCACCGTAGCCTATTATAATATAGATTATATATGATGAACAAAGATGTTAATATATCTACACATTTACACAACACTTGGGAAAAAAAATATTTAACTTCTGGCCTGTTCACATAAAAATAGTGAGTCATTGTGCAATTCATGAAAGAACTGGGAAGTGGCCGTGTACTGTGTGCAGGAAGGGTGTCGGAGTGAACTCCATTCAATGTACAATGTGCGCCGAGTGGGTTCATCAAAAATGTAGTGGTCTGAGAGGGTCATTAACCAGTGTGGCAGCTACATTCAAATGTAAGGTGTGCACAGAGGGAGCTGCAGATGGAGGAAATGTTGAGTTGGATCTTGGAGACGGCATGAAGCTGGAAGGTGTGAAAACATTTTGCTACCGAGGAGACATGCTGAATGGAGAAGGTGGATCAGACTCGGCAACGGTTGCTCGAGTGAGATGTGCATGGAAGAAGTTTTCAGGAACTGAGTGGTGTGCTGATGAGGAGGGGAGTGTCGTTGAAGCTGAAGGGAAAGGTGTATGCTGCATGTGTGAGAAGTGTTATGATTTATGGGAGCGAGACATGGGTAATGAACGTAGAGCAGCAACGAAGGCTGGAAAGGGTGGAAATGCGAATGGTTCGGTGGATGTGCGGAGTATCGTTGAGAGAGAGAGGAAGACAAATGATGAATTGCGAAAGATGATGGGAATAGAGCCTGTGATTGATGCTGTGAAGAGAAACAGGTTGAGATGGTTTGGTCATGTGTTGAGGAAGGTTGAAAGTGACTGGTTGAGAAGAGTGATGGAAATGAATGTAGAAGGAAGTAGAGGACGGGGAAGACCGAGAAAGACTTGGCTAAAGGTGGTGGAAGAAGAAATGCGGGCAAGGGGGTTAACAAGGAGAGATGCAGAAAATATGGCAAAATGGAGAAGATTGTCATGCGGGCCGCAAGGCTAACCCCTGCTCTTGCAGGGAAAATGGCCTTAAAATGCCTGTTGTTTTTTTGTGTATTGTACAATTCATTTTAATATTTCATTTTAGTACATGTTGTTGCTTGTCTATTATTTGTTTGGTCATATCCCTTGATTCTCCAACAGAATGGTGCAGAGGTAGTGCACATACCTTTGAGCCATCTAGTCTGGGTTCGACTTCCAACCTGACTATAAACTGTTGGGATTGTTGCTTCGCAGGCAAAGCGTTGCCTCATAAAGTGTACCGTCCCTCGGAATAGCATTAAGTCGGTTTTCCCATGTGCTGGCATGAGCTGGTGAACGTCAGATATCCCATGGTGTCTTTTAGAAAGATCGGATGACTTATTGCCAGCACCCTGAATACTCCCTGCCCTGACTACAAGTTCAAAGGCAAAGTCAACCATCCAGTGTTATTTATGTGATGGAGTTGCTTTGGAAATATTGAACCTGCCTCGGGCAGAGCACCACAAAGAGATGCATTTCTCACCTTCGGCTTTCTATTGCTCATAGGATAATCAATCACACTTCAGTAAAATGTGCTTCTGTTCTGTGGACTGAATCTCCAGCTCCTTATTTGTCACTTTTAGTTTTTCGACCAAAGCGCTGACTTTGTTGCTGAAACTGGAGCAACGCCTTCATTTATCCGACCGTAAGATGGTTGCACCGTCTTCCATATAACTTTAGTTTCCAGCACAGTTTTTTTTTTTTTTTTTTTTTTTTTTTTTTTTGTATACAAGATCGAGGCTCGTGAAAGAGCGAACATTAATCACACAGAAAGACAAACCGACACATAAAACATATAACATAGGGAGCGGTAGACAAGATGGGGAGAGAGGGGGAAGGACACAAACACAACATTTGAGAGCAGGGACCGAGAGACATGGAGACATCGAGAGATCTGAGAGAGGGCGAGGGCTTTGGGGGGGGGGGGGGCGTGGGGAGGGGGCGGTGGGAGAGGTATAAAACATATGGACACTGCCAGGACTTCCAGGAAAGAAGTTGGAATTTCAAACATCGTGGATCTGGGGTGAATTAGCGGGGGTAGAAAAGATCAAGGTTTTGGATGGGGGAAGATAAGAGATGGTGGTGAACAGCTGTTTTAAAGACCTGGAGGGAGGAGTGGGATTGAAGGGAGTGAGGGAGTTTGTTCCAGAGGCGGGAGAAAAGAGGAATGAAAGAGTGAAGGTGAGCAGAGAGCCGAGATTTCGGCAGTTTAACCATCAGAGGGTTGCTGGCAGATCTTGTGCGACCTGTAGGAATATTTGGGGGACAGAGCACAGAGAGAGCTGGCGGTGCAAGGCCGGAGAGGAGTCGGTAGAAGACAGAAAGACCACCTACCTGCCTGCGGTGAGTGAGTGAAAGGCCCTCAGAGATAGCTTCATCGCGGGAGATTCCAATAATTCTGAAAGCTTTGGTTTCAACAGCGTGAAGCCGAGCTAGGTGTGAGGCAGGAGCACCGGCCCATAGGGGAGAACAGTATTCCATTGAGCTGCGGATGAAAGCCTTGTATGTGGTGAGGAGCTCAGGTGTGCCGAGGAAGGACTTCGCACGACGGAGGATGCCCAGTCGGCGACTGGCTTTGGAGGCCAGCTTGGAAATGTGGTTTTCCCAAGAAAGATCATCCAGTTGTTAGGAGATCCTACCATACATGTATATGACATTGATGTGATTGGCATTACCCCAGCCATTGTCAATGTCATATATGAGCATCGTGGGATCAACCCAACAGCTGCTCTCGGATCAAAAATTTTGATGCTCTTATTTAGGCTTCCCTCTCTCCCACTTTCTCATATCTGGAATCCTGATGCATTCTCATTCTGATCTTGTCTTCTTGTGTTATTTTTTAATCAAAGTGGTCTTAAGCAATTAGAAAGACCAAAACTCTTGGCTCGAATCTTTACCGTAAAGTTGTATCATGGTTACACCAGTAGAATCTGCAAGGATTGCCTGTGATGATTATTAAATGTCACCATCTTGTAGCATTTTGGTGAAAATGCAAATCCGTCTTGACTCCTGTTTCAATTGAAACTTTATGCTCACATCTCCCTTCTTTGGTGTCTAAATAACATGCAGGATGTGTTGGCACACAATTCGCATGTCAGACAAGGGTATTCAAGAGCAGACAAACTGGCGAATACACAAAGTATGTGAGATTTGAATCTGCAGACGTGGCACCATGAGGTCATCATGGCACAAATCTCGTCTCCTTGTAATGAACCGGCTCTCAATGCAACACGATAGTCCAATATCAAATATTAAATATTATAATAATGCTTTGGGGCAAAATAAAAAACTTAAAGGTATCAGAGTGAATCATTCAAGAGAGGATAACGCAGACCACAACGAACAAAAAACAAGATGTCATGCAGGGCACAATACAAAATCCACCCCTCTCCCCCCAAAAAATGTTGCCATGGATACATCAAATTGTCCATTTCATTAAGATTAAAATTGACAATCTTAATCAAAGCTCAGGTCAATCGGATTAAAATTTATAATTTTGAAAGTAAGACATTGAGTTGACCTTTGACCTTTTGACCATAACATAGTTGGTTTCCCAATTCAGTGATGCACTATGTAATTGCTATTTAATTTTCAAGTGAATAAGATGGGACCTCAAAATCAATAGGTTTATTCCTTATGACCAACTCTACCATCTGGTGGAAGTTTCCTGAAGATCAGTTTGAAATTGTGACCTGTAGGCTATTGACAGACAAACAGACAGAATAACACACCAGACCAACCTATATGGTTTAAAAATATTCGATTTTCACAAGTAATAATGAAAAAAACAATGAAAAAAACCAAAATTATTTCTCCGCTACACCTTTTCTTGTCAATTTGGAATTGCATTTACAGCGCAGTGGAGATTGTTATTTAATTTAATGTAATTTTGCATTTGTAATTCAAATTTAATGTAATGATAAAGTCTTATGATTCTATTTTTGAGTTGTGATTTTTGGCCAAATCTATACTTTGCGGCATCGTTCTAGTTTTATTAGAATGTGTCTATCTTTAGAGATGTCTGGGTTTCCAGGTTTGTGCTCACAGGTTTGTGCTCACATTCTGTGTGGTTTTGTTCCAAGCATGTTCAACATTTCTTTGTTGGAGCAATTCTGCTTGTCTTTTTGACAGGGAAGATTAATTTACGTAATTGTTGCTTTCCTCCCTTTTCCAGGATCCAGATGCTAGTTACGACCTCAACGGAAATGATCCCGATCCCGAAGCTCGTGAAACCAAAGACGACAATAATCGGTGAGTGATGTGAATGTCTTTCTGGCTCAACATAATAACATAATATTCTACTGTACCTTTGAGGTCCTCAAGCTTTTAATTTGAAGGTGGATGTTGTTCAGGATTTTATATAGTACAGTTTCCTTGACAACTTGGATCACTTCCCATGTGTACAAGGGGAGGGGGAGAGGAGGTATGGATAAAGATGGATAAAGTTTGAAGACATTTCAGAACATGGTTCGGACATTATTGCTGACACTACAATTTCATCCTGTTTCAAAAATCATCTCCTGGATTGGCAGGATTTCTTTCCAGCCTGGGAGTGAATCTCGACCCGACTATAAATTGTCGCCCTGGTGTTTCACATGCTTTTTGCCACAACCTTCAGCTTTCTGAAAGTGCTTCTGTACTCTGCATTGCATTACCAAATACATACAAAGTGTGCCAAAAGTAGGTATACACTCTACAGTTGATTTATTATTATTTTTATTTCTTTAATTTTTACTTTACCTCAAGGCATAACTTTCCATGTGTTTAACAAGAGGAAAAAAAAGCAACTATACAAATTTTTGGCATACCTTGAATATATCTTACTATAATTCACCAAATGTCCGTCCGTCTGTCTGTCTGTCTGTCTGTCTTGTCCGTCCGTCCATTCCCATGAGAACAGACACACAAATGTATGTATATATATATATATATATATATATATATATATATATATATATATATATATATATATACGTATATATATGTATATATATATATATATATATATATATATATATATATATATATATATATAATATATATATATATATATATATATATATATATATATATAATCGTTAGATTAAATAAGACGCGGACGTAGCTTCAGGACGTCGATCTTTAATTAATCTTTAATAACGTCCTGAAGCTACGTCCGCGTCTTATTTAATCTAACGATTATTTATTCAATACAAATGAGACGCCCTGCTCGTACTTTGGAGTTTCTACTATTTCTTACAGTTATATATATATATATATATATATATATATATTATATATATATATTAGTGCAGCAGATAAACACAAAAATTGTGCATTTTATGAGAAAAAAAAATTTGCCATGAAATTTGCCATGGGCCATGAAATTTTTAACATAGTTAGTGCATACCATAAGGTTTATTTTCAGATGTGGAGGGAAGTCAGATTTGACCTCTGAGGACCGTGAGAGGTCAAATCCAATATGGCCACCAGTCCACCGGGTCTAATGTTCAAACACGCTTAATTTTGGAACCAAACAGTGTAGAAAAACATTTTAGGTGTCATTTCCAACTAAATTGGGGATGCCCATTCATTTGGTGATACTTTTGAGATCGCCAGAACTCAAGGACATGCATTTAGGTCAAGGTCAAAGTCAAATTACGTTAAATATCTATTTTTATGATACTGCAGTTGGAACTGCTATTGGAAAAAGTTCATTTGAACTTTTAAAACTTAATTTTTTCAGGTACAGGGAGGGATAGGTACAGAACACCCAAAGACCAGAAATGATGAAAAAAAGTGTTTACACTGCAAGGAATGATGCAATAACCTCTGAAAAAATAACTGTAGTTAATCAAGTATGTCCACAAAAGCTTACATTAAATCAAGTGCAATGATGAAAATTGGTAATGATCAAAATCTAACAGTCTCCAGAACAGAAGCACAGCACAGTGCAGTGCACTTGAGTGCAGCTCTGGCACACTTGCAGCGTCCAGTGCATCCTTTCTTGCAGCGACAGTGGATCAATTCATGGCACAACTTTGATGCTTCAGGGAGAGTGGTCCAAAGAGGCTCCCACCCAGTTGTTTCCTTTATCCAGCCCCAGTCAGATGGCTCTGGCATCTCTGGATCCATGACCAATGCCTGGTTCCAACAGTTGGCCTGGTAGCAAGTGCGCTTAGTAACATTGATCCTTCACTGACCTCACTTGGCATGCATAGGAGTTCATTGAAAGCATCATTCACCTCTGGGAAAGACTTCCAAGTTTCCCAGGCAGTCTTCTTTCCTCTGCCAGCAAATACAGCTACAGTGTCACACCCGGTGAAAGCGTGAAGGACTGGGAGAGTCAGACACTGTGTTGGATTCATTGTGGCAACCATTTCGTGAACAGCTATGTACCGAAAGCTTGACCCGACACCAAAGGCAACCCACAGCTCATCAGGAGCTGTCTTGCTGAATGAAGCCACAGCCAGTACCACCACATCAGTATCAACGGTACGGATGGTCACCTTCTTACACCCCCTTTTGCACAGCATCTGCCACATGCAGAAGTAGACGAGTGTCGGCCTCGTCTTGCGAACATGGGGCAAGGCGGGCCAAGTATGACTCAGCAGGAGAGCAGAGAACTCCACTTCCATCTGTTGCATACAGTTCCTTGCCCTCTGCTGGAGGAAGATGAACAGCTTCGTGTGAAAGGAAAGCAAACAATTCGGTTTTGTTCTCATCGACTCGAAGGAAGTCCTTCCAGTTCTTTGGCATCACAGTAGAAGGAGTCACCCTTTTGTCTTGCCCTTTCCCCTCTTCTGTCTTGTTGAGGCTTTCAGGCTGGCAGGTAGGTATACATCCCAGACAAGGTCAATGCGGCTGCTTTTCTCAAGTTGAGCAGAGATGTATGGTGCAAACACTCTTTCTCCATACTCTTGAAATGTTCTTGATGTTCCAGGATTTAGGATTTGAACCACAGCTGCCCCATCGATAATTGTTGCATCAGTCACAGGCGTACTGTTGTTTTCGAGCAGATCTGATTCCAGGCAGCGAAGTAGATCTGCTTTAACACCAATCCGCATTTTTCCTCCAGTTGAAAGAGCTGGCGGGGCTGCCTGGTTTTCATAGGAGAAGAAATTGTCAATGTCTCCATCTCGTGTTTGACAGGAGATGTACAGCCTCGAAAAGAGACCACAGTCACTCTTCAGTGCTGCGAGCTGTGCCTTCTGTTTTGACTTAATCTTGACCGGTGGCCTACTGAACAGTGGCAACTTGTTCTATGGAAGTGTTTGTGTGACAGGTGTTGTACACTGTTCTCGCCTTTCTGCCACAAACTTGGTGTACTGCTCCTTACCAAGGGTCTCGATCCTTCTCACAGTTTCGGCCACTTGGGTGTCCATGATGTCCCCTGTGTCAATGACTAGAAGGTCTTGGCTGTGTTCTCGAAATGGATTCCCCATCTCTTCCAATACTGTCACAAGTGCCTTAACCTCCTTCAGGAATGCTGCTTGCACTCCAGGTTGCTGGTCGTGGTGATGGTGTCCAGTGTCACCAGCACCATCCTGTTGCTTTATGGCCTGTTCCTCAAACTCTGCAGTGATCCTGGCAATTTCTGGCCCTGCTACCATCCAGCGCCTGAGTGATCCTGGATTGCTAGTCAATCCAATAGCCCCACCAGAACCTTTCACCATTGCATTGTTCTGCTCATGGGACTGGTCAAGTGCCATGGCAGAGAACTTGTTGCTGGTTTTGTGCACCAGAAAATTTCCAGACTTGAATTCTGCTAGGACATCCGGGTTGTTTTCAGCGAGAGTCGTCATATCACGGATGTGTACGGAAAGCCATCTGGAGTAGTGCGTGTGATCTAGGGCGAACATCCAGGGCATCCAGGGCAACATAGTTAGTGCATACCATTAGGTTTATTTTAAGATATCTGCATACTTGGGATACTTCATTCTTGACCTTATTTTTTGGTCAGTTTTGACCTTGACCTTGACCTAAATGCATTTCCTTCAATTCTGGCGATCTCAAAAGTATCACCAAATGAATGGCCATCCCCAATTTAGTTGGAATAGTCAGGCAGATAGGTGTAACAATTGTGGGTTTATACGTACAAGCATGAAATTTGGCACAGTCATAGATAATAGTCTAATGAATAATTCCAGATATGGACCCACCACGAAAACGTCCTATGGTAGCCGTGGCGGCCATTTTACAAAATGGCCGCTTTTAGTCTAGTGGCTCGATAAGGGTCTCGTGCACCCCCCCGAAATATACTTCTCATTACATTGGTGTCCTCTTACTGAGCCAATAAAGAAGAATAAACTCCCATTGTTTAGTTGATCGTCTCCAAGAGAGAAATCCAAGACAAGTTTGCAAGTAACTTCGCTAAAGAGTGACTGCTCTTTATTCTCAAGACTCTACATTGCGTCTCAAACACGAGATGGTGATCTTGCAGAATTTTTCCGCCATGAAAACCAAGCATGTCCCCCGTCTTTATCTCAGCTTGGGAAGTTACGACTGGGAACCAAATCAGATCTATTGGTGTGTCTAGAGAGTTGCGCAGAGGTCAGAGGTGATGCTCCAAAACCAGATACTGACGTCACTATCCTTGACGGGGCAGTGTTGGTGAACGTTCTGAAACCAGTTGCTGCCAAAACCTTTGATGATTATGCGCTGAAAGTATTCTTGCCACACATACAAGGTCACTTGCAAAGAGCCTGTCGTGTGGATATAGTCTGGGACCAGTACCGTGACAACAGCCTGAAATCTCAAGCCAGGGACAAACGTGGGAAAGGCATTCGAAGGAGAGTTGACGGATCCACTGTTCTTCCAGGAAATTGGCAGCAGTTCCTGAGAATTGATGCAAACAAAATAGAACTGTTTGCCTTCTTGACAAAACACATCACACATCTTGTATCAGATAAGCAGATAGTCACCACGGATGGTTCAGATGTGACGTGCATTCCCGCACGCGACACCAGTCATCTTGCTCCATGTGACCATGAGGAGGCTGATACACGAATGATGATACATCTCGCGGATGCAGTCCGTGATGGATTTCAGAAAATTCTTCTGCGTACGGTGGATACAGATATAGTGGTATTGGCTGTGGCAGCAACAACCAAACACAAAATCCAGGAGCTTTGGGTGGCCTTTGGGACAGGCCAGCACTTCAGGTATATTCCAGCACATGAAATTGCAGCATTCCTCGGACCAGATAAGTCACAGGCCCTCCCGATGTTCCATGCATACACAGGGTGTGACACAGTCTCGTCATTTAATACACGGGGCAAGAATACAGCCTGGGATACCTGGAAAGTATTTGACGAATTGACGCCAGCGTTAGTTCATCTCTCCACGGGGACAGCAGACATCTCTGATGACGTTGTGGCAGTGCTCGAGCGGTTCACCATTCTTCTCTACGATCGCACCAGCAATCTCGTCAACATAGACGAAGCTCGACAGGCACTCTTCACGAAGAAAGGACGAGCCATGCAAGCTATTCCCCCTACCAGAGGAGCCCTGGTACAACAAATCAAGAGGGCGGTGTACACGGGTGGCCACTGCTGGGGAAACATGCTCAAGGTTGTTATGGATCTGCCCTCAACTGGGGATTGGGGATGGATCGATCCCCACAACTGGAAACCCCTGTGGTCCATGCTTCCTGAAGCCAGCATTTCATCAAGGGAGCTGATTTGTTGTAAATGCAAAAAGGGTTGCAAGGGACGATGCAAGTGCAAACAAGCTAGTTTGAAATGTACCGCTTTGTGCCAGTGTGGTGGAGAAAATTGTGACGTATAAACAAGATCAAACTGGAACTATCTAGTAATATAAGTTACCGTTACAGTGCTTGGTGGGTTAATTGACATTGCTGGCAACACAAATGGACTACAAAAGGTAAATGTTTCATTGGAATCTCCCGCGATGAAGCTAACTCCAAGGGCCTCTCACTCACTCACCGCAGGCAGGTTGGTGGTCTTTCCGTCTTCTACCGACTCCTCTCTGGCCTTGCCCCCCCAGCTCTCTCTGGGCTCTGTCCCGCAAATATTCCTACAGGTCGCACAAGATCTGCCTGCAACCCTCTTTTGGTTAAACTGCCAAAATCAAGACTCTCTGCTCACCTTCACTCCTTCATTCCTCTTTTCTCCCGCCTCTGGAACAAACTCCCTCACTCTCTTCAATCCCACTCCACCCTCCAAGTCTTTAAAACAGCTGTTCACCACCATCTCTTATCTTCCCCCATCCAAAACCTTGATCTTTTCTACCCCCGCTAATTTCACCCCAATTCCACTTTTTGAAATACCAACTTCTGTCCTGGAAGTCCTTGGTGTCCTTGTGCTTTATACTTCCCCCTCCCCCCCCCCTTCCCATGCCTCCTCCCCCCGGGCCCTCTCCCTTCCACACATCTCCCTGCTCTCGGATGTTGTGTTTGTGTGCTTCCCATTTTCTCCCCATCTTGTCTTCCGCTCCCTCTTTTTGTGTATTTTGTTTGTCTGGTCGATTTGTTTGTGAAGTAAATGTTAGCTCTTTCACGAGCCTCGATTCAGTATACAAAAAAAAAAAAAAAAAAAAAAAAATGCAAATTGTGGTCATTTGGAGAATACAATTATGGCATATATGTGTATCTAGAGTCATTTCATTAGAACATACAGAAGCATTTGTGTCGTCCGGTAAAAAATAATCGCGGTCAAAACGGCCATTTTGTAAAATGGCCGCCATGGCTACCATAGGACGTTTTCGCGGTGGGTCCATATCTGGAATTATTCATTAGATTATTATCTATGACTGCCAAATTTCATGCTTGTACGTCTAAACCCACAATTCTTATGATGGATACACCTATCTGCCTGACTAGAAATGATGCCTTAAATGTTTTTCTACGCTGTTTGGTTCCAAAATTAAGCGCGTTTGAACATTACCCCTGGGGAACTGGCGGCCATCTTGTATTTGACCTCTCACGGTCCTCAGAGGTCAAATCTGACTTCCCTCCACATCTGAAAATAAACCTTATGGCATATACTAACTATGCTAGAAATTTCATGCTTTTCTCAAAAAATGCACAATTTGTTAAAATATGAGAGCTTATCCGCTGTACTATATATATATATATATATATATATATATATATATATATATATATATATATATATATATATATATATATATATATATGTATATATATATATATGTATATATATGTATATATATATATGTATATATATATATATATATGTATATATATGTATATATATATATATGTATATGTATATATATGTATATATATATATATATATATATATATATATGTATATATATGTATATATATATATATATATATATGTATATGTATATATATGTATATATATATATATATATATGTATATATATGTATATATATATATATATATATATATATATATATATATATATATATATATATATATATATATATATGTATATATATATATATGTATATATATATATGTATATATATATATATGTATATATATATATATATATATATATATATATATATATATATATATATATATATATATATATATATATATATATATATATATATATGCACAAACACACAGTCACGTAAAGTTTGACTTTTTCAACATACAGCTATTTGATCTTCATTTCAACAATATTGATAGATAAAGGTGATATAATATAACAAATATCATGAAACATTTACATTTTGTAGTCCATTGTATAATTTAAATAAACATAAATGCAAATTTCGCATGTGGAAAAAGTAAGTACACCCTTAAATGTTTTTAAAAATATCTTTTTAACATATGTGGACATATCAATATTTGATCTTCATTTAAACAGTATCTGTAGATAAAGGTGATCTAATTGAACAAAAACAATGAAAAATTGACTTTGCAATAATTTATTCAACAAAAAATTAACAGAGATGCCATTTCCTTCTGTGTAAAAAGTAAGTCCACCCTTGGCTCTAATAGGTGTTATTGCCCCCTTTGGCAGAAACAACCTCAAGTAGGCATTTCTTGTAACTGTCTACCAGTCTCTGACATCGACTGGGAGTAATTTTTGCCCACTCCTCCATGCAGAATTCTTTCAGCTGTGTGAAGTTTGAGGGGTTTCTTGCATGCACAGCTCGTTTCAAATCCCCCCCCCCCCCCGCCCCCCCCCCCCCCCCACAACATCTTGATGGGATTTAGATCCGGGCTTTGACTTGGCCATTCCAGAACCCTCCATTTCTTTCTTTTCAGCCATTCCTTGGTGGATTTAATTGTATTTTTAGGGTCATTGTCATGTTGCAAGGTCCCCCTTCGGTTGAGCTTCAACTTCCGACAGATGGCCTCACATTATCTTCAAGCACCCTCTGGTACAATGAAGAATTCATAGTGGATTCTATGAAGGTGAGCTGCCCAGGCCCTGATGCAGAAAAGCTGCCCCAAACCATAATCCACCACCATGCTTTACAGTTGGTATCAGGTTCTTGTGGTCAAATGCTGTCTTTGGTTTTCACCAAACATGTCTTCTGGTACTGTGGCCAAATAGCTCTACCTTTAATTCATCTGTCCAGAGCACATTGTTCCAGAAGTGCTGGTCTTTGCCTCGGTGTTCATTGGCAAACTTTAGTCTTGCCCTGATGTTCTTTCTGGACAGCAAAGGTTTCCTCCTGGCACACCTCCCATGTAGATCAAATTTGTGGAGCCTCTTTCTAATGGTAGACTCGTGCACTTTGACATCAACCGTGTAGGGGTGCACTTAGTGATAAATTAGTGATAAATGTAGGGGTGTACTTACTTTTTCCACATGCAAAATTTGCATTTATGTTTATTAAAATTATACAATGGACTCCAAAATGTAAATGTTTCATGATATTTGTTATATTACATCACCTTTATCTATCAATATTGTTGAAATGAAGATCAAATAACTGTATGTTGAAATATGTTGAAAAAGTCAAAACTTTACATGGGGTGTACTTACTTTTTCACGTGACTGTATATATAATTATACACACAGGGTGTTTGAAAAAGAGTGATACCACTTTAAACGTTTATTTAAAAAGAAGCAGAAACTTCAGGAACGTGAACCAAACATTTATTGAAAGCTTATCACATGGTATTTTCTGTAACCGATTGTTATTGCAGTAAGTCACTGCTAGATTTGATGAGAGCCCAATGTCTGAAATTGGCATTTACGCAAAATCCTTGTAATTGACGTTCTCGATGTGTGCCCCTCCGCATTTCAGACAGGCATGAATCCTGACTCCAAAGTTCTGTCCAACTTTCCTCTAGGTTTCATGTGGCACTGCCTGCAGGTAGTTTGACACCTCCTGCTTCAGATCGTCCAGTGTCACAGGGTGGTTGATGTAGACAGACCCGTTGGCAGCCCCCCAGAACCAGTAGTCCAGAGGGTTGAAGTCTTGGCTATGGTGTGCCCAGTCATGAGTGGTACCCAGGGCAACGAGGCGGTTTCTAAAGAGCTGCTACCGGAAAGTGATGGTGTCACCAGCTGTATGCGGGGGTGCACCATCCTGCAAAAACCTGGTCATGCTGAGCTGGTTTGGGTGACCTTTTGGGCTAGATAATTATGAAACTTCTGGAGCACCGCCCGGTAGCACTCACCGTTGATCGTCTCCGTCCTGCTGTTGTCATTCTCAAACCAATAAGGCCCTATCATTCCCCAGCTGCCATTGAAGGTGCAGAAGCATGTGACCTTAGGCCCTTTGAGATACCTCTCGTTGATCTCAGGTGGTTTTGCCCCCCAGAAAATGTATGATTTAGTCTCATACCGCAGAGCTACCACTTTTGTCTTCTGCTCCACTGTCAATGGCATAGTTGAGCTACGGAGCTAGAAATCCCAGGGAACAAATACCACAATAACAACACCAAACCCTGAAAAGGAAAACTGTATAGGTAAAAAACAAAACCAAGAAATGGCAGGAAGTCAAAGTTGTATCAGTCTTTTTGAAACACCCTATATGTATGTGTATATATATATATATTTGTATTTGTTTTTACTTGCTCTTGTCGTATAGAGTATGGAATTGATAAAGAATGAGTCTTGCAAAAAGTCCAGGTCAATGTATCAATGTGTGTGCATCCACTGGAAGTATGTTACGCCAGAGTAACCATTTGCTATCACTGGGAGTGTTGGTGGACCTTAACGACCCAATCGTGTATTTTTCAAAGAGTCGGAAAGTTATCCCTCGGCACCCTGAACAAATTGCAAATGGCTGCCAACTTCAGGCAAACATCAGGCCAACCGAGCCGGTGTGTGAAAGGCTTGGGCTGAAAATATTCCGAAGTCAACTCCCCAATACAGTGGGAATAATTGCGTCCCTCAAAGAAGAAGAGTAAGGAGTAGTAGTAGCCTCGTAGTATAATTTTATATCTATACTTCACCTGTACTACTCAGTAATGTCTTTAATTGGACCCTGATTCCACTATTGCAAATCTCCAATATTCTTGCTTCTGCTGCTTTCTGTCATTCTCCTCCACGAAGCCATGGAACGCGGTGTGCCGGTGAGGTGGCAGCGGTGGCAAACAACAGCGTGTGCGGTGTGGGAGTTGCATACAAAGCAAAGATTGGTGGTACGTATCTCAATCACCTGCTCTGACTTTGGAACCTTTATTTAAGTCTTCGTTGCACCTGTCTATTCACCAAAATGTCTCGACCTTTGTCCTTGTTTGAGCACATCACCTTCTCTCTTGCCTCGGATGCAATCCCCCCACCCCATACCGGCATACCACGGTGCCATATTTGATCGATGTTCTGCGGCAACTTTGTCTTCCTCATTAGGAGTTTGCTTGAAAGGAGTCTAAGTCCTTTTGTAATTCCAACAGTGGAATCACCCTCTTTCCCCAATTAATTGATGTAGCTTTTCAATCACAAAACCTGTGTATTTATACTGATTGGGAAAAATATTGTTGCAGAACATGTCTAGTGAGAAGGATCAGGTGTGCAGTCCAGCCGGAGCACACTGACTGGAGCGGCACTCAGACACATAAATGCGTCCGAGGTGTAGCTCAGCTCCGCAACAGTTAAAATAACAAGTTAATAAAATAATATAATAAAATAAAATAATAAAAGTTAATAAAATAATAAACACCCACATTCAAGATCGTTTGAGTTAGTGTTTTGTGTGCTTTCAAGGCCAAATAAATAGGTATCAAACCTTGGGTATGTCGATACGTTGGACACGTTGTCTCGGGATCGATATGATAACAATACATGTTATAGGCAACACATGCCCGTGCGCATGAATTGCTGAATAAAACAAGGTCCAGAAGTGAGACAAACTTTCCAAACATTTCATAGAACATCCAGATTTCATGAATTATCTTGTTTACAAAAAGTATTTACACCCTGGAAAAAGTGACTGCATGGAAAGGTTTGGATGCCGACGACTAGTTTAAGTCTGAGTGGATCAGTAATGTGACTGTTTTTGTGAAGAATGGCGATCACGTTGTACGAGCAAATGAAGGCCTGTAATACATCAATCACATGGACTTGCGTCGGCCGAGCAGATAAGCATGACATTATACATTGTATATTAACATCATGCTTATCTCCTCTGACATCTCCTTTAATACTCTCGGATGTTTATCCGACCCCAAAGCTTTATCATCTTTCGTCAACTCCAAAAAAGACACCAACTAAACAAATAATGCTAGCAGCCTGGATACCCAGCTTATAGTCCATCCGTGGGCCCAGACTAGACAGCTTAGAGGCGAGTGTGCGTGCGTACCTTAAGGCCATGCCACCAACCCTTACCACATGGTACTAAATAAAAAATAACTTCTCTATTTTTTAAAATACATCGTTTTGTCGAAAAAAGTGACTTTTTATAAAAATGGAATTGTGTGTGTGTAGGTGTGTATGTGTGTAGTGTCATGGAAAAAATGTGCATTATTTCATTTATCACTCGTTTTGAGGACTCAACTGGTTGTTGTCATGTAAAAACATGATGTGACGGTAGATAAGATCTGGCGATGACGTCATGGCCGACACATTTTTGCAGGGCACCTCCAAATTTGGCACTACACCATTGGGCAGGATGGTTTGGGGAGGTTGTTGGGGTGCATTTTGTTATTTTGTGCACTGAGTGTTATTTTGTGAACTGTGGTATAAAGAAGTTTCTTTTCCATCATTGCAATGTTTCTGTAATTTTAGTCCGCCATCCTCTCCCTTTCTTTTTGAACCTAACAAAAGCAGAAATCAGATGAATTGGTCATCCTTTGACTTTGACCAACTCCACGGGCCTCCTTGCTGTGACCGTCTACTGTGATCTGTCCTGAGCTGAACAAATCCACAGGATGGCCTCCAAAACCATCCTCCATTGATTGGATTATCCTTCCCTGTGCTAGGTTTTTCCTTGATACTCGGCCCAGCTATAAACTGTCATCCTAGTGTTTCCCAGGCAGGGCACGGCATCATTGTGTGTGTCGTTCCTCTTCTGAAGGACGTTAAGCCGGATGGTCCCATCTGCCAACATTAGTTGGTGGAGGTAAAGATCCCACAGTGTCGTTCACGAAAAGTAGACAAGCTATTGTCGGAACCCTGGCCAAATGCAAAATACCTGCTGCAGGGAGCATGTATCAGCGGTACAGCCGTGTCTCCAGCAAATGATGCTGCCACAATCTTGTGCTGCAAACCAAATAAGAAGCAGACTGGCAAGTTCCACATTGCCTTTATCTTAGGCAAGATTAAATGTGCCTCCCTGCATTGTGCTCGTTCACCGTTTTCTTCCCTGGTTCTCTTTTGGCCTGGTTCCACGGAACACCTGCAGTGATTCAACACACACCAGACTGGTGTCAATATAAACTTGTAAATCTCCTTATGGTCATTGAATGCACTGTCACATTTTATTCGTGATCCATGGTTATACCTTGTGGAGATATCTCCCAAGTCCAGGCTATCTGTCTTCCTCCATCCATTTAGTACATTTTTAAAAGCTCAAACAACATGCCTTATTTAGTGTATTCATTCCTATGTTTTCATGGAATGTTATTGCTGAATCCTACATCTGTTGGTGCTGCATTTTGACATCAATGGGGTATTATACAGTCGTGGCCAAAAATATTGGCACCCTTGCACTTTTTTCAAATAATGCACCATTTCTTCCAGAAAATTGTTGAAATTAAAAAATCTTTTGGTATTCACATATGTATTTCTTTGGTTTGCAGTGAAACAAAGCAAAAAAAGCTGAAAAAATTACTAAATCTTAGCTTATTCCACAGAGAAATCCTAAAATGGCCTGGACAATATTATTGGCACGTTTTAGAAGTTGTTAGAAATAATTAGATTTCAAACTGGTGATTCTCATTTACTTTGGAATTGAACTCACCTGTGGTGAGTTGCAGGTGCTTGTAATATAAATTCACTCATTCAACCAGTTTGAATAGAGAAAATGAGTCATTCTGCTGTTTTGTGTCACTATGTGCACCGCAATGAGCATGGAGAAAAGAAAGAAAACCAGAGAATTGTCTGAGGAGGCCAGACACAAGATTGTAGCCAAGCATGGACAACCTTAAGGCTACAAGTCAATCTCCAGAGACCTTGATGTTCCTATGTCCACCGTATGCAATGTTATCGGGAAGTTTAAGGCCCATTGCACTGTAGCCAACCTTCCTGGACATGGCCGCAAGAGAAACCTTGATCGAAGATTGCAGCGAAGGATTGTCCGAATGGTGGAGAAAGCACCTCGATCAACTGACAAACAGATTCAAGCTGACCTTCAGACACAAGGTACGACAGTTTCAACTTGCACAATCCTTCTCCAACTGAATGAAAGGGGGTGCTGTAGTAGGAGACCCAAGCGCACTCGACTTCTGAGAGAGAGAGACATAAGAAAGCCCGACGAGTTTGCCAAAACACACCTGAACAAGCCAAAATCCTTCTGGGAGAATGTCATGTGGACAGATGAGACCAAATTAGAGCTTTTTGGTAAAGCACATCATCTCTATGTTTACAGAAAACAAAATGAAGCCTTAAAAGAAAAGAACACCTTCCCTACAGTCAAACATGGAGGAGGTTCAGTGATGTTTTGGGGTTGCTGTTCTGCCTCTAGCACTGGGTGCCTTGAATGTGTGCACGGCATCATGAAATCAGGAGATTACCAAGGCATTTTGGAGCGCAATGTTCAACCCAGTGTCAGAAAGCTGGGTCTCTGTCGAAGGTAATGGGTCTTGCAGCAGGACAATGACCCCAAACACACTTTAAAAAGCACCCAGGAATGGTTCAAGACAAAACGCTGGACTGTTCTGAAGTGGCCAGCAATGAGTCCAGATCTAAATCCCATTGAACAGCGGTGGGGAGATCTGAAAACAGCAGTTGGGAGAAGGCACCCTTCAAATCTGGGAGAACTGGAGCAGTTTGCACAAGAAGAGTGGGCCAAACCGCCAGCAGAGAGGTGTAGGAAGCTCATTCATGGCTACAGGAAGCGCTTGACTTCAGTTATTTTGTCCAAAGGCCGTGCTACCAAATATTAAGTCGAGGGTGTCAATAATTTTGTCAATGCCATTTATTTTTATTTTCTGTTTTAAAAGGATATATTAAGTTCTGAATCAAAAACAAAGGTTCTGTAATATTAATAGTGAAATAAAGAATTGTGGAGACAAATACGTTTGTCAATTTCAACTTATTTTTCGAGAAAATTGTGAGTTATTTGAAAAAAGTGCAATGGTGCAAATGTTTTTGGCCACGACTGTGTGTAGATGAGTGACAAAAAAAATCTCAATTGAATCAATTTTAAATTCAGGCTGTAACAACAAAATGTGCAAAAAGTCAAGGGGTGTGAATACTTTCTGTAGGCACTGTACTTGCTTGATGCTCGGCATTTAAAAGGATGGAACACAGACAAACAACTATAAGTTGGCAACAACAGCACAGGATTTGATGGGCATTATGGCTTCCAACTGCGGCAATGTTTCTTGGAAGGGAACATGTATTACAGTATTATGATTAAAAAAAAGAAAACAGAAAAACATTATGTCTCCACTTTCTCTGTGAGATGTGAAAATAATGCAGTGATTTGAACTGTTTTTGGCAAAGAAGCATAATATATTAGTATAGCCATTGGGTCAGGCCAGTTGCCCAGGTACAAATTCCAACGAACTGCTTCAAAGTTGTCACGACGGCCTACTGATTTTGTCGTTCCGAACTGGATCACGGGCCTGTTTGCCATGATACCTAGCTCCGATGGAACAACTAAGTCAATTGATGCATCACGCTGATTGGTGTCATGCGTCCATTTACACTAATTAGCGAAAGTGAAATCACTGGATGCCGGCACGGTCTTGTCCTGACGCTATCTGGTGAACCCAATGTGTCCTTTAACGGACGTGTACAACTCATTAATAATGACCAGAGACACTCGAATGCACCCAGAGACTAAGTAGTTTTATAAAGTTTATTATAAGCACATTAGGTGGGAATGCAAACAGAAGGAAAACTGTAATAATTTACCCTCTACCCACATAGATGCTCTTTTGTCAACAAATGAATGGGAACCTTAAATATCTCAGACAATCCTCAGTAGACAGATGATATGTAGAATCAGACAAGACTGAATACTGGAGGCTGCATCCAGCAGGATGTCGTGAGTTCCATGTGGAGATGTGGCTTGTTAAGGAACAGTCACAACCCATGGGACAGAGCTTGCATGAGGGGTAGAGTGGGTGCAGCAGCTTGCTTTGGTGGGTGTGTGGCTATAAGCGGCAGCAGCAACTGCTTCCCTATGGACAAACCCCGCTGTCTCTCATGCACAGGCTCCGTGGCTAAGCTCCCTTGGCGTCTGCTGATGCTGACATGCCTTTTTATAGCCTTGGCTCCCACCGGAATCCATGATGCACTTAGCCCCTCCCCGCTTGGCTGCTATTGGTTCCTCACACGGTCTATGGGCAGGGAGAACCCCCTCACCGTTTACCCAGATGGTGCCGACAGCACCAAGATCGGCACGGGTAGAATCGTGATGGTGGGGGCTACTTTTCCCACCTAAATTTATGCCTGATGGCTTATTAGACCTTTTCTAAGGACATAAAATACAGATTATGAAGGTCTCATCATAAAAGACAGATTATGCAGGGGTCTTTCAGTCAAAGAGTATAGTTTATGTATGGATTGGTCTCCCGAGAAAGGTATTGGCAGTAGAAAGAGTATATAGATTTAAATCGAAGTGATGTATGTACCTTGATGCATTGGAGACAAAGGGGTACAGCAATACTGGCAGGAATTTTGTAGGTAACTAGTGTGTGGATGGTTGTTGTTGATGTTGTTGTTGTTGTTGTTGTTGTATAGCCCCGGACAGTTCTCTCGAACGAATCTGCGGCACGGAGACAGCTGATCGATCTTACAGGAGCAAACCAGAGATCCCCCACATCAAAGATGGTGTTGTAGCGGCTACCGCTGGGTTTTCACAATCGCCTTGCACCTATCAAGGACGCGGAGCGATCACCATGCCGGGCTCGTCCAGGACGCCCGGGCAGGCCCGCGCTCAACTTGCCAGGCCTCGGTCGGGACGCCCGGGCATGCCCGGGCATGCCCGGGCAGGCTCGCCCTCAACTTGCCAGGCCGCAGCCAGGACGCTGGGCCACGCCCTCTCTCGCCTTTCCTGGGCAAACGCTCCGGGATAATATGTATATATATTGCTGCCCGATAAACGGGCTTTTCAGAGTGCCTGAGTGTTTGGTTTGATTAAAGCAACTCGGATGAATTCCAGCTTTTTGTCGCGTCCATTCTTCCGATCGACGTGGGAGCCCCAGCTCCTTCATTGGTGACCTACCGACATGGACACGGCAGTCGCCCTTAAACTGCCTACCTTCTGGGAGGCTCACGCGGCGGTTTGGTTCGCACAGGCGGATTCCCTGTTCGCCCTGCGAGGCATCACGGCCGGCGACACCCGCTTCCACCATGTGGTAGCAGCGCTCGGTTCGGCCACCGCGGCCCGCGCCCTGAGCCTCCTCGAGAGCCCGCCAGCCGCTGACAAATACGGCGTGATTAAGAAGCTTCTCCTCGACGTTTTCGCCCTCCCATCGGCGGAGCGCGCACGGCGCCTGCTCGACCTGCCCGAGCTCGGCGACACGCGCCCTTCTGAGCGAATGGACTACATGCTTTCACTGCTCGGCGAGCACTCTCCGGCATTCCTGTTCCGGGAGCTGTATCTCCGTCAGCTGCCTAACCCGGTACGCCTCGCCCTGGCAAGCACGACGATCACAGATCCCCGGGCCCTTGCCAGAGAAGCCGACAAGATCTCCGCCGCAGGACAGCGCATCGCAGCGGCGACATGGGACCCACCGCCGTCTGACGCAACACCCATGGCGCCCGAGCACCCGGCACGGTCAACGACCGAACTGCCGACGCAATTGGCGGCCGCTACACCGAGCTGACCACCTCCAGCACGACGACCGGGGCCTCCACCTGACCAAGCGTGGTGTTACTATCATGCCAGGTTCGGACAGAAGGCCCGGACATGCCGACCCCCGTGCACCTTCGGCAGGCCGGGAAACGGCCGGGCCGGCGTTCATTACCAGCCATGAGCGCCGGCCACACGGGCAACTTACTGTTCATCACGGATAAAGCGTCCGGACGGCGCTTCCTGTGCGACACCGGCGCCCAACTGAGCGTCATACCCGCCTCTGACCAGGACAGGCAATCTGCGGTTTGCGGCCCCTCCTTGGTTGCGGCCAACGGATCGACCATCCGCACCTTCGGCCCGCGCAACGTTGTCACCCTCTGCTTCGGCGGCCAACGCTTTGCTTGGACGTTTGTAACCGCAAACGTGCCCATGGCTCTGCTAGGCGCCGACTTCCTCTGCGCACACGGACTGCTGGTGGACGTCCAATGGCGTCGTTTAATCAACGCCGAAACCTTCAGCTCCCTGGTATGCACATTGAGCAGCTCCGCGCCGACCGAGCTGGCATGCGCCGTCCCGGCGGCGAACGAGTTTGCTCGCCTGCTCACGGAGTTCCCGGCCCTCACCCGGCCGACGTTTTCGGCCGTCGCAGTACGGCATGGGATCGAGCACCACATACCAACCACGGGCCCGCCGGTCTACGCCAGGGCCCGCCGCCTCGACCCAGCCAAGCTCGCCGTGGCGAAGGCCGAATTCGACGCGTTGGAGCACCTCGGCATCGTGCGGCGCTCCGATAGCGCGTGGGCCTCGCCACTGCACATTGTGCCAAAGCCGGGGGGTGGATGGCGCCCGTGTGGCGACTACCGCCGTCTCAATGACGCTACCACCCCCGACAGGTACCCGATCCCGCATATCCAAGACTTCTCTGCCCGTCTGGCGGGACGGGTCATTTTTTCGAAAATTGATCTCATACGGGGATATCACCAGGTACCTGTCAGGGCGGCCGACGTCCCTAAAACGGCAGTCATCACGCCGTTCGGCTTATTCCAATTCTTGCGGATGCCGTTTGGTCTCAAGAACGCGGCTCAGGCGTTCCAGCGCTTGATGGACGGCGTGCTGCGTGACCTGCCATTCCTTTTCGTTTACCTGGACGACATCCTCGTCGCCAGCACGTCCCGGGCCGAGCACGTCCTCCACCTCCGAACACTGTTCGGGCGCCTCAGCGAGCACGGCCTCATCGTCAAACAGGCCAAATGCCACTTCGGCACGATGGCCGTTGATTTTTTGGGCCACCACATCACCAAGAACGGGGCCGTGCCGCTGCCAACCAAGGTCGAGGCCATCACCACGTTCCCGCGTCCCCGCACCATAAAGGCCCTGCAGGAATTCCTGGGAATGGTGAATTTTTATCACCGCTTCGTGCCCCGCGCTGCTCAACACATGCGGCCCCTCTACGAAGCCCTCCGGGGCAAGCCGGCCAAGCACGACATCGCCTGGTCCGCAGCAATGGATGCGGCCTTCCAAAGCTCAAAGTGGGCCCTCGCCGACGCAACACTGCTCGCTCACCCGGTGCTCAACGCTCCCATCGCCCTCACCACGGATGCCTCCGACTACGCGGTGGGCGCGGTACATGAGCAATGGGTGAACGGGGTTTGGCAGCCACTCGCTTTTTTCAGCCGGCAGCTCCGGCCGAACGAGCTCAAATACAACACGTTTGACCGGGAGCTCCTCGGTCTACACCTGGCCGTCCGCCATTTCCGCCACCTCCTGGAGGGCCGACCTTTCACGGCGTTCGTCGACCACAAGCCATTGGTTTACGCCATGGCCAAGGTCACGGAGCCGTGGTCGGCCCGCCAACAGCGCCACCTCTCCGCCGTGTCGGAGTTTACCACGGACATCCGGCACGTCGCCGGCAAAAACAACGCCGTGGCCGACTGTCTTTCCCGGGCCAGCGCGAACGCGGTCCACCTGGGCGTGGACTTTGCGCTTATGGCGGCGGACCAAACCACCGACACCACGGTGCAAGCCCTCCGGGCGGCGGACCCGGGCCTCCGCCTGGCCGACATCCCCTTCGCGGACACTGTCCTGCTCTGCGACGTCTCCCAAGGCCAGCCTCGCCCCATCGTGCCCGTCATCTGGCAACGCCGCATCTTCGCCTCCCTCCACGGCCTTTCCCACCCGGGCCGGAAAGCTTCCCAGAAGCTGGTGTCGGCGCGATTCGTCTGGCACGGTCGTCGTCGGGACGTCCGCGATTGGACCAGCACCTGCACGGCCTGCCAACGGGCCAAGGTCCACCGACACACCCAGGCCCCGCTGGCACCTTTCACCGTGCCCGAACGACGTTTCGACCACGTCAACGTGGATCTGGTGGGCCCCCTCCCCCCGCCACGGGGGTTCACACACCTGCTCACCATGGTGGACAGGACCACCAGGTGGCCGGAGGCCGTTCCCCTCGTCTCCACCACCACCGCCGACGTGGCGCAGGCTTTCATCGCCACCTGGGTCGCCCACTTCGGCGCACCGGCGGACATCTCGTCAGACCGCGGACCACAGTTCACCTCCGAGCTGTGGGGCGCGGTCGCCCGCAACCTGGGGGTCAAGCTCCACCGTACTACGGCCTACCACCCCCAAGCAAACGGGTTGTGCGAGCGATTCCACCGCTCCATGAAGGCTGCGCTCATGGCCGGCCTTCAAGACGGCGGTTGGGCCGACCGGCTGCCGTGGGTCCTTTTGGGCCTCCGCACGGCCGCCAAGGAGGATTTCCAGGCATCCACCGCCGAGCTTGTCTATGGCCAGGCGCTACGCGTCCCGGGCGAATTCGTGCCCGACGCTACCAGTCCCTGGTCCGCAGCTCACCAGCGCTCGGACCTCCAGGAGGCCGCCCGACGGTTTGCCCCCGTGCCAACATCCCACCACGGTGACCCCCAGTCCTACGTCCCCCCAGCACTTCGCACAGCAGAGTATGTTTTTGTGCGTCACGACGCACATCGGGGGCCACTCCGGCCGCCGTACGACGGGCCCTTCCGGGTGCTGCGACGGGACGACAAGTCGTTCGTCATCGACATCGGTGGCAGGTCGGACTGGATTGCGGTGGACCGCCTCAAGCCGGCGCACGTGGACGTCGACCACCCACCACGGGTGGCCCTTCCGCCACGGCGAGGCCGCCCCCCGTCCACGGTGCCCCCCACTCGACCGCCCACCACCACACCGGACCCCCTCCCACGACCCGCCAGGGGTCGCTTCGGCCGGGTCATCAGGACCCCCCTCAAATTGACCCTGCCGGTGCAAGTCGATTCTGGGGGGACGTGTGTAGCGGCTACCGCTGGGTTTTCACAATCGCCTTGCACCTATCAAGGACGCGGAGCGATCACCATGCCGGGCTCGTCCAGGACGCCCGGGCAGGCCCGCGCTCAACTTGCCAGGCCTCGGTCGGGACGCCCGGGCATGCCCGGGCATGCCCGGGCAGGCTCGCCCTCAACTTGCCAGGCCGCAGCCAGGACGCTGGGCCACGCCCCCTCTCGCCTTTCCTGGGCAAACGCTCCGGGATAATATGTATATATATTGCTGCCCGATAAACGGGCTTTTCAGAGTGCCTGAGTGTTTGGTTTGATTAAAGCAACTCGGATGAATTCCAGCTTTTTGTCGCGTCCATTCTTCCGATCGACGTGGGAGCCCCAGCTCCTTCAGTGTATCCCCGCCTTCACAAAGTCAGGGCCATTACAGAGTTAGAGAGAAAGAGAAGAGAGAAAGATCGAGACAAGAGGGAAGGGCCAGTCCATGGCGACCAATTGGCACTCTGGCCGTGACCGCGCTGCCCTGAGGAATCTGGGCAGCAGGGAAGATTTGGCCGCTGACTTTCATTGGGGGGTACAACCACCACGAAGAGGCATCCCTGATAGTTGGTGTGTGGATGGTTGATGGTAACTGTGGTTGGTGCAGTGCAGACAAGATGGGCTGTATAATCTCCTCCTCTTCCTCCTCCCTCTCCTGCTTCATCTCCCACCCTCCCTCCTCCTCCTGCACCTCCTCCAAAGTTTCTTGTGTATCCTTGTACAACTCCACCTCTACTTTATGTGCTTTACTCACTTTCATCATTAAAATGGCCGTGGGTGACGAGCTCTGTGATAAAAATTTATTGCATACCAATGGATTACATATTGGTCTACACGGTCATTCTTTGTAAACTTTTCAAGTCTTCCCACTCTTCCATCTACCTCTTGGAATATGCATTTATTTAAGCAGAGAAAGGACGTATAAACGGACAATTTAATTTTGAAGAAGAAGACTATTTTACAGTATATGACACCAGAAGTTGTGGACAATCTTGTGCTGCACTCATGTTGGCATGTGACTTCCTCTTGAGCTTGTGGCAATGCTGATCGCCACATATCGTTGTCAAGAAAACCTGTGCTGTAAAAACTTTTTCGATGGTAACGTTGCTGGCATGATTGCCCTATAAAGGTGTCCCTCCATACATGCTATCGTCCCTCCCTCCTAACTTAGCCCCACCTGTATAACAAAGGTGGCGATGTCAGATACAAAAGAAAAACCTCAACAATGCTTACAAATGCCAGTAATCACCTCTTTTTATCTTTCATAACTGATCTATGCCTTGTGATGGCTTAATGGTTAAGATGGTAGACTTCGGATCTTGTCGTCCTGAGTTCAAATATCACCAGATGTATCGACTCAGCCTGGCTGGACTCAGACTCTCTAGGTCAGAAAAGTGAGTCCCAGATTGCTGGGGGAAAAGATCAATAACAGTTGATTTGGGGATATCATTAGTACACCTCCTTTACTCCACGCAGGTGGTGGAAACCATTCAAAGAGGAGTTTTCAAGTCTCCTTCAACTTTGGTCGACACCTTACCTTATAACCAATCTGTGCACAACACTCCCTTAGCTTGTTTGTGTGCTTTCTTTGGGCATTAAGAGATCAACTACCCTTGGCATTTGCCCTTCACTGAAGCAAAATGGTAGGTAACTCCAGGAGACGTTTTAACTGTATAACCATTGGTAGTATTGCCCCGAAGGGAATGCGAGCCCATTGCAAGGTGTGTGCATGCGTGCGTGTGCGTGCGTGTGCATGTGTGTGTGTATGTGTCCACCTCTATATATCTTCGCTTTAAAATGGTTTTCTCTGCAACCGCTTGTCCGATCAATGCGAAACTTTAACCCTATCGGACCCGTTCATTTCGATCCTGTAGCCACACATTGGAAAAAGTCGACTAAAGTCGACAGCGGGTCCGATAGGGTAAACATAGGTAGTACATATATTTTGAATATTTTATTGCAGAAAATATTTTATTGTTAACTCTGACGTCATAGATCACATGGTTAAATATAAAAAAATTGATATCATTTTCTCCGAAACTGCTCAACGAAAAACTTTGAAACTTGGCACATGTCATCAACTCCCCATGGAGTATATAGAGTGATAATGATGACGTCATCAGTGAATTGGTATTCCAGCCATAATTGGTTGAATTGAAATTCTTATCTGAAACTTCATATATCTGATGTAACTGAAGAAATAAATTTATAACATTCATAATCCATGCCAAGAAACGATGTGCCATAATTGGCTGGGTGCATGGATGATACGGGTATAAGGGCCATAATAGGGTGCATGGATGATACGGGTATATGGGCCATAATAGGGTGCATGGATGATGCAGGTACATATGCCATAATAGGGTGCATGGATGATACGGGTATAAAAAACCACCGTTTAGAGGCCATTTTTCCCCGCAAAGCGGGGGTTGGCCTTTTCGGGGACCGTGGTAGTTGTTGTTTTTTTGTCCCCTTTTTGAAGCAATGTTTTACGGCCGGATGCCCTTCCTGACGCCAACCCTTTTTGCCGCCTTCAACGACAAACAGGGAATTACCAGTGAACTGGTACTCAATTAGCCGACCTCGGAAGGATGACAGGCTGAGTCAACCCCCCTGGCATTAATTCGGCGATCGACCGAGATTCGAACCCAGGATCCTAGGATCCTAAGCCGGCACCCTAGCCGCTAGCCCAACACCAGGGATTGATACGGGTATATGATACGGGTATATGGGCCATAATAGGGTGCATGGATGATACTGGTATATGGGCCATAATAGGGTGCATGGATGATACGGGTATATGGGCCATGATAGGGTGCATGGATGATACGGGTATATGGGCCATAATAGGGTGCATGGATGATACGGGTATATGGGCCATAATAGGTTGCATGGATGATACGGGTATATGGGCCATAATAGGTTGCATGGATGATACGGGTATATGGGCCATAATAGGCTGCATGGATGATACGGGTATATGTGCCATAATAGGGTGCATGGATGATACGGGTGTATGTGCCATAATAGGGTGCATGGATCATACAGGTATATGGGCCATAATAGGTTGCATGGATGATATGGGTATATGGGCCATAATAGCAGTGGGCCATAATAGGGTGCATGGATGATAGGTATATGGGTCATAATAGGGTGCATGGATGATATGGGTATATGGGCCATAATAGGGTGCATGGATGATACAGGTATATGGGTCATAATAGGGTGCATGGATGATATGGGTGTATGTGCCATAATAGGGTGCATGGATCATACAGGTATATGGGCCATAATAGGTTGCATGGATGATACGGGTATATGGGCCATAATAGCAGTGGGCCATAATAGGGTGCATGGATGATAGGTATATGGGCCATAATAGGGTGCATGGATGATATGGGTATATGGGCCATAATAGGGTGCATGGATGATACAGGTATATGGGCCATAATAGGGTGCATGGATGATATGGGTATATGGGCCATAATAGGGTGCATGGATGATACAGGTATATGGGTCATAATAGGGTGCATGGATGATACGGGTATATGGGCCATAATAGGGTGCATGGATGATACAGGTATATGGGTCATAATAGGGTGCATGGATGATACGGGTATATGGGCCATAATAGTGTACATGGATGATATGGGTATATGGGCCATGATAGAGGGCATGGATGATACGGGTATATGGGCCATAATAGGGTACATGGATGATACAGGTATATGGGCCATAATAGGATGCATGGATGATATGGGTATATGGGCCATAATAGGGTGCATGGATGATACGGGTATATGGGCCATAATAGGGTACATGGATGATATGGGTATATGGGCCATAATAGGGTGCATGGATGATACGGGTATATGGGCCATATTACTAATAGTAGCGTGTTCAGTTAACGACGGTATTTTTGTTCAGAATGAACGCGCAAGGTGAGACTATGTGCTCGATGAGTGCCGTTCTTGTTTATGTGTCATTTACCTGTCATTCACAGACCTCATCTTGGCTTTCTTTGTTTTTGAAGTAGGTCGCCATACCAGTCCTACGGGTATATTACAGACTTGGCATTTAATATGGAATTTTTTTTTTTTCTTGACTTGGGTTTACTTTCATAACTCAGTATATCAATCTGGTGAGTTTCTTTTACACTTTGGTGATTTATTTGTTAAAAGAACCATGTCAATGATTGTCTGTCGCAGCAAGAAGTCAACAACAGGATTATATCACAGGTGGCGTGGCAAAATGTACGGACAGGTGCATTTGATGATTGGCTTCACAGTCGGGTATACAAGGGTTGTTGCGTTCTGTGTTAGTGTAAAACAACTGCTGCACGTCTCCAAAAGTTATTGCCGCTTCCTCTGGAGATGGTCCGTCAACTCGACAATGCTGTTTGTCATGGAGTGGTGGCTTTACGAAATTACGGCATGAAACAGCGCGCTATTGCTCGGCAGTATGGCATCACTCAAGGTCAGGTGTCAAAGATCCTGAAACGAAATGCTCAGAGGGGTGTCCCTACTCCAATACCGAGGCCAGGACGTCCCCGCAGAACCACAAGGAGGGATAATCGCCAGCTGCACCGGTTAGTCCGCAATGGCCGTACCAAGTCAGCTAATCAGCTTAGGGCTGAGTGGCAGCAACTGACAAATGTGTCTGTATCCAGAAAGCTAGTCAACCAACGACTGGTTCAAGCAGGCTATCGTGCCAGGCATCCCCTGAGAAAGCCACGCCTGACCAGACAGCACCGCCAGTGCCAATTGCAGTGGGCCAGAGAGCACCATCAATGGCAGCCAGGACACTGGAATCACGTGATCTTCAGTGACGAGTCTAGACTTCTGGTCTATCGTCAAGATGGCCGCGTCCGAGTGCGCAGACAAGTGCATGAAGCCTCTAACAAAGTTTGTATCGTGCCAAGAGTCCAAGCTGGAGGTGGTGGGGTGACCGTTTGGGTTGATTTTCATGCAGGGGGCAAAATTGACCTGGTTGTTCTGAATGAAAACCTGAACCAGTTCAAGTACAGGGCCATTCTGGAAGAAACATTGCTTCCATTTACTCGTGCAGCCTTTCCAGGAAACTTTGTCTTCCAAGATGACAATGCACGGCCTCATCGTGCTCGCATGATCCAACACTTTCTTTCTGACCATGGTGTAGAGCATATGGAGTGGCCTGCCATGTCCCTGGATATGAAACCGATAGAGAACTTGTGGGCAGAATTAACGCGTCAAATCGACCACTTGGACCAGCAGCCGACCTCTGTGCGTGAATTGCAGCAGGCTATTGTCACTGCATGGCAAGCGATTCCTGTCCAAGCCTTGGCAAATCTCGTGAACAGCATGCCTCGACGTGTACGCGCTCTCCTGAATGCTCGTGGGGGTTACACGAAGTACTGAACTGTAATTTTACTGTCCGTAATCCCAGTCGTAATTTAGCTTTTGTTTTTGTTAAAAAAAAATTTGGCCAATGTGCAAAATAAAGAGATACTTCTGGCAAACGTACAGAAGTTTAACACACTACTGTCCATGAATTGAGTTCGATATCAGTTTACATCACTTTCAAGGATCAATTTATTTGTTTTGAAATGTCAAATGTGGTTTTTGTTTCTTTTAAAGGTCACATTAACAAAATCTAGAATAATTTCAACATAATTCCAATGAACTTTTGGTTCTAAGGCATCTTGAAAAGTAAGTTCACCCCCACAAAAAAAATATTCCATATTAAATGCCAAGTCTGTATGTAACACTAGCGGAAACCCGTGGTAAAAGTCCCACCCCAGAAAAGCTTTAGCGTATAGAAGAAGAAGGATATGGGAAGAAAAGATCGGACACTCTTCCCCTCACCCCCCATCCCGGAGAAGCAAAGGTCGTGCTCCCTCCCCCTGGAGAAGCAAAGTTGGCGTTTCTAGCGATGTGGACGTCGATGGCAGCAGGAAAAATCGAAGAGTGGTTTGTACGTTGGGACGACATCCCGCATCCAATTTGGGGGGGTAGAGGTCAGTGGTGTGTGGGGGCCGTCGGCGGAAAGAGTCTTTAGCTCCATAAGGATGGACCCCCTTGACATCTTAGCATATTATTATATAGATGGGAACACTCGGCTGCCACACAATTTGCTTCAGCTTTATCTGTAGATATATATATTTTAAATTGTATGCACACCGTACATCTGCATATTGCAAATTCATGTGCTGATAATAGTGTGTTGCCCTCGTTGTCCAAGTAGGTAAGATGTCGTTATTATTGAGAAGAAAAAAAACATATTTGAAGAGCATCTGTAGATAAGATTCTTGCTGCGAGTGTTGGATGCCGAATGGAAAAGATCAGAACTAATCACAACTAATCACAACAGCAGTGGAAAATGCAAAAACAAATAATCTTCTGCCATAATATTGTGAAATAATAAATAATAAATTCTCAGACGCAGCTTCTGCATTTCCCACGATTCGTATGTGGCATTTTCTTTACACCGATTGAAAGAATTACCTGTTCATTGAAGTCTGATTGCAAGGTCTGTGCGATGTAACACCAGTAACAGGCTTGACATCAACAACCTCATAATCTGAAAGAACTATTGGAAGCACTTGGTATGGAATTCCAGAAAGACTCCTAACTCTACATCCTATCAAAAGCTCGTAGGAAATGTTACACTGAAGAGTGAAGATCCATGCCGTGTTTATGGCACAGGTAGGCCAGACAAGATATTTGATGGGTTGCTTAACCTCAATCACAAAAAAAAAAATCAAACAGACACATAAAACATATAATAAGGGGAGCGGTAGACAAGATGGGGAGAGATGGGGAAGGACACAAACACAACATTTGAGAGCAGGGACATCGGGAGAACTGTGGGAGGGAGAGGGCTTGGGGTGAGGAGGCACGGGAAGGCTAATAGTAGCGTGTAGGGGGAGGGGGGGGGGGGGGAGATAAAAAACAGAAGGACACTACAAGGACTTCCAGGAAAGAAGTTGGTATTTCAAAAAAGTGGATATGGTGGAATTAGCGTGGGTACCTTTGTACCCATACGTGCAATGTCTAATCAAAATGAGCTTACGCTGGCACGATCTCCACGCACAACGTGCCAGTCTTGCCAGCAATGCTTGGTGCTTAAGGGTTAATCTTCTCCGTTGGTATGTGGCACCAGGCTGCAGGGTAACATCATTGGCTGAGAACAGGGCTGTGCCACTGATACGGTGCCCCACCTAGGTTATGGCAGGAATTTGTAACCTGTTCATGGTGACATCGTGGGATCTTTAATGTCCACCAACGAATGCTGGCAGACAGGATGCCCAGCTTAACGTTCATCAGAGGGAGGGCACACACCTTGATGAATCACTCTGCCGCTGAATCAACGGGATGCCAGTTTATAGCTGGGTTGGGTTCATACCGAGGATAGACAGTTTGGAGGTGAGTGTGTGTACCTTTAGGCCATCCTGACATCCCTAACCGGTTAAAGACCCTGCATCATTCGATGTGAAATACACACAAGGAAGGAGAATGCAGGAGGAGTCTATTTGGCCCATATAACAACTGTGCTAAGTTATTTAAAATTAATTTTTAAAAATTACCCCCCGTTCGACTTGGTCCAAAATGGGGGCTTATGGACTTGGTGTCGTCTGTCCATCCGTCCGTCCATGTGTGCATCCGCAACCATATTTTGGAGATGTATGGACAAATTTTGTTTATGCTTGGCACAAACACGATACATGATGGTACAGTATACATATGCACATCATTTTGTTTCGCTGTGCGAACAAAGATGTCCGACTGGCGGCCATTTCAGTTGTAAAAAACCCCGATGTTGAACACGTCCTCAACCATGTATCGGACATGCATTTACCGATGTTGTTCAAACTTTGCACACAGATAATGACATTTTATGACATTATGACACTGACATTGAAGTATTTTTCTTCCTCTCTAGTTTTATTTTTTGTTTTGTTTTGGGAGTTTTGGGGTTTTTTGGGGGGTGAACAATGAACAAACACACACACACACACACACACACACACACACACACACACACACACACACACACACACACACACACACACACACACACACACACACACATTCACCTTTTGATGAGATCCTCTCACAGACATCACAATTGCTATACAGGTATCCAATCCTCGATCCATACCTTAGTTATCCACCATGCCAATCATAGCTAGCTACTATCTAAGGGTGTGCAGTTGCTTCTCACTCGTTTTTTACCATCCCATCTCTGTTACAACAACCCATCGTCACTTTTATAATTGCCTCTCATCTTAGGAGTTCGGATGCTGGATGGAGATGTGACAGACATAATTGAGGCGGGATCTCTCAGCCTCAATCCTCAGCATATACACATCTACAGCGCCAGCTGGGGTCCTGAGGACGATGGGCTCACGGTTGATGGTCCAGGACCCCTGGCTCGCGAAGCCTTTCAAAAAGGAATTTCTGAGGTAGCCACTCACAAAGATGAATTTTTGTGCAACGTTTCCTCTCATTGGCTTATTGATACCAATTGTTTTTACAATCCAAATACCAAGTTAAACCTTTTATCCTCGGTATGCGCATTCCCAATCTCTCCGCAAGGAATCGTTCTGAAAAAATGTGCAAAACGAATTTGTTTTATTAAACATATCTTCGATTTATCATTTAGATAATTTATACCTTTCATTTCATTTTTTTGAATGAAGAAAAATATCAAGAATTTAATTGGCAATTTCTTTATTTAATTTTTGGTCTTCTTTCTATCATTGGTCAAAGAGGAATGAAATGGGTTAATACTTTTGTTTATATAGATGGCAATTCAGCTCGATGTGCTCTTTTCTTGGGCTGGCAGGATGGCCTAAAGGGTCACACACTCACCTCTAAGCTATTGAGCCTGGGTTAGAATCTCTACCTAGCTATAAACTGTTGTCCTGGTTTTTCACAGGCAGAGTGAGACATCAATGTGTGTGCCTTCCTTCAGACGTTAAGCAGTCATCCCGTCTGCCAGCATTAGTTGATGGACATTAAAGATAGCAAAATATGGCGAATATGGTATGGCTATAGGCAAAAAATTCCAACATTCCCGCCATAACCTCCCTGTCGGAAGGGAACCCTCATCTGAGTATATGGATTAGTGGTAGTAGTAATTCCTCTTTTCATCCTTTATCATTTATTTTGTCTAAATTAATTACTCTTTTACAATGGCATGACCTACTGAGGGCGCTATGCGATTATGTCCCCCGAAACCACCACGCAGGGTCGATCAGGTCTTGGATCCATCTTTGTGTGGGCATCGGGAAATGGCGGCACAAGGAAGGACAACTGCAACTGCGATGGCTACACCAACAGCATCTATACACTGTCCATCAGCAGTTCGACTGAGAACGGACTGGTTCCATGGTACAGCGAGCCGTGTTCCTCGACACTTGCCACCACATTCAGCAGTGGGACTTTAGGAGAGCGAAAAATTGTGAGCGAAACAACATTCTTTTCCCTCTTGTTTGCTCAACTGCTGCCTCTAAACCTGTCTGGTGTTTCTTCTTCTCCTACTTATTTGTGCCCCCCTTCCCCATCTTCCCAAACAATAGATTAGTTTAACATGCTGTTGATTATTCCAGAAACTTCTCTTGGAGGTCCACGGGACTTGACAAACAATGCGACAATCATTAAAATAAACTGAAGTCGAGATTGACTGCGAAATGAATCTGCAAAGGAAATGTTCGCTTCATCACTCGGACTGTATTGCAAAGTCAGATTTGGCCCATTGAGAAATTAATAACAATAGCAAGTCCCGCCCGAAGAAGTGAAGACGTTCGAGCAGGCCTAGCCAATGGCCTTGCTTTTTGAATCTCGGTTTTGTATTTCTGGTGATGCCATGAAGGTATAAACGAGCAAGACGATACTTGCAACGATACCCCAAAAAAGTTTCTTTGGATACATCAAATTGTCCATTTCATCAAGATTTAAATTGACGATATTGATCAAAGCTCGGTTAAATCAGGCATTAATTGATTATTTTTCAAATGAAAATTTATGATTTTAGATGTTTGACCTTGAGTTGACCTTTGACCTTTTGCCCTCAAAATAGTTGGTTTCCGAATTTACTGACTCGATATGCAATGCTGTTCAACTTTCAGGTAAATTGGATGAAAAAAATGACAATTTTGGAAGTTTGACCTCGAGATGACCTTTGACCTCAATGTCAACATGTTTCTTCCTTATTACCAACTCTACCACTTGAAGTTTTGTGAAGATCGGTTTAAAATTGTGACCTGCAGATGGTAGACAGACAGAATAATGCACAAGACCAACCAATATACCTGAAAAATATTCGATTTTCCAAGTAACAAGCTATGCAGCACGGTAGCTTTTTTCAGCTACTTCAGGCAGCGATGTCCCTGCCCCTATGCGAGTCCCGGGCTCAGCTGGCCCCAGCTGACAGTACCTGGTATGAGCCCCTTGTCCAGGGTAATGGATCCCCACTGTCTTGCGGGGGAAGCCTCTATAGGCTAAGGCTATGAGAAGGACACACAGATATCAAACTGCACCTGTCGGTCAGCATCGGCAGCACTACGTCATGGATAAATGTGCCCATGAAAGGTGGTGGTGGCACCAATTTAGGCATCACCGCGCAGCATCTGCAGACATCTGTGTCCACAATGGACATCAAGGGAAGCCGTCATCATACCGACGACCTGGCCATTCTGCTGCGCCGATGTGCATCAGACTTCACGTTGCATTTACTGCACCTGCAGCCAATGATACTCATAGGAATTAGAGAGTGGGAGAGCGATAGCACACACCTCTATCACTTTGATCGCTTCTCTGTACAGGTTTTTCACCAGCTCACCTGCTCACCACCCATTTTAACCTATACAGCCAACACACAACGCATAATGCTTCGTTAGCACGCCAACGAAGGGAAGAGATTCGTGTAAAGCGGCACTCACACCATCATCATAAACAGGTATCCAAGACGGACCATTTCAAATGCTACCTTGAATACTGCCCCCTAAGGGTTGTGCTGTTCTTCATATTTTTGGAAAATCCTTCCCGTACTTAGTTCTCTCAGCCAGGCAGGTTCCAGTCTTATAAGCAAGGCAGGATATTCACTCTGGCAATCATGTTTGCAAACACCGGAAATACTGCCCACAAGTACCATCATAAACTGCCAGCTTTCTCCAAGTAAAACACCCTTTCCGCACCATTTATGCCACGGAGCCATGACAAGCTGGAATTGCCAGGATATTCCCAAAGATTCCTCGTGCCCTTATGCAAGACCGTCCAGGTTAAGAATAGCGCAACATTGAGCAATCCTCCTACAACTTAATGGCCGTTGCCACAGACTGGTGTCATTGTATCTTCTGAGCAATTGCATCGACTACTTTATGATCTTCACGGTAAGAAAGACACAACCACTGGGTTCATGATACCGTACAGAGTTAGCCATTATTTGCCCGTCCCCTGCACAACAGGACACGGGGTTTTGTAAGTGTGTGTGTTGTGTGTTGTGTGTTGTGTGTTGTGTGTTGTGTGTTGTGTGTGTAGAGAGAGAGAGACCCACTCCCCCGTGTGTGTGGTGTGTCCGTCCGGGCCAAAACTATTTTACCATTTGAGCTATTGCCATCAAGTTTTCACCAAAACTTTATTATGACAATACGAAAAAGGCAAATTAATAATTTGGTCAAAAGGTCAAAACATCAAAGGTCAGCATCACATAAAATCATCCATTTTCATCAAATTGACCTGAAATTTCAATTTTCCATTAGAGTTATCTCATCAAATTTTCAACAATGCTTTATTATGAGAACATGGAGAAGGCAACTTAATAATTTGGTCAAAAGGTCAAAGGTCAGCATCACCTAAAATCACTTTTCATCCAATTGACTTGAAATTTAAATTTACCATTTCAGTGAGTTTTGTCATCAAATTTTCAACAAACCTTTATTATGAGAATATGGAGAAGACAAGTTAATAATTTGTTCAAAAGGTCAAAGGTCAGCATCACCTAAAATCACTTTTCATCCAATTGACTTGAAATTTAAATTTACCATTTGAGTGAGTTTTGTCATCAAATTTTCAAGAAACCTTTATTATGAGAATATGGAGAAGACAAGTTAATAATTTGTTTAAAAGGTCAAAGGTCATTGTCACATGAAATACATTTTCATCCGATTGACCTGAAATTATAAGAATTTGCATATTGGATCACTAAGTTGGTTAACCAATCAAATGCTAGAAGCCAATTTTTTTTTTTTTTAGATCAAAAGGTCAAAGGTTAAGGTTGTGTAAAAATGCCAATTTTTGTCCAATTGACCTGAAATCTTAAGAATTTGCAGGTCACACAATTGGTTCGCCAATCAAAATCTCAAAGCTGATTAATTTATGAGATCTAAAGTTCAAAGGTCAAACCTGCATAAAATCATCAATTTTAATTTTGTATTTTTAAAATTGTCTTCGTTATTTTGAGCATACGGAAGAAGAAGAAGACATCTGAATACAAACAGACGCAGACGGGCTTTGCATTTTTCAGATGCTTCCTACTTTATGCTTGCATTGAAATAATTACAGATAAGTCAACACAATTCTGTGCATACGATGGAAAGAACACGCTAGTCCCAAAGGCCTTTGTGAGATGTTCACGGCAAAGCTGTCGCTTAACGAATCCGTTCATTTTTCCTTTTATTCTTCCTATTTTTGGCTCCCTGGTGCTAGCTGCTTGATCTTTCTGCTGTGTTAACATTTTCGGGTTTTTCCAGCCATTGAAGTCATTTTGTTCAAATCTATTTCACTTACAACTTATGAGCCCTGTTTAATCAACACAGGCCTTTTGAGGTGATAAAGAACTGATGTATCAAGTGCTTTAGCCAGAAGTGGTCGTGAGAACAGCTATTTATTTACCTGCACCCCCATGCTCCCCTTCCCACTCTCCTCTAGAGGTTGTTTTGCTGTAACTGCAGGACTCCTCAACCTACCTGAGGAATTGTACTCATCGGAGTTAAAGGCCGTCGGAGTCACTTGATATTGGTGTTGTGTAATGCAGGGTTTGTCGATTGCCTCTTTTGGCTCTCATTTCCTGGTTTTCCTCTTTGTCGTTGGCTTTGTCGGAGCGCAGGTAACGACAGACCTGCACCAGCGCTGCACCACAAGCCACACGGGGACGTCGGCCTCGGCGCCCCTTGCTGCCGGGATCTTCGCCCTCGCGCTCGAAGCCAAGTACGAAAGGCTTCCGACACCGTAAACTGACATGGCATTCGCCACCGATTCCGCTGAAAGGCGGTCCTGTGTAGTCTGGCTCTCTGCGCTGTAATTATGCTCTGCTTGTTTATCAGTCATCATGTCGGCGCTTTTGCACCGGTTTTGAAACCCCCAACCTCATGCAAACTGCTCTATTCCAGACCGCTTGGAGTCATGTTTGTGTTTTAACTGCAAATCTTTTGGAGAAATGTGGCCTTCCGTCGTTTTTAGACCTTTGTCATACCTGCCTACAATAGCCCTGTTGAGGGTAAAATGTCCTCGAGAGGTCTGAATTGCCTTGTCGAAGGTCATGCGCCTTATTTATTTCTTTTTTTTATTGGTAGAACTGGTTACTCATAATGAAGGATACAATATTTGCGATTTCTTATCACTTAACCTTCCAGCCCCGAGCTGACATGGCGCGACGTGCAGCACTTGGTGGTTCAAACTTCGAAACCTCAGTTCCTTCAAGCCAATGACTGGAAGATGAATGGTGTAGGCCGTGCAGGTGAGCTCGATGCAAAATGACCTGATTCCTTCAATCCTCAACCAAAGCCTTTTATATTCTTGCAATATCACCACTGAATGTTTGCCATCGCTGTATTACCTGACACTCTTGAATCTACCTCTAAGTAGAAAAACCTCCACCAATGGATACACTGTTTGGTCACGATGCTTACCTGAATCATGAATCTCAAGTAGAGTCTGAAATGATTGTTACTCAGAGAGTTCTAATTATTTATATCTCCCTGTGCCATTAGCCTCATAAAGTAGACACTCAGGTATTTGTCAACTAAATAATAAATTGTACCATCTATCATTTGTCTGCTGGGATGCAGTAAAACAGATGAGATATTAGAAGCGCTTCTGAATATGGATGTTCACGTCATGATGTAAGAGCTTGTGATTGGACGATTGATCTCGGATCAATTTTATGGCCGCTAGATCCATTTAGCTCTTTCACGAGCCTCGATCTTGTATGCAAAAAAAAAGAAGAAAAAAAGAAGAAAAAAAGGTGTACCAAGCAAATTTCCATAGAATCCCTCAGTCTGGAATTGTTTGCAATGCAATCGCAAACTTTACTCGCCTGCCTTTATAATCTCTTTAATGAGGTCTAGACAATGGTTTTGTAAGGTAAACAAAATTCCCCGTCCACCCTCCAAGATTGTCTGGAATGCATCCACCAATAGAAGTTCAGCATTTTATGGTCCCCACCACCCCCCAACCACCCCGGGCGGAACGCGGGACCTTTCAGTATCGAACTTTCTTAACAAATTTCACTCGAAAGTTATTTATATGGCCTTTGTGCAACGTAACGTAAACGCATGAACATTTGCTGCTTGCATCACCTGATTTTGATTGGTGCGTTGCTGAAGTTTGACGAGGACATTGCGCTCGCGCTTTTGTCTGCGTGCAGTGAGCCACTCATTTGGCTATGGGCTTATGAATGCCGGTGACCTTGTAACTGCAGCTCGAAACTGGAGCGCAGTTGCCCCACAACGGATATGCACCATACTGGTCGTGAATGAGACAAGGTAACTCTGCGTGAACCATGTATGTTTTGCTTCCGCTTATTACCAGCAGAGGGCACACTTTACATGACCTTGCTGTGCAACAGTAGAAATTGTTCTGCGATTTGTGATTTGTACAAATAACATTGTTCTGATTTTAATAAACGTTTATAATTCAATAGTTGAGGAGCAATATATTTTGCTTCTAAGCAGTATACTTTTAAGACTAATTATATATATATTTTCCAAAACTTATTTAACTCGTGAAACTTTCCTATTAATAATACTAGGGCATTGCCCGTACTATATCTATATCTAAAATTATATCCCCCCCCTCTATTTACATGAAATGGTTTGGTCCAAAGCGAACGGCTTGCGAGTACGGTGACAATCCCCCCCCTCTATTTACATGCAATGGTTTGGTCCAAAGCGAACGGCTTCCGGAGTTTGGTAAAGAAATCGCCATCGCGTGCACAAACGCGCAGGAAAGCGAATGAATCGCAAATTCGGTTTTATTAGTTTTAAAACATAGTTTAACGCCAACATAGTTTGCAAACGTGAAATAAATGAATACGCTCTCAAATGTGCCATCCGAGGCAGAGTGTGTCCTCCACGTTCGGCACACGCGATCGTTCGCTGCTCTCTGATTGGTTGAATCGTTTTTTGGACATAGCTCGGTAAGTAATTGTCCGATTAATATGAAACCTTGAAAAGGCACATCCTCGGGTCCCCAGCAATATACCTGGCAAGTTAAAAGTATATCGGACCCGTGGTTGTCGAGAAACAGCGGTCACAGACAAACAGACGTACAAACGTACAGACGTACAAACAGAGATTACTGGAATTATAGATAGATAACGTCCTGTGTGATTTATAGAATAAAATTAAAAATTTCCCTTTTTAAGGCCATTTTCCCTGCTAAAGCAGCAGGGGTCTTGTGGGCCCCATGACAATCATCATGGTTCCCTTTTTACCTCCACCACCAAAGGTGGATGGAGGATATGTTTTCACCCCTGTCTGTCCGTCTGTCCGTTTGTTTGTTTGTTTGTGAACAAGATATCTCAAAAGGTTGTGGACGGATTCCGACGACATTGGGCAGAGAGGTAGTGTGTGTCACAAGGACGAAATTATTACATTTTGGTGAAGATCCGAATTGGGATTCGGCTAGTATAATTTTTAAAGCGATTCTTCACCATTGGGAGATGGGGCCAAAAACTATACGTAGCAGGATAGCTCAAAAAGTTATGGACAGATTTGGACGAAACTTTGTGGACAGGTTGTGCGTGTGACAAGGAAGAATCGATTCGATTTTGGGGAAGATCTGAATATGGATTCGGATATGAGAATTATTTAATTTTTAAAGTGATTCTTCACCATTGAGAGATAGGGCCAAAACGATACATAGCAGGATATCTCACAAAGTTATGGATGGATTTGGACGAAACTTGTTGGAGAGGTTGTGTGTGTGACAAGGAAGAACTGATTCAATTTTGGTGAAGATCTGGATCCGGATCCAGCTAGTAGAATTTTCTGCCTTATGGTCGTATAATTATTTAATTTTTTAAGGGATTCTTCACCATTGAGTGATATGGCCAACCAGGCGAAGGTATGCTCTCTACTGAGTGCCGTTATAGTTGAGGCAATGTTTTTATGGCCGGATGCCCTTCCTGACGCCAACCCTTTAGTCACCTCTTACGACATGCAGGGATACGGTGTACCTATTCTAAACCGGGGCACACACCGGCACATTCATCCCAGCGAGCTGGTATTCAATTTGCCGACCTTGGAAGGATGACGGGCTGAGTCAACCCCTTGGTGTTAATTCAACAATCGACTGGGATTCGAACTCTGGATCCTAGGATCCCAAGCCAGCACCCTAACTGCTAAGCCAACACCAGGCTACAGTGCCTTCAACACCAACCAACACCAGAATCAAAATGTACATTGCCTTCACAAAGTATTCACACCCCTTGATTTTTTTTTTCCACATTTTGTTGTGTTGCAGCCTGAATTTAAAATGGATTAAAACATTGTTTTAATTTCACTGATCCACACATAATACCTCATAATACCATACTATTGAGAAAGTGAAAACATGTTTTTGGAAAAATTTTACAAAATAATCAAAAATGAAAAACAGAAATATCTAATTTACATAAGTATTCAACCCCCTGAGTCAGTACTTCGTAGAAGCGCCTTTGGCAGCGATTACAGCTTTGTGTCTTCTTGGGTATGTCTGTATCAGCTTTGCACATCTGGATTTGGGGAATTTCTCCTATTCTTCCTTGCGGATTTGCTCAAGCTCTGTCAAGTTGGATGGGGAGCGTTGGTGAACAGCAATCTTAGTCTTTCCACAGATTCTCAATGGGATTCAAGTCTGGGCTTTGGCTGGGCCTTTTGTTCTGAAGCCATTGCAGCGTTGCTTTGGCTGTATGCTTGGTGGCATTGTCCTGTTGGAACATAAATCTTCACTGCAGTCTAAGGTCGTTTACATTCTGAAGCAGGTTCTCCTCAATGATTTGTCCGTATTTGGATCCATTCATTGTTCCCACTTTGCTTACAATTCTCCCAGTCGCTACCGCTGAAAAGCATCTCCATAGCATGATGCTGCAGCCACCGTGCTTCACGTTATGCATGGTGTTAGATGGGTGATGAGCTGTGCTCGGTTTCCGCCAGACGTAGCGCTTTGCATTCAGGCCAAAGAGTTCAATTTTCATCTCATCTCATGTGTAGATTAGTGACAAAAAACATCTCGATTGAATCCATTTTAAATTCAGGCTGTAACACAACAAAATGTGAAAAAGTCAAGAGGTGTGAATACTTTCTGAAGGCGCTGTTTGTGTGAATGTGCATAGGCATACTCCAAACCTTCACCTTGGTGCTTCACAGGCAGAGTTCTGCATGAGGGATTGTAAAGCTGGCTGTCCTATCTGCTAGCATTTCCAAGTTGATGTGAAAGTTACTATGGTGCCTTTTGGATATAGTAGGCCATTATATAGTGCTATCCTGATAAAATTCCAAATCCAGGCATCATTGCACACATGATGCATATATAACACGTGTGTGCATATAATGTGTGCACACATATTTCACAGATAATGCTGGTGAAGACATGATGAGCATAAGGCAGAGGAGGTCTGCATTTTGGGGTGACGATGCAGGCCAAAAATTTCAGATTGCCACTGCCTGTACCAACAATCATTACAATGATGGTGCACACAGACAAACGGAAATTTGGTGCAGGAGAAAGCCCCGTTCATGCCTGCACTGAACCAACACCAGTATCCATCACCCACCCACAAACAACTCCTGACAATATCCCCATACGCCTCCATCTCTAATGCATCCAGGTACCTATCATACCTCATTTATATGTATCCCCCCCCTCCATTGCCACTACATTTTCAGGGAGACCATTCCATGCATTAACCACTCGATGACTGAAAGACCCCTGCCTTGGAACAACTGTCTTAACTCTGATGTTGTTGACCTTATTGTTATTTTTTACCCTCAAGCTAAGGCATCTGGTCCTCACGATATAAACTTTGCTGAAAAACTCCACTTCACCTATGTTGTCTACATGCTTCATCTATCTATAATTCCAGTAATCTCTGTGTGTTTGTTTGTACGTTTGTTTGTCTGTGACCGCTGTTTCTCGACAACCACGGGTCCGATATACTTTAAACTTGCCAGGTATATTGCTGGGGACCCGAGGATGTGCCTTTTCAAGGTTTCATATTAATCGGACAATTACTTACCGAGCTATGTCCAAAAAACGATTCAACCAATCAGAGAGCAGCGAGCTATCGCGTGTGCCGAACGTGGCGGACACACTCTGCCTCGGATGGCACATTTGAGAGCGTATTCATTTATTTCACGTTTGCAAACTATGTTGCCGCTATGTTGGCGTTAAACTATGTTTTAAAACTAATAAAAACCATTTCATCTAAATAGAGGGGGGGGGGGGGGGGGGGAATTGTCACTGTACTCGCAAGCCGTTCGCCGTTCGCTTTGGCGTTGCGAATGGACCAACACATTTCATGGACCAAACCATTTCATGTAAAGCGTTCGCCGTTCGCTTTGGCGTTGCGAATGGACCAAAACATTTCATGAACCAAACCATTTCATGTAAATAGAGGGGGGGATATAATTTTAGATATAGATATAGTACGGGCATGCCCTAGTTATCTTCAACAATCGTAATCACCTCCTCTCGGAGGAGTCATCTTTGATTATGAACTTTTTACGATGGTCCATATGCTTGGTTCCACAATGTAAAGCTTTATGAAGTTTATTAATCACCTGTCCCCATTGTTTCTGGGCAGGACTATTTCAGCCTCGGGTCTGCTATTGCATGTGCACACGCATGCGTGTCAAGGCTCGGGCCAGCATGTACACACTCTGGAACATGTGCAGGCACGCCTGACCCTGTCGTACAGCCGTCGCGGGGATCTGGCAATCTACCTGCACAGCCCAATGGGCACACGTTCCATGCTTCTGGGCCAAAGGTTAGAGGCCCTTGTGGACCCTGGGCCCAACGACCATATGTGATGTGTGACCGCTCTCAACCAGATACCTCTTCATTTCACGGATATAATTACTTAATTCATTTAACATAACTTTTATTTAACTTGCACATACCAATCTGCAGAGATTGGCAATAATGCCAGGCTACCTGCGGAAGATACGATTGGGAATTTTTAAAACGTCTGACGAATCGACATATGTGGGGAAATTACATGCAGAGACCGGGAATCGAACCCAGGTCGTCTGGTGAACCGTACCAGTGCTCTGCCACCTGAGCTATCTGGGTGACCCTGACTGAGCCGTACCAGTGCTCTGCCACCTGAGCTATCTGGGTGACCCTGACTGAGCCGTACCAGTGCTCTGCCACCTGAGCTATCTGGGTGACCCTGACTGAACCGTACCAGTGCTCTGCCACCTGAGCTATCTGGGTGACCCTGACTGAACCGTACCAGTGCTCTGCCACCTGAGCTATCTGGGTGACCCTGACTGAGCCGTACCAGTGCTCTGCCACCTGAGCTATCTGGGTGACCCTGACTGAGCCGTACCAGTGCTCTGCCACCTGAGCTATCTGGGTGACCCTGACTGAGCCGTACCAGTGCTCTGCCACCTGAGCTATCTGGGTGACCCTGACTGAGCCGTACCAGTGCTCTGCCACCTGAGCTATCTGGGTGACCCTGACTGAGCCGTACCACTGCTCTGCCACCTGAGCTATCTGGGTGACCCCCCACCAAGCATGCAATTTTCCTCGGCGCTGAAGCTGCCCCGGCAATGTCCTGTGCTGGAAGATATGTTATTTATTTATTTGGAATGGGGGCAGCGAACTTTGAATGTAGCTCTACTTGTTTTTCTAATTACTTTTTGTGGGGGCCCAAAACTCTTCCTTACACCCACTAAGGAATGGGGTCAGGGATCATTTAATATTACCTTACACATGTATGCAAAGGAGTATTTCCAACATAATTATATATTTTTTTAAATTCCCAAATTATTTTCCCACATATGTCGATTGTTTATTTAGAATCCTGTTCATTTATGTAAATATCTGACTGTTCATGAAACTACCAGTATTCATTCCATCTCCAAAATGGCATTGTCCTCACAATATTGCACTACTTTGTATGGTCAGGGAGGGTGTAGAAGGTGCTTTAGTCTTCTTTAGACCACTGTACACATGTTGTGTACTGTACATGGATAATGGAGGTGGGATCAAGATTTCCATCATACTTGCAGATGTCATAAATATATATGGCCCCAAATCCTCTCGCATGAAGTTGTAACAGTCTGTCTGCCATTTTGGCAACTTTTCCAAGGAATGTTTCTCACCATTTTATGGAGTCTGTTTTAAATAAATGGCAAGCAGAAAGTGTTTTGGGAACACGACTGCGCTGCGTAATGCGCCATATTTAAACACTCATTCTTTTCCCGGCGTAAGAACTTTCAAACCGCAAAGCACGGATATGAATCAGCTATGCTGACTCCGTTGTGGGTTTTCTTTACACTGCTGGTTGTTTCTTGTTTGCTCGACTGAGTTTGTGGGGTTCACAGTTGGATTAGTTACACTGACACAGTGCTGTGTCTGGTTATTTTATGGACTGAATTACTCCACAGACCTGCTCACTCCGCACAACACCGCCCACATGTGTCTCTTCAGCGACTCTCTCGCTAATGGGTCTGCATTCCAGGCCTCATTAACCCCTGAAGTGACCACACTTGGACCTGGACGAGATGCACAAATGTGTCAAAGGTCAAGGTTCACCTCAGTATGAAAGAGAGAAGAACTTGGTCGTTTTTTTTTTTGAGACTCCAAAGCTTACGAAAGAATCTTTTGATACTCGAAGCTTACTAAAGAATATTTTGATACTCAAATCTTACTAAAGAATATGTCGATACTCGAAGCTTACTAAAGAATATGTCGATACTCGAAGCTTACTAAAGAATATGTCGATACTCGAAGCTTTCTAAAGAATATTTTGATACTCAAATCTTACTAAAGAATATTTTTGTTACTCAAAGCTTCCTAAATAATATTTTGATACTCTGAAGCTTACTAAATATTTTGATACTCTGAAGCTTACTAAGGAATATTTTGATACTCCGAAGCTTACTCAAGAATATGTTGATACTCTGTAGCTTACGAAAGAATATTTTGATACTCGAAGCTTACTAAAGAATATTTTGATACTCGAAGCTTACTAAAGAGTATTTTGATACTCCGAAGCTTACTAAAGAATATTTTGTTACTTCGAAGCTTACTAAATAATATTTTGATACTCCAAAGCTTACTAAATAATATTTTGATATTCCGAAGCTTACTAAATGATATTTTGTATTCTAAAGCTCATTAAAGAATATTTTGATATTCTAAAGCTCACTAAAGAATATTTTGATACCACAAAGCTTACTAAAGAATATTTTGATACCCCAAAGCTTACGAAAGAATATTTTTTATACTCTGAAGCTTACTAAAGAATATTTTTATACTCTGAAGCTTACTAAAGAACATATTTATACTTCGAAGCTTACAAAAGAATATTTAATATTCTGAAGCTCACTAAAGAATATTTAATATTCTGAAGCTCACTAAAGAATATTTAATATTCTGAAGCTCACTAAAGAATATTTAATATTTTGAAGCTCACAAAAGAATATTTAATATTCTGAAGCTCACTAAAGAATATTTAATATTCTGAAGCTCACAAAAGAATATTTAATATTCTGAAGCTCACAAAAGAATATTTAATATTCTGAGGCTCACTAAAAAATATTTTGCTAATCCGAAGCTTAATAAAGAATATATTGATACTCTGAAGCTCAGCAAATAATATTTTGATACTCTGAAGCTTACTAAATAATAATTTGATAATCCGAAGCTTACTCAAGAATATGTTGATACTCCAAAGCTGAAGAGTCCTTTCTAAATCGAGTTTGTCTGTTTCACTCAGCCTTTGGCAGGCCGTTGCGAGCATGATTGGTTGATTATGGTTTGGCAGGAATTGCACCAGAGGCTTGCTTTGGGGCCTTGGTTCCATGACATTTGCCATGTTTGAATCCAATATCCTTTGAGCAATTATTTCCTTATTTCTGTAGTTTGTATAAATGTTTCTCTTTGGTATAGCCTCAGAACCTCTGGAGACAAATCCGCATAAGATGTAAGCAGCATACCTGCACTTTAACAAGAAGACTTTTCCAACAATTCTGCACTCATATTTATACTGCAGGTGTGTCATAACGTGGGAGTGACGTCACAGGCTCAGTAATTCGTGAAAGTAACGGGATATTTTTGGTGGAAATATGGTATACAAGGAAATGCAGTTGGTATGCAGCAGAACAATGGTTTTCTGTCTGTCACATGATGAGCGTGAGGGATTGTTTGTCCCAACAGGCCAAATGATATCCAGTCTGGTGGTTTTGACAACTGGCCCTTCATGACAACTCACAGCTGGGATGAAAGTCCGAAGGGACAGTGGACACTGGAGATCAAAAACACCGGCTTCGCTAAAAACCGCGGTACTTATACCCACTCTTTACAACATTCCCTTTCAACTTTTCCTTCCTATATTAACATGCTTTCTATAATTTAATATCACAAAGCCATGATACCATATTGCTCCCCCATGCCATTGTAGATTGTCTGCAGCTGTAGCTGTTGAAGTGCATTATGGGTACTGGGATTGAAAGAGGCTGCATTGAGAAAAAGGATTGGAGTGCACATCTTGGTCTAGTTTTGTGACGAGATGTATGGGGAGACAGACCATTTGACAAGTACTGGAGTACTGTAACTCGGAGGGTACTGCAGTTAGTTCAATTGATTACTTAGGTGTTTGGCGGTAATATTTCCATGTACTGTACTATTAGCTGGGAGGGCTACTTTTACCCTGACTTTTGAAGCTGAGCTTGGTGTTGGCTTAACAATTAAGCTGGCTGGCTTAAGATCTTAGGGCCTTGAGTTTGAGCCCCTGTCGTGCCATTGAATTAATACCAGGTGGGTTGACTCAGCCTGTTATCCTTCCGAGGTCGACAAAATGAGCATCAGCTTACTGCTAACAGCAGGCACCGCATCAGCGGCATGGCCACGCTTCCAGCAATGATGCAACCAGCAGCCTCAGGCTGCATACAAAATAATAATAATAAACGTATGAAACTGTGACTTGTCATTACCAGGCCCACTGAAGCGGTTCTCGTTGGTCTTCTTTGGCACGAGCTACAGAGACCCGGAATGCAAGCTCTATGATACGAATGGGACCTGCTTGGGTAAAGTTCATTTCCAAATTGTCTCTTCTATTTGTCTGCCCCTTATGTCATGTCTACTCTCCAGAAAAGTTTGCATGGTTCTTGCCACCATCTCTGTTTTTTTTTTGGGTTTTTTTGTCTACAACATCGAGGTTCATGTAAGATCTAACATCAACACAAAAAACATAAACGGACACATAAAACGTATATTAAAATACTAGCAGAAGTACCCAGCATTGCCGGGCGGTGGAGGGGAGGGGAGGGGAAAGGGGAGGGGAGGGGAACGGGGGGGGGAGGGGCGAAGAGGGGGGGAGGGGAGAAGAGGGGGGAGGGGGAGGGGGAGAGGGGAGAAGAGGGGGGGATGGGGAGGATGGGGGAGGGGGAGGGTGAGGGGGAGATGGGGAGAGGGAGGGGGAAGGGGGAGGGGAGGGGGGAGGGGAGGGGGAGAGGAAGGGGTAGGGGGGAAGGGGAAGGGGTAGGGGAGGGGATAGGGGAGGGGATAGGGGAGGGGAAGGGGGAGGGGGAAGGGGGAGGGGGAAAAGGAGGGGGGAGGGGGGAGTCAAGTCGGAAGTCATTGTCGTCAATTGAATGTCGCATTTATTTTTTATTCCCTGTCAAATGGCATTGGTCCCGCATTCCGAACCCGGAAGTCGGAAGTCATTGTCGTCAAATAAATGTTTCACTCTCTGTCACATGCCGTTGGTCCCATGTCAATCGGATGAAGTTGAAAAATTAACGTTACGAAGTTTCTCTGGGACGTACTCATTCCGAATATGAAGTTGAACGAAATTAATCGATGGAAAGTACCAAACAAATTGCTTCCGATAAACAGTACACTACACTCTCTTTCGTTTCCGTGCCCTATCTGTGCGAGTGAAGAAGTAAACGGCTCTGGGACGCCGGGCTTCCTTTGCCATACGTTAAAAATGCATTTAAACTTCAAGTACGATCAGTTCACTTCAAAAGGCTTGAGCTTGCACCAATCGATTTTTTTATTAATCGATCTATTAAGTCATAATGTCCAATTCTTCACTTAAATACGGACACATATCCCCCTCCGTACTCATTAAAAGAATAAACATCCGTCAGTTCCGGTTATAACTTTGTGGGCGGTGTATAAGTAAAAAGAGGCATCGTGTGTTTTAATTTGTAAAGCAGTACAATAGACATTTCGCTTTATTAAATTATCATTTATTTTGTAGCGGCTGCCGCTGGGGTTACACAATCGCCTTGCACCTATCAAGGACGCGGAGCGATCACCAGGCCGGGCTCGTCCAGGACGCCCGGGCAGGCCCGCGCTCGACTTGCCAGGCCTCGGTCAGGACGCCCGGGCAGGCCCGCGCTCGACTTGCCAGGCCTCGGTCGGGACGCCCGGGCAGGCTCGCCCTCAACTTGCCAGGCCGCAGCCGGGACGCGGGGCCACGCCCCCTGGCGCCAGGCCTGGGCAAACCCCCTGGCGGAATAGATATATATTGCTGACCGTAAAACGTTTTTCCCAGAGTGCCTGAGTGTTTGATTCGAATAAAGCAACTCAGATGAATTCAAGCTTTTTGTCGCGTCCATTCTTTCGATCGACGTGGGAGCCACAGCTCCTTCATTGGTGACCTACCGACATGGACACGGCAGTGACGCTTAAACTGCCTACCTTCTGGGAGGCTCACGCGGCTGTTTGGTTCGCTCAGGCGGACTCTCAGTTCGCCCTGCGAGGCATCACCGCGGACGACACCCGCTTCCACCATGTTGTGGCGGCGCTTGGTTCCGCCACCGCGGCCCGCGCCTTGAGCCTCCTCGAGCACCCGCCGGCTGCTGACAAATACAGCGCGATTAAGAAGCTTCTCCTCGATGCTTTCGCCCTCCCATCGGCGGAACGCGCACGGCGCCTGCTCGATTTGCCTGAGCTCGGCGACACGCGCCCTTCCGAGCGAATGGACTACATGCTTTCGCTGCTCGGCGAGCACTCTCCGGCATTCCTGTTCCGGGAGCTGTTCCTCCGTCTGCTGCCTAACCCGGTACGCCTCGCCCTGGCAAGCACGACAATCACAGATCCCCGGGCCCTTGCCAGAGAAGCCGACAAAATCTCCGCCGCGGGACAGCGCATCGCAGCGGCGACATGGGACCCGCCGCCGCCTGATGCACCATCCATGGCGCCCGAGCACCCGGCGCGTTCGACGGCCGAACTGCCGACGCAATTGGCGGCCGCTATACCGAGCCGACCACGTCCAGCACGACGTCCGAAGCCTCCACCCGACCAAGCGTGGTGTTCCTATCATGCCAGGTTCGGACAGAAGGCCCGGACATGCCGACCCCCGTGCACCTTCGGCGGGTCGGGAAACGGCCAGGCCGGCGTTCATTACCTGCCATGAGCGCCGGCCACAGTCACACGGGCAACTTACTGTTCATCACGGACAAAGCGTCCGGACGGCGCTTCCTGTGCGACACCGGCGCCCAACTGAGCGTCATGCCCGCCTCTGACCAGGACAGGCAATCCGCGGTTTGCGGCCCCTCCTTGGTTGCGGCCAACGGATCGACTATCCGCACCTTCGGCCCGCGCAACGTCACCCTCTGCTTCGGCGGCCAACGCTTTGCTTGGACGTTTGTAACCGCCAACGTGCCCATGGCTCTGCTAGGCGCCGACTTCCTCTGCGCACACGGACTGCTGGTGGACGTCCAACGGCGTCGTTTAATCAACGCTGAAACCTTCAGCTCCCTGGTATGCACATTAAGCAGCTCCGCGCCGACCGAGCTGGCATGCGCCGTCCCGGCGGCGAACGAGTTTGCTCGCCTGCTCGCGGAGTTCCCGGCCCTCACGCGGCCGACGTTTTCGGCCGTCGCAGTACGGCATGGGATCGAGCACCACATACCAACCACGGGCCCGCCGGTCTACGCCAGGGCCCGCCGCCTCGACCCAGCCAAGCTTGCCGTTGCGAAGGCCGAATTCGACGCGTTGGAGCACCTCGGCATCGTGCGGCGCTCCGATAGCGCGTGGGCCTCGCCACTGCACATCGTGCCAAAGCCGGGGGGTGGATGGCGCCCGTGTGGCGACTACCGCCGTCTTAATGACGCTACAACACCCGACAGGTACCCGATCCCGCATATCCAAGACTTCTCCGCCCGTCTGGCGGGACGGGTCATTTTTTCGAAAATTGATCTCATACGGGGATATCACCAGGTACCTGTCAGGGCGGCCGACGTCCCTAAAACGGCAGTCATCACGCCGTTCGGCTTATTCGAGTTCTTGCGGATGCCGTTTGGTCTCAAGAACGCGGCTCAGGCGTTCCAGCGCTTGATGGACGGCGTGCTGCGTGACCTGCCGTTCCTTTTCGTTTACCTGGACGACATCCTCGTCGCCAGCACGTCCCGGGCCGAGCACCTCCTCCACCTCCGAACACTGTTCGGGCGCCTCAGCGAGCACGGCCTCATCGTCAACCCGGCCAAATGCCACTTCGGCACGACGGCCGTTGATTTTTTGGGCCACCACATCACCAAGAACGGGGCTGTGCCGCTGCCAACCAAGGTCGAGGCCATCACCACTTTCCCGCGTCCCCGCACCATAAAGGCCCTGCAGGAATTCCTGGGAATGGTGAATTTTTATCACCGCTTCGTGCCCCGCGCTGCTCAACTCATGCGGCCCCTCTACGAAGCCCTCCGGGGCAAGCCGGCCAAGCACGACATCGCCTGGTCCGCAGCAATGGATGCGGCCTTCCAAAGCTCAAAGCGGGCCCTCGCCGACGCAACACTGCTCGCTCACCCGGTGCTCAATGCTCCCATCGCCCTCACCACGGATGCCTCCGACTACGCGGTGGGCGCCGTACATGAGCAATGGGTGAACGGGGTTTGGCAGCCACTCGCTTTTTTCAGCCGGCAGCTCCGGCCGAACGAGCTCAAATACAGCACGTTTGACCGGGAGCTCCTCGGTCTACACCTGGCCGTCCGCCATTTCCGCCACCTCCTGGAGGGCCGACCTTTCACGGCGTTCGTCGACCACAAGCCGTTGGTTTACGCCATGGCCAAGGTCACGGAGCCATGGTCGGCCCGCCAACAGCGCCACCTCTCCGCCGTGTCGGAGTTTACCACGGACATCCGGCACGTCGCCGGCAAAAACAACGCCGTGGCCGACTGTCTTTCCCGGGCCAGCGCGAACGCGGTCCACCTGGGCGTGGATTTTGCGCTTATGGCGGCGGACCAAACCACCGACACCACGGTGCAAGCCCTCCGGGCGGCGGACACGGGCCTCCGCCTGGCCGACATCCCCTGCGCGGACACTGTCCTGCTCTGCGACGTCTCCCAAGGCCGGCCTCGCCCCATCGTGCCCGTCACCTGGCAACGCCGCATCTTCGCCTCCCTCCACGGCCTTTCCCACCCGGGCCGGAAAGCTTCCCAGAAGCTGGTGTCGGCGCGTTTCGTCTGGCACGGCCTTCGTCGGGACGTCCGCGATTGGACCAGCGCCTGCACCGCCTGCCAACGGGCCAAGGTCCACCGACACACCCAGGCCCCGCTGGCACCTTTCACCGTGCCCGAACGACGTTTCGACCACGTCAACGTGGATCTGGTGGGCCCCCTTCCCCCATCACGAGGGTTCACACACCTGCTCACCATGGTGGACAGGACCACCAGGTGGCCGGAGGCCGTTCCCCTCGTCTCCACCACCACCGCCGACGTGGCGCAGGCCTTCATCGCCACCTGGGTCGCCCGCTTCGGCGCACCGGCGGACATCTCGTCAGACCGCGGACCACAGTTCACCTCTGAGCTGTGGGGCGCGGTCGCCCGCAACCTGGGGGTCAAGCTCCACCGTACTACGGCCTACCACCCCCAAGCAAACGGGTTGTGCGAGCGATTCCACCGCTCCATGAAGGCCGCGCTCATGGCCGGCCTTCAAGACGGCGGTTGGGCCGACCGGCTGCCGTGGGTCCTTTTGGGCCTTCGCACGGCCCCCAAGGAGGACCTCCAGGCATCCACCGCCGAGCTGGTCTATGGCCAGGTGCTACGCGTCCCGGGCGAATTCGTGCCCGACGCTACCAGCCCCTGGTCCGCAGCTCGCCAGCGCTCGGACCTCCAGGAGGCCGCCCGACGGTTTGCCCCCGTGCCGACATCCCACCACGGTGACCCCCAGTCCTACGTCCCCCCAGCACTCCGCACCGCGGAGTATGTTTTTGTGCGTCACGACGCACATCGGCGGCCACTCCAGCCGCCGTACGACGGGCCCTTCCGGGTGCTGCGACGGGACGACAAGTCGTTCGTCATCGACATCGGCGGCAGGTCGGACCGGATTGCAGTGGACCGCCTCAAGCCGGCGCACGTGGACGTCGACCACCCACCACGGGTGGCCCTCCCGCCGCGGCGAGGCCGCCCCCCGTCCACGGTGCCCCCCACTCGACCGCCCACCACCTCACCGGACCCCCTCCCACGACCCGCCAGGGGTCGCTTCGGCCGGGTCATCAGGACCCCCCTCAAGTTGACCCTGCCGGTGCAAGTCGATTCTGGGGGGACGTGTGTAGCGGCTGCCGCTGGGGTTACACAATCGCCTTGCACCTATCAAGGACGCGGAGCGATCACCAGGCCGGGCTCGTCCAGGACGCCCGGGCAGGCCCGCGCTCGACTTGCCAGGCCTCGGTCAGGACGCCCGGGCAGGCCCGCGCTCGACTTGCCAGGCCTCGGTCGGGACGCCCGGGCAGGCTCGCCCTCAACTTGCCAGGCCGCAGCCGGGACGCGGGGCCACGCCCCCTGGCGCCAGGCCTGGGCAAACCCCCTGGCGGAATAGATATATATTGCTGACCGTAAAACGTTTTTCCCAGAGTGCCTGAGTGTTTGATTCGAATAAAGCAACTCAGATGAATTCAAGCTTTTTGTCGCGTCCATTCTTTCGATCGACGTGGGAGCCACAGCTCCTTCAATTTTACCAATCTGTTATCTTTATTCGAAAAACAGTCACTTAAGGGATTGAAGGTCTTTTATAGTTCAAAATGGACACCGAGGACTGATTCCGAATATGAAGTTGAAAAATTAACGTTCCGAAATACGCTGATGACGTCATAATTTTAAAACGCGAAGTTTTTTTTAATTTTAAGGTGTGCTGTAGTTGCTCTGAGACGTACTGATTCCGAATATGCCTTTGGTTTTGCTCTGCGATGAGTAGTTCTCGAGTTATGAGACAAACAAACAAACATACTTTACTGCTTTATCTATCTATAATTCCATTAATCTCTGTGTGTATGTGTGTATGTGTGTATGTGTGTATGTGTGTATGTGTGTATGTGTGTTTGTATGTTTGTCTGTGACCGCTGTTTCTCGACAACCACGGGTCCGATATACTTTAAACTTGCCAGGTATATTGCTGGGGACCCGAGGATGTGCCTTTTCAAGGTTTGAAATTAATCGGACAAGTACTTACCGAGCTATGGCGATTTAGCCGTTCGCCGTTCGCTTTGGCGTTGCGAATGGACCAAACCATTGCATGTAAATAGAGGGGGGGGGGGGTTCTGTGGTCGTTGCGAATGGACCAAACCATTCATGTAAATAGAGGGGGGGGGGGGGGTTCTGTGGTCGTTACTGCCACGTGGTTTCAAAGTTTTTTTTTGTTGTTGTTGTTTGCACGCATGTTTTTTTGCACCCACGTACGGGCACGCCCTAGGATGTTTACACACACACACCCCTACACAAATTTTTTTTTTTTTTTTTTGGCAAGGAACGGGCACCCACGTACGGGCACGTCCTAGCTTATATATAGTACGGGCATGCCCTAGTATATATAGATGCGGGAGAAAAGATGGGGAGAGAGAGGGAAGCACACAAGCACAACAATTGTAGAGAACAGGGACATTGGCAGATCTGTGGAAGGGAGATGCCTGGGGCGGGGGAGGGGGAGGTGAGGGGTTCACGGTATAAAGCAAGAGGACACTACTATGAATTTCAGGAATTAAGTTGGACATTGAAAGAGGTGGATTTGGGGTGAATTAATGGGGGTAGAAAAGATCAAGGTTATGGTTGGTGGAAGACAAGAAAGAGATGGTGGTGAACAGCTGTTTTAATGACCTAGAGGGACGAGTGGGATTGAAGAGAGTGGGGGAGTTTTTTTTCCAGAGGCAGGAGAACAGAGGAATGAAAGAGTGAAGGTGAGCAGAGAGTCTTGATTTTGGCAGTTTCACCAGAAGTGGGTTGCTAGCAAATCTGGTGCATCCTGAAGGAATATTTGGGGGACAGAGCACAGACAGAGCTGGGGGAGGTAGGCCAGAGAGGGGTCGGTAGAGGACAGAAAGACCACCAACCTGCCTGCGGTGAGAGAGTGAAAGGCCCTCCGAATCAGCTTCATCGTGGGAGATACCAATGATTCTGAAAGCTTTGGTTTCTACAGCATGAAGCCGAGCTAAGTGTGATGCAGGAGCACCAGCCCAGAGGGGAGAACAGTATTCCATTGAGCTGCGGATGAAAGCTTTGTATGTGGTGAGGAGCTCAGGTCTGCCAAGGAAGGACTTTGCATGATGGAGGATGTCCAATCTCTGACTCACTTTGGAGGCCAGCTTGGAAATGTGGTTTTCCCAGGAAAGATCATGGCAGATAGTGAGACCCAAAAGCTTGATTGACAGAACTTCTTCGAGGCCATTGTTGAGAAAGTAGATGGGAGGGTTGTCCAGATGGGCTTTTCGGAGAGACAAAGTGAGAGTGTGAGATTTGTCAGGATTGAAAGACATGTTCCACTTGTTCGACCAGTTTGTGATATCGTCCAGGTCTGCAGAGAGTGAAGAGGCTGCTACCTGCGGATCTGAGGGTTGAGATATGGAGTGGCAGCGAATGGTATCATCAGCAAAGACATAGGGAGGATTTTCCAGAGTCGGAGAGATCATTGATGAAGACCAGAAAAAGCACGGGACCCAGAACACTACCTTGGGGAACTCCAGCCTGAACAGGAAGGGGAGATGAGAGAATTCCATTCAGGGCCACACGTTGACTGTGACCGGAGAGGAAGTCCGCAAGCCATGTGTGGAGGTTACCATGGATACCATAAGAGGAGAGTTTGGTGAGCAGAGCTGGGTGCCAGACCATATCGAAGGCACGAGATATGTCAACGGAAACGGCTTTGATTTCCTGTTTGGCATTGAGGACCTCCATCCATTGTTAAGACAGTAAAAACAGCATGTCCAGAGAAGTCTGACCTGGTCTCAATCCAAATTGATGATCCGAGATCAAGCCATTGGAGAAGAGGAAGGATTTAATATCGGAAGCAATGATGGATTCCATGATCTTGCTGATAATTGGGAGCAGGCTGATTGGTCTGTAGTTGCAAGGATCTGTTTTTGCACCTTCTTTGTGTAAAGCGGTAATGTTGGTTGATTTCCAAGCAGATGGCAGATGACCTTGAGCAAAAGAGAGGGTGACGAGAACAGAGAGAGAGAGAGAGGGTGAGATGGAGCAGCTGAGCAGGATTTTCGGACCCGTGGGCTGATGCCATCTGATTCAGTTGCAGAATCACAGTCGAGGTTTGACAGAAACTTCTCCACCTTGACAGGAGAGAAGGACACAGAGTCCAGGGGCAGCTGGGTATGACTGGGTAAGGTGGGTTCAGAGAGCTATGGGTTTGGGACACAAAATTTTGAGGCAAACACAGAGGTGAGGCATTCAGCTTTTTCACGTGCAGAGTCAGCTGTGTAGCCGTTTAAGGTAAGGGAGGAGATGGAAGGGGAACAAACACCAGAAACAGATTTGACCAGACACCATCAACATTTGGAGGAGGGAGACAGATTTGAGAGTTCAGTCTTGAGATTAGAGAGATAATGTTTCCTTGTTCTCCTGAGGGTAGACACTAGACACACACTTCCTCCAAGCTTTCTGAAAGGAGCGGGGGTTGCCTTCCGTTGGATTTGCCTTCCATCAGACAAAGGCAAGTTGTTTCAGGGCAACTGCCTCTCCACAAGCTGATTTTATTTGGCAACTATTCAATGACTGTTTAATGAGTTTTGATGAGAATGTCCAAAATACTGCAGCTGGTCAGGCCTACTGCAAATGCACAGTCAGAGTTATACTCTAATCAATGTCAAAGCATCATCATGTGATTCCTCATTCTTCCAGGGAAGACCCTGTGTGTGCATGCTCCGGTTGTAGTCACTTTAATCTCCCATTGTTCAGTACCAACTGAAAGCCAGTCATTCAATGTCCATTAACAGATAATCGCAAGTCTGAAGACTAGAACGCCACTCAGTAGAGCGCATAATCCCGCCGTAGGTCAAGTTGGAATAGTACTGTTGTGGAAATCATTCAAGACCACAACTTTAGTCCATCTGTTGGTTTAATTCCATTAAGACCTTTGACATCATTCTGCAAATACAGGGATGCAATAGAAATAAGGTTTGGCATCACATAGGTCAATCCATAATATAGTTCAATGAAAGCAAGCGTAATATTATATACGGTACGTACCGTTAGCGAGTCTACTAGTCAATGTAACATGTCACAGGAGAAATCGCCTAGAGCAGCGGCTGCATCGGGTCTTATAGCCGCGCCCCCCCTAGCGGTGTCAGTGAGCAGCGAGCATCACCTGGGTTCAGCATTAATATGATTTCACTACATTCTCCCCACCGTTAGAATTACACTGCCGTGCGGCTAGAATCGAGCGAGGCGTCAGCATTAACAGGGTGCGGAATTATGGTATCAGTCGGCCTAACCGTACCGGTCCGGATGGTGAATTTCCCTGCCAGCACGTGTCCGAAATTCCCAGGGTACGGCATCACGTAACCCAGAGACCCCGGCGTCGGAGTAGCTGCCGGAGTCAGGTGACAAAGGGGGTACCGCCAAGCCTTCAGGCAAGGGTGGCTGTGGCAAAGGGAGGGCCGGCAGACGTTCAGTGACGGAAGTGTCGGAAGAGTCCATAGTCTCATAGATTGGCTCGTCCGATTCCTTATAAGGGTCGGTGACCCCGCATGGGGCAAGATGGCGTATGGAGACAGTGGACTCACGCCCATCTGCCGTCATCACACGGGCATGCTCGGGATTAGCCTGGAGTACCTGCACTTTGTCCACTAAGGGGTCGTACTTGCTCGTGCGGACCGCCCGTTTGAGATAGGCCGGCCCGGGCTCAGCGAGCCAACTAGGTAATGACCGGATACACCCCGAGCTCCTCGGGTGGTGGAAAAGTCTCTCGTGGGGAGTCTGGTTGGTGGCCGTACATAGGAGAGCCCTAATCAAGTTCAGCGCCGCAGGTAGCGACCAAGCCCATTTATCGAGGCCCCGGCCGAGGGTCCGGAGGTTGAGCACGACGGCCCTCCATATAATCCCGTTGAAGCGTTCGATCTGCCCATACGCTTGGGGTCTGTACGGCGTGGTATAACTAGAAGCGACGTTATTTTGGAGCAGGTAGCCTCGCACGTCCTGAGACAAAAAGACCGCACCCCGATCAGTATGCACGTAGGCCGGGTGCCCAAACATGGAGAACAAATTCTGCAGGCATCGCATTACCATGGCAGCCGTCATATCCACGCACGTATAAGCAAAAGGAAATCGCGAGTACTCATCGACGATAGTGAGCAGATAGCGAGAGTTACTCGACACCGGCAACGGGCCCTTGAAATCCATTGCCAATCTTTCCCACGGCCTCGTAGCCCTAACCAGCATTCCCATGGGAGGGTTATAGAAACGTGGTTTGATTTCTGCGCAGATAGCGCAGTCGCGACAGATACGGCGGATATCGTCAATCGAGTACGGTAGATTGCCACGTCGCACAAAATGAGCGAAACGCGTCACCCCCGGATGCCCTGCAGTTTCGTGCAAAGCGCGTAGGCCCTCCAGAGTGATGATACCCGCGCATTTAACCGGTCTCGATAAGGCGTCGGCGACCTGGTTATCCTTCCCCGGGCGGTATTTGATAGTGTAGCAGAAGTCGGCAAGCTCTATACGCCAGCGAGTGATTTTCTCATTCTTAATGCGCTGGGCGTGTAAGGTGTCGTACATGAACGCAACACTTTGTTGGTCCGTGATGATTTGAAAGCATCGTCCGAGTAAGTACGGGCGCCATCGCCGAATCGACTCGACGATCGCGTACACTTCCTTTTCGACGGACGAATGTCTCCGCTCAGCGGAGGTAAGAGTCCGTGAAAAGAAAGCCACCGGGCGCCCACCTTGGGAGAGGGTCTCCGCTATAGCATGATCCGAGGCATCACTTTCTAGGACGAAAGATCCGCTCTCGTCGATCGTCGCCACAGCGGCACATGGCGATGTCGGCCTTAAGGCCTCCAAAGGCCGCCAAAGCGGCCGGACGCAGAGGGAATGTGTCGCAGGCCACAAGGGGGCGAAGTTTCGCAGAGAAATTTTGGACCCACTTAGAGTAATGGGCGAATCGTCCGAGAGCGCGCTTCAGGGACGCCCGATCGCTGGGAGGGGCCATGTCGAGCAGAGGTCGCAGACGCTCCTTATCCGGAGCGACTGAGCCATGGGTCATGGTGTACCCCAGAAGATCTGTCTTGCGTAGGGAGTATTGACACTTAGCCTCGTTCATGGTTAAGCGATACCTCTGCGCGACCTCGAGGAAGCGCTTCAGATTAGCATCGTGGTGCCCTTCGTCATACTCACAAACCGTAAGATTGTCTAGATAGACGAAAAAATCGGTCAAGTTCTCCCTCGCAATGAGGTCATCCATGGCCCTCTGGAAACAGGAGACCCCGTTCGTCACCCCAAAAGGCAATCGAGTAAACTGGTACAACCGTTGCCCCGACTCAAAAGCGGTATAGATACGATCTGACCTAGAGATAGGGATCTGATGATACGCACTACGGAGATCGAGAGTGCTGTAGACCGAGTATTGGGCCACCTGTCGCACCAGCGCATCCATCCCCGGAAGGGGGTAGGCATCCAGCTGTGTAAAATGGTTAATCATTTGGGAATAGTCGATTACCATGCGTCTGCGGTGTGCGTCGCTTCGCACCACTAAGACCTGGGCCCGCCACGGCGACCGGCTGGGTTCTATGATGCCGTCTTTCAAGAGCTGAGCCGTCTCTCCCGCAATGAATTGCATGTCTGCTCGAGAGTAGCGCCATGATTTTACCGCTACAGGTGTACAGTCGGAGGTTAAATTGGGGAACAGCGAAAGTGGCTGGATTTCCATTTTCGCTGGGGCACACACAGCAAGCGTGTCAGTCCCACCAACAGCAAGCGTGTCTGGCCCACCAAACTCCATTTCCAGTCGTCCATGTCGCTTAAGGAAATCGTGTCCTAACAGAATGTCAGCACATAAAGCAGGTAAGACCATGAGGTGTACATCTGGGAAAACCCGTCCCTTTATCACAAGTTTCAATCGACATTCCCCCTTCGTGCTGAGCCGAAGTCCCTGGGAAGCCATGAAGATCCGTCTCGTAGTCCCCAAGACCCGCCAACCATGCCTGTGCACTAGTCGCTGATCGATAAAACTATCCGTAGACCCTGTATCCACCAAGGCCCGCACACAATGGCCCTCGACCATGAGGGGAATAACGGCTTGAGCCAGGCCGGACGAGCCTGCTGGGAGTGGGACCGAACCTCCCGAGTGAGTCGGTCGTGCCTCGCGGGTGGGTCCTATGCCAGCCGCAGTTTTCCGGGCATCAGAGGGTGCCCGTGGAGTTTCGTATAAGTTGTCAGGGAGCGTTCCCATGCAATCAGCAGTGTTGCGGTCGTTGCCGGAGTATTCGTTGTGCATGGGGCATCCGTTAAAGCTGTCAGAGAGCCTTCCCATGCATTCCGCTGTCTTGCCATTCAAAATCGCCGTTCTACGAGTATGGGCCTCCGTAGTCTTGCCATTCAAAATCGCCGTTTGATGAGTATGGGCCGCCGTAGTTTGTACCAAACGTATGTCGCCCCCAGAGGACACTGTACGCTCTTGAGAGACGTAGCGTGTACGTACCGCCGGGGTTTGGCGAGGCCCCAAAGTCCCCCGCGTTGCCCGGAGTCTAGTCAAGGACGCACGTTCCGTGTCCGATTGAGGATGAGACTGTTGTGGCTGTTCGGTGTCTCTCGCCAAGGTCGATTGGGCGACCAGGGGCCCTCAAGGAGGGACACTGTCCATCAAAGCCGGGTAAGGCGCCGTGTTCCGTGCTCCGTGCTCGGCCCATAGGCTCTGCAATAAGCCCATTCAAGGTCGTGCGCGGCCGCAAACCGCGTGCGGTTTTCCGGCACACTTTTGCATAGTGCCCCTTTTGCGAGCACATATGGCATATTGCATCCCGAGCCGGACACACTGACCGGGGATGTCGTTGACCCCCACAGAAGTAGCATGTGGCTCCGCGTAAGGCCTTGGGTCTGACCGTAGTGGCAGCCGTCAGGATCCCCGGATCCTCCGCCGGGGCTACCTGGAGTTCCGCGAGCGGGTCCGCTCCCGGTTCTTCGGCGGTAGCACTCTCCGGCCGTGCGTGTAGCGAGGTCCCCGCCACGAGGCGCGTGCGATCATAGTCGTTCGACTGCAGCCGCGCTTCGGTGTATACTTTTCCTTGTTCTAGAGCCGCCGTGAAGGTCAGGTCGGTCTTCTCCAAGAGCTTGAGCCTGAGGTCCTGAGAGGAGACTCCGGAGACGAAAGCGTCTAGGAGAAGGTCATCTTGAACCTGCTCGTGAGTCCGTGGCTCTTGGGTGCTGTCTAGCAGGAGTTGCCGGAGCTCCTGGGCATAGTGATCCATCGACTCGTTTGGTTGCTGGCGTCGTGATGACAGCAAATGCCGAGCACATATCACGCTCTTTTGCTTTATGTACAATCGCCTGAGCTCCGCAACAGCGAGGTCGTACGTCGCACATTGTGCAATACTGTTGTACACCTTGTAGTCGACTCTGGACTGGAGCGCTGCTAGCTTCACGGCAGCTGTCGGCTCGGTGTCCTGGTCAGCGAACTGATTCTCCAAAGTTTTCAACCAGTGACTCAGTTGCAAACCAGCATCCGGGGCTTGCGGGTCGGCGCAGAATTGCGAAACCGCCAGCATCTTGCTTCCCGCCATGTCCGTAGATCTTAATGGAATTAAGTGTTGTGGAAATCATTCAAGACCACAACTTTAGTCCATCTGTTGGTTTAATTCCATTGAGACCTTTGACATCATTCTGCAAATACAGGGATGCAATAGAAATAAGGTTTGGCATCACATAGGTCAATCCATAATATAGTTCAATGAAAGCAAGCGTAATATTATATACGGTACGTACCGTTAGCGAGTCTACTAGTCAATGTAACATGTCACAGGAGATGTCGCCTAGAGCAGCGGCTGCATCGGGTCTTATAGCCGCGCCCCCCTAGCGGTGTCAGCGAGCAGCGAGCATCACCTGGGTTCAGCATTAATACGATTTCACGACAAGTACGATTTCACAAAAGTTTGAGGGAGTAGTTCAGTGACAACACAAGACAAGACAACACAAGACAGACACTGCACAGATATATATTTAGAATATATAGAAGATAATGTAAAAAAAAAAAAAAAACAAGGCAATTTCACTTACATTTTCGGATTCAGCGTTCAATTCTATATAAGTGAGTGTATTTTGAGGCATGTGTGACTTCAAATAAAATTGTAAGCCAGGAAAAACGTTCGTTTCATTCCTTAGGGATACAACATGTAAAACTGGCCCAAACGTCAAAACAAAACTCGCTCATTTTAAGTCGTACAACTACAAGCTAATGCGACCACGCATTCTTCTGGGAAGAATCCCGTGCACATGCTTGTCGCACTTATAACTCACCTAAGTCTTCATAAGTTCATCAAATACTGACACCGTGATTGACATTCGCTGAGGTAAATGTTGATATCTCTTCTGAGGTAAAAAAACAAACAAAAAAAAACAACAGTTTTAAAGTATTATACGTATCAAACGATACATTTTATGAAACGGGGAAACCGAATACACACTGGTGGTTCTAAAATGACAGAATATGTCTTTATTAGAAAAAAAAAGAAGAAGAACCTTGAAGACGACGCTGCTAACAAAATACACCGCTCTAACGCATAACTACGAGTTTAAACTACATTTACAACAAATATGAAAACTATTTTCATATCACAATGTTAAATATAGAATATATCGAAGATAATGTTGAAAAAAAAATGAGCTCCGTCTTCCAATGGTAAACAATCTTTCAAAAAATTCCGGAATCCGGAATAATATCCTGAGCTTCACCAAAAACTAATCAATTCTTCCTTATCCCAAGGGCAATCATCCCACCAACTTTCATCCACATCCGTTCAGAACTTTTCCAGATATCTTGTTCACACACACACACACACACACACACACACACACACACACACACACACACACACACACACACACACACACACACACACACACACAGACACGATCGAATGCATTACTCCCTGGCGGGAGTAATAAACAGAAGCCATTTTCGGTCAAAATAGACCACATTAATGTGAGTAGATCAGGTCATTCATTCATTCATTCATTCATATATCATGCTTTATAGTTTTATAGCTTATACAAACGCCAGGGTGAGAGTTTCTAGCTGGGTTGGGATTCAAACCCAGGTGAGACAGCTCAGAGGTGAGTGTGTGTACCTCAATGCTATCCTGCCCATCCCAGTTACTCGTTTCAAATATAACTGTAAAGCATCTGAAAATGCAATGTCCGTCTGCATCCGTTTGTAATCAGACGCCTTCTTCTTCTTCCCTATGCTCAAAATAACGAAAACAGTTAAAACATTTTACCCAGAACAGCACAAAAGATGAGCAGCACAATTGGGAAACACACATTTAATGAGCTATTAAAAAATTAACTCAATATCCCTTATCCATGTCACCCTTCCCAAGGTTATATCAGAATGAGCTGATTCGTCAATATGGGCATGGATCGCTTAATCCAAATATGGGACTGTTCAAAAATTACATAACACATCAAACATCAAAAAATACAAAAAAAACCAAACATTTATTTAGTAAGTTACTTTATGTAATGCTTGATTAATGTGCATTCTGAGGTACCATGCATTCTGACAGGCTTTATTAAACCTTCCTATTATTCGACATATGATTATAATTTTTTGGGGTCCCTCATTGTGAATAATACTCGACCCAAACAAAGCCAATGGCAATCTGACGCAACAAACCTGGGCAGTGTATAATCAGCAGAGGCCTACAGGCCTAATGTGTTAGGGCAACCTGAAAACCCATATGGCGTCCATATCATTTTGTCTCGGTGCTATGGTGGGTGGAGTCGAGCGACAGATATGGATGTGGTACGGCAGGTGTCCGACCAATAGGTACACATTCCAAAAATAGATCCTCAACAAAAACCCCAACCCCAACAACAGCAACAGCAGAAACAGCAACGCGGATCTCTTGTAGACCCGTGACATGTCACAGGTAAAAATAGTATTAGACTGTTCAAGTAAACAGTGGACAGTCCAAATGGCTTGAAGAATATTTGGAAAGTTGGTTCTCGTTGATGGTGAGAAGAGAACCATCTGTGCCAGTAGGATGGTTTGGTTTATTAGTCTCCTACCGGTGTACACCAGAGGGGACTATAGGTTTGCACTCCGTCCCTCCGTCTGTCAGTCTGTCAGTCTGTCCGTCCATCATGCAAAGAACAGTTTGCCGGACTTTTTTTTCTAAACTCTTAATGCTAATGATTTCAAAATTGGCACATGGTTTCCTCATGATAAGTTACAGATCAAGATCGAACTTCACGACGTTTCGATCATTTTTGACAAGGTTATGGCACTTTGAACTTTGGTAATTTCCCCAACAGTTTTCCAGACGACAGATTGCCGGTAGGGGACATGTATTGCAGCACAATACTCAGAATGCTTGTTTTACTAGGTTTTTCCAGGCAAACACCACCAATATTTTGCACCAACTAAATAAGTGTTTTATTTGGGCGTATGAAACCCATGATCGAGTGAACAGTAAATGTTTTTGAAAAACTTCTGTCTGTGAATGGAATCCGCAAGGTCCAACAGGTGGTTGCTGGTGTATCCTCACAGAATGCAACAAGAACTTGCACGTGCACTTTGACACGTGTGTGGAGACGTGCCCAACTGATTTCCACCAAGTGCTGAAGAACGGGGTGCGAGCCTGCACGGCCTGCCCAAGTCCTGGCACAAATGAGGACCACGGCAGCTGCTCCAATCGATCACAAAAGGGACAGGCGAATGGGAAGCAACAGCCGGGTTCACAGCCTGGCGATGGAGAGCAGAGGTATGGTGTTTTGAGGAACAAACTGAACCCATCGACCAGATATTTATCGACAGCCCTATTGTTTGTCTTTGCAATTTTGGGCTGCGTCACCATTACACTTCTAGTCACCGGAATATTTATGCTGACTGAGTGGTGGCAACCCAGTATCAGGAAGCAGTACCGGCAGGTATCGGCCATCGCAGATGACTGTGGCTGTTGCGCTGGTGAAGACAGTGAGACGGAAAACAACAAAGGGAGCAATTTACAGATGGAAGCATGACAGTATGCGGGTCAATTTTCATCTTGAACCTTCTGCTGCGTTTTCTTGCAGCGTTGTACCTCGGAATACGTATAACATAAAGTCTTGACGTCTTCCGGCCTTTATCTGTTCTTTTTAATACTTCTTCGCTCGGATTGGTCGCAGTCAATGAAGTTGAACAGTGAAGCCTTTTTTTAATGCAACAACCATTAGCTCGTACGTTGAAAAAGTTTGGGTGAATTTTTGGTGATTCGAGCAGAATAGCACTTTGTAGGAGAATGAGGGAACCTTTTGATGCCATTCCTAGCTGTTTATACAGTGCCTTGCAATCATTCTTAGTCCCGCGTTCCTCACCTTACTCGTTTGCTGTACCGTACTTGATTGCATGGCGAGACTCACTGTTTTCCTATGTGCAAGTTTCATCGCTCCCACCTCTGCTTCATTTGTTGTGTCGTTGTTGTAATTGTCGTCTTAAAACATCTTCCTCCTTTGAGGGATACAGCTTTAACATTACTTCGTCATCTTAACCGCCTTCATGTCGATGTACTGATACGTTAACCTTTCCTTTTCTTTATTATAATTCAATTTATTGAGGAAACTCATCTTGCTAAATTGAATTATCACTCGTGCAGGATAGTTACCCTGCACTCGCGAAGCGAAAACAGGGTTAAGCATTCGGGTGCTTACGTCATGGGTATGTGCGTACATGTGGCGTGCGTACGTGTCTGCATTTTTATAATACATTTTCTCGGCAACCATTGGTCCGATTGGCACGAAATTTTACCATAGGAGCGTTTCCCCTTGTATAAATTTTTTTATTCATAATTATGACGTCATAGGTCATGTGGTACGGACGCCATCTTGGAAGAACGTTACACCTCTATATCTCTCAAACCGCTCAATGGAAAAAATTGAAACAAATGGCTCATTGGCAAGTACACCCCCATGGGGAATAAGATGATTGTGTTGATGATGATGTCATCGGTGCCTTCATTATGACATCATAATTCGACAAGTACAACGCTTGATCTGATCAGTATGAAAAATAATAATGGACAACCTTTTCAGAATATGAGCGGCTCCTTCTGTCGATTTTTTTAAAAAAAAGAAAGTTATGACGTCATAGGTCACGTGGTACAGGCACCCTCTTGGAAAAAAATCTAAAAAGTTGCACCTCTATATCTCCGAAACTTCTCCATGGAAAAAATTGAAACATGGCTCATTGTCAAGTACTCCCCTTGGGGAATAGGATTTGTTAATGATGTTATCGGTACCTTAATTATGACGTCATAATTCGACAAGTACAGCGCTTGATTCGATCAGTATTTTTTTCTCTGCAATTCTTGGTCGAGGATACGACTCGACCTCGATTCAGGGTGGTCTGAAAGTCGCTTTACCCCACCGCAGTAAAGCATTTGTGGTTAAACTCTTAATATCCAGGTTTTACTGTGCAGTACTTAGAATAATCAATCATTGTGTCTGAATGATCGAGTGTCGACACATATAATGACTGATTAAGCAAAATTAAGCTTGACTCTTAACTCGGACCCGTACCGAATGTGGCTTTGTTTGGTGGCAAACATTACATAAACTAGAATGGCACTCGGTAGAGTGCATACCTCCACCAGGTGTGCATACCTCCACCAGGCTGAACAGTTTACATTTTGTATCCCACTGATAGGCCGGATCTGCATCCATACTTGAACCAAAATCGAATCGGCTTGTTCTTGTCACCGACCAAACGCATCCACCAATCTTTGTCATAGTCCATCCAAAACCTTTTGAAATATCGTTTTTGGTCTTATCCCGGTTATGAATAATCACTTCAAAAATTATAATTTTCTCTTATGTGGATCCAGATCCGGATCTTCACCAAAAGCGAATCAATTCGGCGTTGGCAGACACCAAACCTCTCCTTCAAGTCTAGTCAGAATCCATCCATACCTCTGAGATATCCTGCTCACAGACAGACAAACTGGGGCGAAAACAACATCTGTCCACCTTGGGTGGTATAGATAAAATGTTCCTGGCATATTGAAGGATTAAAAACAAATATCATGCAAGTTATTAATGCACCTAATCACATCAAAATTTGATCATAATGGAAACAGGGAATTGCTGTGTTGTGTGTCTTGTACTTGGACTCAAGGAAATGCAACCCAATGGTTTCGACGGTGGCTCCGAAGGGGTTAACATGCGTTTACGGGTTGCATACACGCATGTACGTTTTATCCATGACTTACGTGCATTTGGATTCAAGTTCAAGGTTACTTCCCTTTTTATTCCTTCATCCACGAAACAGTGAATTTTCAGTTTGAACCATGTTGTCCTACCATGAAAGATTCAGGTCCGATTCAAATTCACAACCTCATTTCCGGTGCTTCTTTGTAAATCATATTGCTTGCGTCTGAAGCGGGATTTAAAATTATTAATGAATGCATTGTACACATGTTTTCTGCATAATTTTTATTTATACAGTACAGTATGTTATTGATGGATCCATTGCACCTGCAGAGATTAGAACATTTCCTTTACTTGGAGCAAGTGCACGATGACGCACGTAAATAACCTTTGTGTACTCGGACGAGCTATAACGGGATAAGATTGTAATTTGGTCCAAGAAAAATGGCACTAAGGAAAACAACGTTTTTTTCACCACTCTTGAATTTATGGTTGTGACTTCTTTTTGATTGTGACTTTTTTCCCCATTTTTCTTAATTTAGTGACTCATTTGGCCCAGTGAATCTGAACAGCAGGAAGGCAAGCCATGTTTGGCACTTGTGGTGTTTCCACTGCAGAGCCTTGGCCCTGTTTCCTCTACACTAGTGTAAGGCAGCCAGGTATCGTATACGAAAAACAGAGGACACGGAGGCTGCTATGTTTTAGCACCCAACGTTTTCTCATAGACAAGTTGTAATCCATACAAGTTCTGAAATAGTCCCAAAAGTTGTTTTGAAAACTTTCTGACCGGGGCGTTTGATCCCATCTCGATCAGTGTGCAATTGTCTGTTGACGCGTTCTTATAAATCGACTTTCAACTTGTCCTCTGTCAAGTTTACCTTCCCATGTCAACAAGTGAATTACAAACATCAATTTACCTTCATAAATACGATAACGAGAGGGATCCTCTCAGTGTAATTTAACCTTATACATAATCTTGAGTTCCTTTACTTTGTCTTCGGAATCTGATCTTGAAATGCAATTAAACGCAAATGCTCACTTTTGGCTTAACTACTTCTTTCATCGTTTGGACTTTTTGGAAATGATGTCAACTGCTGCCCATACTTGATCACTCGTGACCACCGTGGTCCCCTTCTTCTTCGCACAGGGGGACCCATCTCCGAGATCAAAAACCACTGTTCTAGACTTCTAGATGGCCCATGAATGCCAGTGCTTTAGAGTCCAGACGGTCCAGCTCCGTAGGATGGCTTGGAGCAACCATCACGTTGCTCAGTTTCATTAAAACTTCAAAATTCTGAAAGTTCAACATGGGTAGAGTGAAGGGCATGGCATGGCAGTTGTTGTGTCAGTTTAATTCACGTGTGATCACTCCTTTTCCTTCAAGCTGATTTTCAGTAAATGAGGAGTTGGTCCCTGTTTCATTGTGACCTCATCTGTCGATTCTCGACCGGACTGTAAACCGGGCTTCGCAGGCAGCTCATCGCATAACGAAGTGTGCCGTCCCTCGGAAGGACGTTAACGTTGATGTCCCATCTCCTAGCATTAGTTGGTCGACATTAAATGTCCCAAGGTACTGACAAAGAACGTGCTTTATCACACAAAACCCTGGCAGCACAACAACGCTTCAGTTATGATGTAACCAGCGGGACGAATTATTAACTGAACCTGGTGCAATATGCAGTTGCTAACGACAACCTGTTGTGCTTTGTGTTATTTGTAGATTGCACACTCATCCATTCTGTACACCACATCTGGCAAATAAAAAAGTTGTAAATGTAACGTTTTATTCAACAAACTTTGCATAAAGCAATATATAGTATTTTGAAATACATATTTGTTCATATTTAACATGATGTCAAGTATAAAAGACAAATGAAAGCAGCCAGTTTGTATTGCATCTAAGGTGAGGGCCCAAAAACGGAACATTTATTGTGTTGAACAAACAGGAGGGGAAGGTACGCAGGTAGCATACTGCCACCACTGAGATGTCTACTTTGAGCTTGTTTTACTGACCGGAAGATAAACTGTAAGATGTTTGCTTCACAGACAAGATGCTAAATACATTAGGGGTATGATTCTCGCTTCGGGTGCAAGAGGTCCCAGGTTTGGTTCCCGGCCAAGTCCAATGAAAGTTTTTGCGCTTGTCCTTTTGCATCTTTGCAAAGGAAGTTATATTTCATGTTTATGAAAGGGTGTCTTTTTTCTGGTCCAGCTTGCACTTCTCGTCCAGGACGCGTCCATTCATCCAGTAACCCCCTCCTGGTCAAACTCCCAAAATCCAGGTTGACTGTCCACCTACACTACTTTTGTTCATTGTTTCCCCCATTTGTGGAACTCTCCTTGAAGCTGTTCAAATCCACCCTCCTCTCTGAAGATTCAAGTTGGTGATATACCACCATATCATGTCAACTTCCATCCTTACCCACAATCATATTGTACCCTCATAAACCCCTCGAATCTCTCGACCTCTCTTCTTCCCTCTCTTTATTACTTACAGAAATAGAAGATTTTCCAAGGAAATTGGTTGGTCTGGTGCATTATTCTGTCTGTATTCTGTCATTATTCTGTATTCACCTACAGGTCACAATTTTAAACCGATCTTCACGAAACTTCACCAGATGGTAGAGTTGGTCATAAAGAAGAAGATTATTCATTTTGAGATCAAAGGTGAAAGGTCATGTTGTGGTCAAATTTCTAAAATTGTCATTCTTCATCCGATTGACTTCAAAGCTGAACAGCATTTCCATAGTCACTAAATTGGGAAACCAACTATTTGAGGTCAAAAGGTCAAAGGTCAACTCAAGGTCAAGCTTCTAAAATCATCAATTTTCATCTGAAAAATCATCAATTCTCATCTGAAAAATCATCAATTTCATCCAATTGACTTGAAAGTTAAACAGCAATTACATAGTGCCTCATTGAATTGGTAAACTAAACTATTTTAAGGTAAAAGGTCAACTCAAGGTGAAACTTATACAATCATCAATTTTCATCCAATTAACCTGAATATTGAAGAAAATTGCATAGTGCATCACTGAATTGGGAAAGCAACATTTTTGAGGTCAAAAGGTCAACGGTCAACTCAAGGTCAAACTTCTAATATCAATTTTCCTCTGAAAAATAATCAATTTTAATCTGATAGACCAGAGCTTTGATTAAGATCGTCAATTTTAATCTTAATAAAATGGACAATTTGATATTTTCATGGCAACCTTTTTTGGGGGGGGAGGGGCTAGATTTTGCAAATATCGTGCTCCGCACGACGTCTTCTTGTTTTATCTTTCTCCTCTTCCAATCCCTTATCTGTCATTGTTTCTTTCTCTCGCTGTCTCTGCATTAACTTATTTCCCTGTTGTGTTCACCAGTTGCTGCACGACCAGTGTTGCATTTTTCCTCACCTTGCTTTCCCATGAATCTAGTTTTGTGTCCAAGACATAAAGCCAGGACCCATCTACTGCAATCACAGCTGGTGGACGTTAGACATCTTGTGTTGTGTTGTGCAAGGAATAGGTGATTTACGGTATTGGCCAAATTCCTGCCTGCCTGAAAAACATGCAAGAAAGGATGAAATTTTCAAAAGTTTCATGGAGAAAGTCTGGGGTCACGTTTACACTTTGGGAGGTTACACTGCCTTGAAGGAACCATCTTGTGCCTGTGTCTAAGTTGTCGTTCCGCAAACAAGGTGAAAGTCTTTTTTAAGCCTGCCAAAATAACCTGTCCCTTAGATGTACGTGGGACCAACAATACGATAACTTGACAATCGCTATGTCTATCAATTTATTGTACAGTTTTCCACAATAATTGAATCTTTTGATATATACTCGGTGTTATATTTACTAAAATTCATTGCTTAGCAACTTTCAAAGAAAGGAAAACCATTAATCATGGAATGGGTCACACCATGTACTATTGGTATGTAAGCATCCAAGAAACTTCATTTCTCTTCCCAAACATCTTAGTCTTTAGACATAGCTCATCGTCATCATGGGCCCGTAACAAAACTATACAAGTGTGTTGACCTGTTTCATTTGATGTGCAACCAGTTCATGTGTTCAAAAAAAGGTTGCAAGTAGTGACTGACCATCAGAAACCACACGCAAACATGAAAAGGCATCATTTCATCAACGAGTAATGAAATCCATCATGGCTGACTCCTGTTTCTCTGGTACATCGCTGGAATTTCCAACAGCCTCAGCCCCAGAAACGTAGTGAAGGGCTTGCTTCAGGGTTGGATGATGGTAATGGTAACACAAGGCCACTGGGAATGGTGAGCAAACAATACAGGTTGTACACCATCATACCGAGTGTGGGGAAAAAAGTGAGGCCTGCTCCGAAGCTCCGGTACAGTGGGCACAAGGCACATGCGAACCAATACAGGAGCCTGGAGGGAGAAGGGGGGAGGGGGGGGGGGGTGGAAGGGACAAGATAAATTTTGCCAACTCGAGAACGGATAAGATTAATTTTTTTCTTTCAATTTGGCAGTGGGAATAGTGGAAATAATAAAATCTTACCTTCCGATAACAAAAAGTCCCACAAGCATGGGTAGGACTTTGAGGTCTTGTTGTTGTAGGTAAGTGGCCAGCATGAGGAGGTTCAGGAGATAAAGCGTAAGATGTTCCGTTGAATCTGCTACAAAATGGTCGTTGGTTCCGATGTGCCACGCACCGGAGGAGCACCGTGGTGGAACAGGTCTGCACAGTTGTGACAAACCGCCGGCCACCATCCCTGTCACAAACGAACAACTGAATGTCTCCCCGAGAGAGCGGCTGCACACCGTATAATAACACGGGGTAGAAAATCTGAAACTACGTTTTGAGGGATGGTTGAAAAGGGCAAGCGTGATTCATTTTGGTTGTGGCATTTTGCCGAATGCCTCCATTCCAGTCATTTTCCTGGCATTTTAAGATGTGAATGCTTTGGTTGGTTTTGGACATGACAAGTGCAGACCAAATTATTGACTATTTCCAAAGTGGTTAAGTCCATGCTTTTAAAAAAAAACCCCGAAAAGGAACAGACCATACGTAGCACTGTTCTCATTGGTAGAATCCTCGATTCAAATCCCATAAACGAGGTTGATTTGTCCATTGGTGTAAAATATATCGACATCTCTCAATTTATAATCTATGTATATTTATAATCAGGTCCAATGTGAGTCTAAGACACTTAAAAACAACTACACAGTTACTCACCAAGCACAGATGGCAGCAGGGTAAATATAGCACAGCGGAGCCCAAACGCCAGCCGGCTGGCTATGTCACTACACAGTGGTGCCTCGTATGGTAAAAATTCATAGGTAGTGTAAAGGAGACATGCTGCCACCAACAGAGCGGTGAGTAGTCCAGCACAAGCCAAACAGCACTGGCAAGGCCCCTGTTGTATGGCACAGCCCGCTGCCTGCCTGCTTCTGTTACCTGAAAGTTCTTCATGCTTGGAGCAGGTCATGGAAAGCAGAGAAATTGATCCCATATCAGTAGGAGATGCTACTTTGTTGTCTTGGTGTGGCTCATCAAGTTCCATGGGACCGATGCACACCTCATCCTTGTCCGTTGGGCTCGGTTTGATTGTGTTAACAGGTGTTCTATGAAGTGTAGCCATGTGTAAGAGGCCATTTACTGTTGGAGATTTGTTGACCTGGTCTCCACCTGCAAGCTGCACCTGCCCATTATTAGTATCAGCAAACCACTTAGGTAAGTTGTCAAGAGCTGGTACTTTGACAGGTGTGGTGCCCTGCAGTTTCACAGGCTTGGCGTGTGCTGCGGTAGAGTCTTGCGCTGCAGGAGAGCAAGGTGAGCCAGTGGATGGCATCGAATGAGGTTCAGACATGGAAGAATCCACACTTTCAGAAACTGATGCCAAGGAAACTTGAGTGTCGGTATCTATGAAGGGTGAGAAGGAAAAACGTCCTGGGCCTATGTCCCCCAGCTGCCCAATGATGTCGGCAATGGATTCCTTCACACGGTCTATCTGTTTCGAGTTGTCGCCCAGTCCTCCACCAGGTGCGTCCATTGCTTAAACTCGATAGCAATCTGTACGAAGACATAGGAAAGATTCACCTCGACCTATACAACAACAACAACAACAACAACAACCGGCATTTTAAGGCCATTTTCCCTGCTACAGTGGGGGTTCGCCTTGCGGGCCCCATGACAATCTTCTCCATTTTGCCCTATTTTCTACATCTCCCCTTGTTAACCCCCTTGCCCACATTTCTTCTTCCGTCACCTTTGGCCAAGTCTTTCTCGGTCTTCCCCGTCCTCTACTTCCTTCTACATTCATTTCCATCACTCTTCTCAAACAGTCACTTTCATCCTTCCTCAACACATGACCAAACCATCTCAACCTGTTCCTCTTCACAGCATCCATCACAGGCTCTATTCCCATCTTGCGCAATTCATCATTTGTCTTCCTCTCTCTCAGCGATACTCCACACATCCACCGAACCATTCGCATTTCCACCCTTCCCAGCCTTCGTTGCTGCTCTACGTTCATTACCCATATCTCGCTCCCATAAATCATAACACTTCTCACACATGCAGCATACACCTTTCCCTTCAGCTTCAACGACACTCCCCTCCTCGTCAGTACGCCACTCAGTTCCCGAAACTTCTTCCATGCACATCTCACTCCAGCAACCGTTGCCGCGTCTGATCCACCTTATCCATTCAGCATGTCTCCGAGGTAGCAAAATGTTTTCACATCTTTTAGCTTCACGCCATCTCCAAGATCCAACTCAACATTTCCTCCATCTGCAGCTCCCTCTGTGCACACCTTACACTTGAATGTAGCTGCCACACTGATACCTTTAGCTATGATCTGGATTAAACCAAACTACTTCAAGGAAAACTGGAGACCTTACATAAGTTTGCCCAACGTGTTCGTCCGTGCAGATTTCATGACGCTCGCCTGTGCACTCAATGTACAAATGGTGTTACTTAACCACTGTTGCGTAAACATATGCCAACTATCCACACCATAAAGGCAGTCCTCTTGGAGCAAGTCTTCTTGTGAATTTTGGAAAAGTCTACTACTCCATCTTTAATGGCCGCAAACTCGTGTTTTTCATCTACAGCAACCACAAGGAAATCTTGAGCATCTTCTGGCCTGACATGGCTTGTAAGAACAAGGTTGAAAGCCTACCAGGGAGGACAAATATCACAGAAGAGATCAAAATTGGGAAGTAGAGATGGATTGGTCACGTGTTGCATATGGAGGATCCGAATATACCGAAAAGAGCAAAATTCTGGCAACCTGACGGAAGGAGAAGGATTGGACGGCCAAGAGCGACATGGTGAGGTACTGCCGAGAAGCAAATTAATGGAATGAAGGTCACCTGGAATAGAATCGCAATGTGGGCCCGACACTGACAAGAGTAGCGAAAGTTCAGAAGAAGCTCCATTTGCCAGGGGACATAATTGGATCACAAGCAGGTCAGCAAGCATCCACACCTGAGTACAGTCAAGAGCTAGCCACTGATTAATTATTTGAACCAGTGGGAAATTCTTGGCTGTACTGACACGTGGATACATAGCATATATTTACGTAAAAAGGTCACATCCCCTTAAGCACGCATTACCAAGCATATGATGCACTCTGATTCACCAAGAGTCAGAACAATATTGTGGATCTGCAGAAGAACACTTCCGGCTCCGCAATCCAATGCTGCGGGAAGGAATCACATACGGTACTCTGACTTCTCACAAAAGTGTGCATTGCAAAGGGTAAGGTGTACAAAAGTGTGAGTGAAAGGAGATTTTGGCAAAGGTGTAAGAAGGAGAAAAGCATTTATTATTTAATTAACCTCCTTCTGTCTCTCTCTGGTTAGACTCTTAGGGCTTCCGGCAAGGTTTCATTAGACGTGGAACACAATCCTGGATGGGTTGCCAATCTGATGCAGAAATTCAGGGTAGGAATTTCCTTCTATTCAGGGTACCTACTACTCCTCATGATAGCTCGCCTACTCTTCATGAAGAGCACCATGGGATCTTTAACGTCCATCAACTAACACCGGCAGACTGGATGCCTGTTCCGAGGGATGGCACACACGTTGATGAATCACCAATGGGATGACAGTTTATAGCTAGGTCGGGATTTGAACGCATGCTAGACAACTTAGAGGTGAGTGTGTGTACCTCTAGGCCATCCTGCCAGCCCACTTAATTCTCCACATTGTTGAAATTGAATCTAATGCCAGATTCAGAACACAGAGCTTTTTCAAATCAGATTGTTTTGGCAAAGAAACCCTCTCTCTCTCTCTCCCTCTCCCTCTCCCTCTCCCTCTCCCACTCCCTCTCCCTCTCCCACTCCCTCTCCCTCTCCCTCCCTCCACTAATAACAACGATGACTGGGCTGTAGAGAGGAAGTAAAGGGGTAAAACAGGAAAACCACAGACTACTGAGAGAGGATGAATACTCCCACAGTGGTATTTACAAACGAAAGTGGAGAAAATGAAACAAGAAGCAGTCGTATTTCACGGAGGATAAATGAAATCCCATGATAAAGTCGTAATTTCTTCGACCCACAATGGCACAGACGGGTGATCCGCTAGGCAGATGGCAGCCTTTGTACAGAACCAGGGGGGTTGGGTGAAAAAGGGGGGACGTGAACGAGGAAGCATGTATGCCTGCGGACAAAAATGGTTAGTACTTGTACTCACCAAGTGGTGATCAGATTCAAACCTGCAGAGTTTCTACAAACACCGAGCTTGGACATGCGGACGCTCCTCGGCCTTGCTGGGATCTGGGTCTAGGATTCTGTGATAAGGGGGAGTTGGTGGTAGTTAAATAGCCATGGTGCTGGCGATAGCTTGCCTACTCTTCAAGAAGGATACCGTGGGATCTTTAACATTCATACACAACATACAAGTTGGTTGTAGTTAAATAGTTCTGTGTTAGAAACCTTGGCACTTTTAAAACAGATTTTAATGCTTTGGTAATAAGTAGCGTGGGAGACGAGGATTTGCAATAACTTCTGTGTGTCTGTCTGTCTGTCTATCCAGGCCATAACTTTTTTACCATTTGAGTTTTGTCATCAAATTTTCAACAAAGCTTTATTATGATAATATGGAGAAAACAAAGTAATAATTTTGTTGAAAGGTCAAAAGGTCAAAGGTCAGCGTGCCCTAAAATCATAAATTTTCATCCAAATGACCTGAAATTATAATTCACCATTTGAGTTTTGTCATCAAATTTTCAACAAAGTTTTATGATGAGAATATGGAGAAGACAAATTAATAATTTGATCAAAAGGTCAAAGGTCAGTGTCACATAAAACTATCGATTTTCATCCAATTGACCTAAAATTTTAAGAATTTGCATATTGGGTCACTGAATTGGTTCACCAATCAAAAGCTAGAAGCTCCTTTTTTTTGATCAAAAGGTCAAAGGTCAAGATTGCATAAAGTTGGCAATTTTCATTTGATTCACTTGAAATTTGAGCAGAGGTTGCATTTTGGGTCACTGAAGCCTATTGCTTTTGAGGTCATGAGGTCACCTACAGTCAATTTTTTTTGTATTTTTTTTACCTGTTTTGTCCTGTTTTCTGTGAATTATATACGTTAGTATACGGAAGAATAAGAAGTCTGAATACAAAGCGGCCGCCGACAGGCTTTGCATTTTCAGATGCTTTCTAGTTTTCACTTGAATTTTAACTTATTGGACCGGAAGTCAAGATGAGTCAATTGCCCTAACCCCTATTACTCCTAACCACCCCTTCCCGGATGTGATGCGACTTTCATGAGACAATACCGTACATGCAATGTTAGTAATAAGATATAATTAATGGCTGGGAACTGGGACTGGCAGCATAGCTTTGAGCTGTTTAGCATGGGTTTGAATGTTGGACCAGCTATAAACTGCCACACTGGTGCTTGGCATGGAGGCCGACGCATCAATGTGTGCACGATCCATTGGAAGGACATTAAGCCGGAGGTCATGTCGACTAGCACTGGGGGGCGATGGTGGACGCAAACTCGTAACTATCCCATGGTTCCCTGACTGACTCCACATGACTCCACAAGGAGGTGGGATTAATTGGGCCATTAAGGAAACAGAAGTCCATTGCAACCAAACTGTCTCTGCCAGAGCTTCAGGATGCAGTGCAGGATAGGGATATTTGGAGGCATTTGTCCGACCTCAGGAGGATGGACAGACTGAGTCAACCCACCTGGTGTTATTTAACAGAACATGAAGGGCTCAAACTCAAGACCCAAAGTCATATACTCTAATTTTAGTCATTTATATTCATATACTCTAATTATTTAATAATAAGACCACTACTACTACTCGGCCGGGACACGTTTACGACGCAAGTCTTTCACGACCTGACTGCCAAAGATTGATATTTTATTGAAAGCCGCAGGGATTTTAAAATTTTTTATTCGAGGATGCCAGCAATAACTCACCTACTCTTCGTGAAAGACACTGTTGGATTTCTAGCGTGGACTAATGACCGGTGCTGGCAGACGTGTCCTCCGGATGGACGGCACACGCATTGATGCATCGCCCTGCCTGTGACACACCAGGATGATGGTTATACCTGGGTCGACATTCGAACACAGGTAAAACAGCTTAAGGTGACTGTGCTTATCTTTAAGTTATCCTGACTGCCCTGATGAAATATATATATATGTATTATATGTAATATATGTATAAAATGTATTATATGAATTAATGCACATGTATTATATGTAATATATGCATTATATGTATTATATTATATGTATTATATGTATTATATAATATATGCATCATAAATATTATATGTATTATGTAATATATGCATTATAAATATTACATGTATTATTTGTATTATATGTATTATATGTAATATATGCATTATATATATTATATGTATTGGCTTAGCCTGGTGTTGGCTTAGTGGTTAGGGTGCCGGCTTGGGATCTTAGCTTAGCCTGGTGTTGGCCGAGTGGTTAGGGTGCCGGCTTGGGATCTTAGGATCCCAGGTTCGAATCCCGGTCGATCGCTGAATTAACACCAGGGGGGTTGACTCAGTCTGTTCATCCTTCCGAGGTTGGCAAATTGAGTACCAGTTCACTGCTAATTCCCTGTGTGTTGCAAAAGGTGATTAACTGGGTTGGCGGCAGGAAGGGCATCCGGCCATTAAACATTGCTTCAAAAAGGGGACCACGGTTCCCCAAAAAGGCGGGAAAAATGGCCTCAAAAGGTGGTTATATATATTATATGTATTATATGTAATATATATATTATATGTATTATGTAATATATGCATCATAAATATTATATGTATTATGTAATATATGCATTATAAATATTATATGTATTATATATATATATATATATATATATATATATATATATATATATGTATATATATACATATATATGTAGTTTATGTATTTTATGTAATATATATGTATTATATGATTATATGCATTATATGTATTATGTAATATATGCATTATATATATTTTATGTATTATATGTAACATATGCATTATATATGTATTATATGTAACATATGCATTATATATATATATGTATTATATGTATTATATATATATATATATGTATTATATGTATTATATATATATATATACAGTGGAACCTTGACTTACGAGTTTAATTCGTTCTGTGACCGAGCTCGTAACTCAAATTGCTCGTTTCTCAAATCAAATTTCCCCATTAAAATGCATTGAAATGCTATTAATCCGTTCCAGCCCGCCAAAAACCACACCAATTTTTTTTAAAATATACAGTATATATAAAAATATCTCGCGCTTTATATTTCACCTGTATGCAGCATACAAGTTGGCAGGATGGCCTGGACTGGAGGTACGCACACTTGACTCTAAACTGTCCAGCCTGGGTTTGAATCCCGACCCAGCTATAACCTGTCATGGGTGAATCACAGGCAGGGTGATTCATCAATGTGTGTACCGCTAAACTGGGCGCCCCGTTTGCGTCCCATTAGTTGTTGGATGTTAAGGATCTCACCGTGTTTTCCACAAAGAGAAGGCGAGCTATCGCCGGCACTCTGAACAAGTTGTGGCCTGGCATGCTCTTCTCCTCTGCCGTTATATACGTCCTCCTCGGCATCTTTTTCCAGAAGAGCCCTGTCTCGTCACAGTTGAAGATTTGCTGGGGGATGTATCGTTCGGCTTCTATCAGTTCGGCAAAAGTTATAATAAAATCTTCAGCTGCCTTCACATCCGCCTCACCAAGTCGACAACACGCACACCTCGCTCATGTTTTTCGACGATTGCGTGTTTTATATCCAAGCACATCATCCTCTTCTTCTTCTCAGTTATAATAAAATCTTCAGCTGCCTTCACATCCGCCTCACCAAGTCGACAACACGCACACCTCGCTCATGTTGTTCGACGATTGCGTGTTTTATAGCCAAGCTCATCATCCTCTTCTTCTTCTCAGCACTGCACTTGGCACTCACTTTCTTAGGCCCCGTGGTTAAAACTAAGAAATTTTCCAAAATAACCAAAATGCGAAAACAAAAATGCAGCGCTATACGGCAGAGATACTGTACTTGCACGGCAAGATAACCACGTGACCAGAACCCACCTGGTGGCGTAAACTCAAAATAACCAACATGCGAAAACAAAAATGCAGCGCTATACGGCAGAGATACTGTACTTGCACGGCAAGATAACCACGTGACCAGAACCCACCTGGTGGCGTAAACTCAAAATAACCAACATGTGAAAACAAAAATGCAGCGCTATACGGCAGAGATACTGTACTTGCACGGCAAGATAACCACGTGACCGGAACCCACCTGGTGGCGTAAACTCAAAATAACCAACATGCAAAAACAAAAATGCAGCGCTATACGGCAGAGATACTGTACTTGCACGGCAAGATAACCACGTGACCGGAACCCACCTGGTGGCGTAAACTCAAAATAACCAACATGCGAAAACAAAAATGCAGCGATATACGGCAGAGATACTGAACTTGCACGGCAAGATAACCACGTGACCGGGTGGCGAAAGCTCGTAACTCAGATCTCGGCTCGCATCTCAAAGCAATAAACCGCCCGAGCGACGGCTCGTATCTCGAAAAACTCGTAAGTTGGGGCACTCGTAAGTCAAGGTTCCACTGTATATATGTATTACATGTATTATATATATATATATATAAAGGTGGGCGCGATTCGGAAAATGTTAAGTCCGCTTACCGCTTATCCGCTCCGCCAGCCCGTGTAGTCCGATTCGCTTATCCGCTTCAGCGGCCGAAAATCTTAGTCCGCTTACCGCTTATCTGCTTATCCGCTTCGATTCGATTTTTTTAAAGCGCTTCGACGTTTTTAAAGCGATTTTTGACGTTTCTAAAGGGAATTTAATGCTTTTTAAGCCTAAATAGCCATTTCTAACTACTACAAGTACAAAGACAAACAAAGCTTTTAAGATCAAAAATATACATTTTTATTTAAATAAAATTTATTCAAAATTTATTGAAATAAAGTTTTCCACTCGACTCTACTCTACTCTACAGTTAATTTAAATATAATTTTAATATATGCAAGTTACATTAAAGAAAAATCAATTTGCCCGTCCTTTCTTTGACAAGAGAGTCTACTAGTCAACAGACTAGCAGTCTGTTGACTAGTCCTCGTCTTCCTCCTCCACCTCGTGGGCCTTCTTGAGGATTTGGAGGTTGCCCTTCATGAAGACGAGGGCCTCGAAGTTCGGTGCAGCCAGGGCCGACCTCTTAGGCCTGAGGATGTCCGACCCGTAGCTGAACACGCGCTCGACCGAGGCAGAGCTCGGGAGCGGCGTGTTATGCCTGAGAAACAGAGTTACCCAAGCATCACGGAACTCGAGCGGGAAGAGATTGGGCGAGAGCCGAGTTGTTAGGGTTTCACTTATTATTCACTTAAATAAATATTCACAATTCTAGAGTAACGGCTCAGGCTAACAGCTGATTTGGCGAATCGCGATGCGCTTTAATTTTTCGGTAGTCCGCTTACGCTTATCCGCTTCGGTTTCCGGGGGTTGTTCCGATTCGCTTATCTGCTTCGAAAACGTTAGTCCGCTGCAGCGGATAAGCGGATAAGCGGACTTTCGAAGCGGACCGCCCACCTTTGTATATATATATATATATATATATATATATGTATTATATGTATTATATATAAATGTATTATATATATTATATCTCTATATATAAAGGAGGAGTGTCTGTGTGTGTGTGTGTATATGTGTGTCTGTCTGGATGTCCGCTTATAACTCAAGAACTACACATCGGAGAAAAGTTTTAGACACAGATTCGGAATCAGCATAAAATCCTGGTGGTTATAGGCTACGTTTTATTTTAATATCAATGGTTTAAAAAAACCGCGCCACCTGCAATTCCATGGTGGTTTGTGGCGGCGCTAGACGTCCGGGGTGTATTGCAATGGTTTGTCGGGTTTGGCTGTGGGTCCAGAATAGCTCCCATTTCCTCATGTTCTTCCACTTTTATTTTGAATCTTCTGTTACAACGCCTTCCTTATGTACCTTATATCCCCCCGACGAGGCCTCTACATAATTTCATGCGGCAGAATTTCGTACATTTTGAGTGAAAGAAGTGAGACGAAGTTGTAGGAGGAAGAAGAGGCGCGGCCGAACTGATAGAAGCCGACTGTGGAGGGCCTCGATCGTGAGTGGAAATGGCGGGAATTGCGTTTGTATCGCAAAGTAAAGGATCTGCATTCATTTCTGAACTTGCATTGGTGGATTGTTATACATCTGCATTATTTTTCATAAAAAAACTTTATGTTGAACTTGAAGGCTCCAAGCAAGGACTATATATATAGCCCTCATTGAGGTAAAAATAAAAGTAAAAATCCTGCTATCGCTTGCCAAGCGAGCCGTTCCCCCCCCTCCTCCTCCCCCTCCCCCTCCCTCCTCCCCCTCCCTCCTCTTCTCTTCTCCCTCCCCCCTCTTCTCCCCTCCCCCCCCTCTTCTCCCCTCCCCCCTCTTCTCCCCTCCCCCTCTTCTCCCCTCCCCCCTCTTCTCCCCTCCCCCCTCTTCTCCCTCCCCCCTCTTCTCCCCTCCCCACCCTCTCCTCCCCTCCCCCCCTGTTCCCCTCCCCTCCCCCCCTGTTCCCCTCCCCTTCCTCCTCCCCCCCTTCCCCCGCCCGGCAATGCCGGGTACTTCCCATGGCCAGCTGTACGTGGGCTGCTCGAGGGTTGGAAAACCAAGCAATCTTTATGTCTTGGCACCAAGTAAGAAAACCAGAAATGTTGTACACCAAGAGGTTTTGAGAAATTGAAAATTGACAAAACGCCATGTAGGAAATGTACTGTGATATTGCTCTAAAATATACATGTTCTTTTCATCATATATTTGTATTATTCTTATTCAACCCGGGCGAAGCCCCCCCCTCCCCCTCCCCTCCCCCCTCTTCCTCCCCTCCCCCCTCCCACTCCCCTCCCCCTCCCACTCCCCTCCCCCTCCCCTCCCCCTCCCCTCCCCCCCTCCCACTCCCCTCCCCCTCCCCTCCCCCTCCCCTCCCCCTCCCACACCCCTCCCTTCCCCTCCCCCTCCCCCACTCCCTCCCCCTCACCCCCTCCCCCCTCCCCCCTCCCCCCTTCCCCTCCACTCCCACCTCCCCCTCCCCTCACCCCTCCCCCATCACCTCCCCCTCCCCCCTCCCCCTCCCCTCCCCCTCCCCCTCCCTCTTCCCCTCCCCTCCCTCTCCCCCTCCCTCTCCCCCTCCCTCTCCCCCTCCCTCTCCCCCTCCCTGTCCCCCCTCCCCCTCCCCTCCCCCTCCCCCCTCACCTCCCTTCACCCCCTCACCTCCCTTCACCCCCTCCCCCTCCCCTCCCCCCTCCCCCTCCCCTCCCCCCTCCCCTCCCCTCCCCCTCCCCTCACCTCCCCCCTCCCCTCCCCTCCCCCCTACCCCTCCACTCCCCCCTCCCCCTCCCCCCTCCCCCTCACCTCCCTCCTCCCCCCTCACCTCCCCCCACTCCCCTCTCCTCCTCCCCCTCCCTCCTCTTCTCCCCTCTCCTCCTCCCCCTCCCTCCTCTTCTCCCTCCCCCATCTTCTCCCCTCCCCCCTCTCCTCCCCTCCCCCCTCTCCTCCCCTCCCTCCCCCCTCTCCTCCCCTCCCCTCCCCCCTCTCCTCCCCTCCCCTCCCCCTCTCCTCCCCTCCCCCCGTTCCCCTCCCCTCCCCTCCCTCCTCCCCTCCCTTGCCCCGCCCAGCAATGCCGGGTACTTCCCATGGCCAGCTGTACGTGGGCTGCTCGAGGGTTGGAAAACCAAGCAATCTTTATGTCTTGGCACCAAGTAAGAAAACCAGAAATGTTGTATACCCAGAGGTTTTGAGAAATTGAAAATTGACAAAACGTCATGTAGGAAATGTACTGTGATATTGCTCTAAAATATACATGTTCTTTTCATCATATATTTGTATTATTCTTATTCAACCCGGGTGAAGCCCCCCTCCCCACTCCCACTCCCCTCCCCCTCCCCCTCCCCTCCCCCCTCACCCCCTCCCACTCCCCTCCCCCTCCCCTCCCCCTCCCCTCCCCCTCCCCTCCCCCTCCCTCCCCCTTCCACTCCACTCCCCCTCCCCTCCTGCTCCCCCTCCACTCCCCCTCCCCTCCCCCCTCCCCTCCCTCACCCCCTCCGCCTCCCCTCCCCCCTCACCTCCCCTCACCCCCTCCACCTCCCCTCCCCCCTCACCTCCCCTCACCCCCTCCGCCTCCCCTCCCCCCTCACCTCCCTCACCCCCTCCCCCTCCCCCTCACCTCCCCCTCCCCCATCCCCTCTCCTCCTCCCCCCTCCCCCCTCCCCCTTCACCCTCCCCCTACCCTCCCTCTCCCCCCTCCCCCTACCCTCCCTCTCCCCCTCCTCTGCCCCCTCCCCCTTGCCCCTCCCCCCTCCCCCTCCCATCCCTCCCCCTCCCCCCTCT